>NC_065595.1:54935115-55243449 GCF_024542745.1 Macaca thibetana thibetana
AATCTGACAGCCCGAATTCAAACTCAGCCCATGCTCTGTAACTTTAAGTTATGTGCTTCCTGAAGCCTATCATCAGTCAGTGTCCAATCAGGAAAACACCAACTAGTTCAACAGAGGGAATGCAATGTGGGGAACTATGTGAAAAGGTGTTAGAGGGGCTAAAAGTTCAGTAAGAAATCGTGAGGCAGCACCAAGATTTGCACTGCTAGTACTAGAGGGAGAAAAGGATGAGAGATAGTGTTAACAGGGACCAGGATGGAGAGAGAGAGTGAGGACCCTGGAAGGGAGGAGCCATCCAGCAAGAGCTGGAACCACTGAGAAACAGCCCCTGTGAGAGACAGTGCACCACCCAGGGGAGGGAGGTGAAATACCCTGATTCCTCCGTTGCGACTGTCTGCCGCTGCCAGTGCCTATCATTGACTGACCCCACCCAGAAACCCCTGGCAGAGGAGGCTGGGAAGTTAAATTTACTGGGCTCAGTCTCCCTGCAAAATGAAGCAAGCAGTGTGCATGAATGAGCACATGAAGTTTCCTCCTCTTTAAGAGAAGAATAATAAAGTGTGAACTTCATAGGATACTAAATGAGATCATGAGAAATCCTGAGTAGAGTCAGGCACACTGTAAAGTGCTCAAGAAGTATTAGCTAATATTTCACAGTGTGACTTTAAATAGGGACACTGAGCATACTGGAAATCAACATTTTTGCTATTCTAAAATATCATTGCTTCATTAAAGAAATATTAGTGACATAATTAAATGAGTTTAGTAAAGTTATTTTACAATATTGATATTGAAAGACAATTTAACACTGATATTTTAGGTTAATTGTGTAACAATAGCAAAACAGGATGACCAATAATTAAGTAAGTGGAGTAGTGCAGAGTGTGGACTGGAGAGCCAGGAGTCCAAAGGTTTGTCCTAGCTCATTGGTAACAAGCTGTTTGACCTTGGACTCCGGCCCTCAGAGGCTTTATCAGTGAAATCAGCAGCCTAGACTAGATGATTGCTGATTTTCTCCTGACATTGCTATTTTCTGACTGATATTCACCTTAAAGGCATATAGTGCATAGAGAGTGTTTTCAATGCACTTTCTCCTTTAAGGCCTCATGTTATCCTTACAGTAAATCCAAGAGGTAGGAGGACGGGCAGGGGAGCACCACTCTTCATATTTCACAGGTGGGAGATAAGATGCAATTTGTCCAAACTACACAAAACTCAATGACCGAAGTAGAACTGGACTCCAAGCCTCTTCCTATTCTAGCACCCAAGGTATTTGAATAGGTGTCAGGGACTGAAGAAGAATGAACAGTGCACCCATGGAGTCAGACCGTTTTTTGCCCATGTGACTAAACGAATGGTCCATTTACATATTATGTGATGATTCAGAATGTGGCACTCCTGGAATATGACATTCATGTGAACATTAATGATGACACTAGATATTTAGCCCATATTTAGGTGATACCTGTTGTTGCTGTTGTTAAATGTGCTTTCCAGAAGAAATTGCATAGAACGCAGAAGGCCATTATCAAGTTCTTTAATGATAAGGACACTGACTACTCTCCTGTTTTTTTCCTCTATTACTGTTTATCATTCACATAAGGGCAGATGTCACTGTAAAATTGTTCCAGATGGCTTTCTTTTTCATGAAGAAAGATCAGAAGACTGACTTCTTTATACCCACATATAAGTCAAATACAGCACATGCAAGCAACCTAACATTAAAAGGCAATACAGTAACATGTCAATTATATCAAACTTAAAGTAGTTAGAATTAATTTAATTCATGTTCAATCCAGTAAAAACAAATTGCTTATCCAATAGCAAATAATTTAGATTCTAAAGTAAAAAGGTCACCCCATCTGTCTATTAACTGCCTCCAGAATTGATGTTAATTATTATGATCATCAGTGAGGCATGATCAATGCACAGTGTTTAATCCTGTGCTGGGCCCAGAACAAAGCTTAGCTTCTGCTCCATTAAATGAGGCTTTTTTTTTTTTTTTTTCCCCTCTCAACAGGAACTTACTGAAGTCAGAACAGTTGAGTTATAACTTATACCCTTGGACTTTCCTTCTTTTTAGGATAGTTCTTGTTTAAAGATAAAGTAAGGTACATGAAAATTTTGAAGGCTTTATTTGAGCAGACAACAATTCATGAATCTGGCAACTTCAGACTGCAAGCATTTGGGCGCTCTACCGAAGGGGCATAGGAAGGATTTTATAGGGTGAATGTGGAAGCAATGTAAATAATCCCTGAGTTAGAGGCTAGTTGGTGGTTTCTGATTGGCCTAGAGAATGGCTGTTTCACTGAGTTGGTTTCCAGTTTGCTTATGTAGGAACTCAGGGCTCTGAAGCTACCCCAGTCTAATGGCCTCCCAAATAATTATTTAATGATTTTCCTTAAAAGAAATAGGCTATGTTTGTTTTGCAGCAGTAGATTCAAGAAAAATAGTCTTTCATATTTACTGCTACTGAATGCAATTGATATTACTTTACATATTATGCATCCCATACAATAAGATAAAAATTACTTGATTTGGGTACTTGACCAAATTCAAGTTCTGATTACATATGGATTATCATTAACATTCTTTTTATGCAAATGTAAAAGTAACACCATCTTGGTATTTTTTTTTTCATAGTATTCTTTGCAAAGCCTCAATGTGTCATTTTCTTCTTGCTCCACTATTCTTCCTTTCCTTGCTTTTTTGTTTTCTTCCCTTTCCCTTTTCTTTAGGCCAATTATTTCTTTTTTTTTTTTTTTTTTTTTTTTGAGACGGAGTCTTGCTCTGTCGCTCAGGCTGGAGTGCAGTGGCGCAATCTCGGCTCACTGCAAGCTCCGCCTCCCGGGTTCACGCCATTCTCTGGCCTCAGCCTCCCGAGTAGCTGGGACTACAGGCGCCCGCCACTGCACCCGGCTAATTTTTTCTATTTTTAGTAGAGACGGGGTTTCACCATGGTCTTGATCTCCTGACCTTGTGATCCGCCCGCCTCGGCCTTCCAAAGTGCTGGGATTACAGGCGTGAGCCACCGCGCCCGGCCTAGGCCAATTATTTCAATTTCCCTTTTCTTCTGTCTCTTGCCTTTTATCCTTTCCCTGCTAAACCTGGAGTTATCTGCACTGTGTACCAGCTGTTTCTTTTTAGGGTCTAGTTTTCTTATTTTCTTATTCTGATTTCTTATTGTTCTCACTGTTGAACTGCAAGTTGGGAAGGTGGTTGCT
Organism: Macaca thibetana thibetana; assembly: GCF_024542745.1. Classification (NCBI taxonomy): domain Eukaryota; kingdom Metazoa; phylum Chordata; class Mammalia; order Primates; family Cercopithecidae; genus Macaca; species Macaca thibetana. The sequence continues at coordinate 54,938,340 of NC_065595.1, forward strand.
CAGGAACTCTCCATCCAGTTGGAGTTGTTTTGGAGAACTAGAGCTTCTCAGTCTGTGATACAGCCAACAGCAAGTCTCTGCTTATTAAATCCTGGTTAAACAGGAGATGCTGGGCATAAGATGGGAGCAGAGTAGGTAAAACAAAGTGGAAAAACAGACAGGAGGTGCTGTGAGGCAGGCAAAGAAGGATAATCAATTGACGTTGCCTTCTAGAAACTCATCTCTGGGAAAATGCCCCAAGAATAGCAACCTGATATCATACAAAAATGGAAAAGGGACATGTTTCTTAAAACAAGAGGGAAAACTGACCTATTAAGCCCAATCCAGCCAGCTTCTATTCTTTTTACTGTCCGTCGTTCCAGCTTGGCTGAAGCTTTTTTTTTTTTTTTTTTTTTTTTTTTAATTGCTTTGTAGGTGTTCCCTGGAGTAGAAAGTATTATCTGACCCAAGATTACAGAAGCCTTGACTTGTGCTTTGGAAAAGAAATGCAGCCCTTCTAAATTCAAGAATTATGTTAGAAAAGTAGAGAAATATTTAAAAGAAACCATATGGGTAGAAACTGTTGCGAGGGTGAGGTGCTCTCATGGTGACTAAGGCTTTCAGGTCTATGAAATCACAACTGATGGGAGTCAATATGGTCACTGGGGACTCCCCACCTGGGCTTGGGGATTCCTACTGTCTCCCAATACCACTCAGAAAGGTGTGTTGAGGTTGAGATGTGGCTTGGGAGCAGATAGGACGCTGAATCTCAGAAGGAGGTCTCTGACCTGCTCCAGGATCTACATTTTTAGGACAGTTCCCTAGTCATTATTTTTAGAGACCACCTTTAGAATAAAGTCTCACATATTTGTGCATCATTATCAGTACAATCTAGGTAGTCGTTCCCTGAGGCCATTTTTATTTGTGACGGTGGTAGATGAGTAGCTATGGGGACGGCAGCAACAGCAAGGTGGGGAGAGCTGGGAGCAGCATTTGCTATGCACTGCTCTTCCATCCATTTGTTTGTATTTGAATGAACCCTGTCCTCTCCTGTCTTAGCTCTGCAGAGCCTGGAGCCTGTACTTCTGCAATACAGTTGAATCATCCTTCCCTGTCACTCCTCCAAGGAACCCTGCCCTACTCTCACTAACTGGTCATACTTGTAACCTTGGTTTTCCCTTTGTTCATTTTAAACTTTATGCTATTGTTTGTTAATTTATTAATTGCTTCCCCCACTTCGGCTTCATTGTTATTAACTATTGTGCATTTTAATGGTATTTACTTCCCTCATTGCTGGTATTTATCGCTTTGCTATCAATTCCCTATTCCCAGCTGTTGTTTCGAAATAGCATTATATATTATTATGTTTCTTCATTGCCTCTTCTCTCTGTCACAGCTGACTGCTTGTTTACCTCTCCCTCTGTGGACTTTCCTATCATTCTCTCTCTTCCCCCAATTGCTTCGAATACTTTGTTGAACCTCCCTCTATTCACTGCCCTTCCAATAAAATGTGCCCTATTCTTCGATTCCCCTTTCCTTTTTCTCTCATAGCTTTCTCTGCTGCCTTGGGGGCATTTTACAGTGCATTTATTCCCTAAACCACTGCTGGGATCTCACTCCCCCTAGCTCTCCGACCTTTCTGGTTCAATTTCAGCTTTCCTCCTCAACCTGCTGATCCACATCTCCCAACACTCCCAATCCCAAGGCTACCATTCTTGCACTCTTCTTTCTGCTCTGGACTCAGGTTTCTGCTCCGGTTTTCACCTCGCTGATTTCTGTCACTTCCATGTTTTTTGAATTTATTAATCTTTTACAAGTTGAATCATCTAGCTTAGGCTTTTATTCTAAATACATGATATTCCCTCCCCACAAAAAAATCTGCTCTACATGTATCTCTTCCTCTAGAACTGATGCATATTAATATTTATTGAGCATTTCCTGTGTATTAGGCCTATGCTTAAGGAACAATTGTAAGAGACTATATATTGTATCTCTTTGAATCCCAGCAAGAAAAGTAGCTGGTAGGACAGAGTGCTATTCCTCCTACTTTACAGATGGGGACCTGAGCCTGGTGGGTAATGTGTTTGTCCTCTCTTAGCTGTTAGTGAGTGGTGGGCTGGGCTGTAAGTCAGGTCTCCCCCAAGGACACAAGCCCTCAATGGCTGTGTTCTGCAGTCCCACTGACAACAACCATTGGGATGGAAGGAGGGCAGCCTCCCCCTTTCCATGGCCTCCATTTTTAGCAACTCTCTTTTCTCATAAAGGAGTTTAACTCTCATTTTCTATCACAGTGTAGCTGGCATTTTCTCTCTTTACACCACTTTGTCAAGACTATTCCATCTGTTTTTCCCATTCTGTGGGAAGGAGAGCTGTCTGGCAGTTGACAATACGTGCAGATGCAGGCAGGCAGGTGATTGGGCAGGTAGCAGGTGGCCCAAGGACGCTGTCACTAGGCAGCGGGAAGCCACAGGACTGGTGAGTGGGCAAATCTCCAAATGGACTCAGGGGCACAAGGACCTGTTCCTAAGGGACCTGGGGCATCTGACTGGGAACAAAAGCAGGAAATCAAGCTTTAGAGAAAGTATTGGTCTCATTACTGGACCTGGGGTAGAAGATGTCCTATACAGAAAGAACAAGACAAAGCCCAGGACCAGTGTCCAGGCTCAGGCTGACTTGAGATGGAGCTAGTCCTTGGGATTTCTCCCAGAGTTAGCAGTACGTGAAACTATCTGATCTAGGTATGAAGAGATAAAGCCTTGGAAAGGGGTCCTGGGAAGGGAGAATTTGGCTTAGATCTAAGAGGTGTTATGTAAAGGAAGTTGGGCAGTAGGCAGTGATTAAGAGTGCCTTGAATCATTCCCCCAAATCCTTCTCAGATTGGTTTGAAAACATGTTAAAGGTGGTGATTTGAATCAACTCATGTTCTTGTTTGGGGTCCATGCAACGTGTTAATTACCTAGGTTGCTTCTGAAGAGTGGTACTGCATTAACAGACAGGTAGCTTAGATGCCTATTGGCAGAAAACATTTTTTCTTGATGTGGTAGGAATCACTTTTTCAGTAGTAATGAAAATGTCCGTGTTTCTTATGATGCCTCTGTGGCCAAGTGATGGCTGGAGTGAGTTTAGTCTGTGGCAGTGAGACAAAAACCTTTCCTGATCCAATCACCTAAATAACTTTTTTCTACTCTGACTTGGTCCAGTACTTTGTTTCTCTAACACGGTGAAAGTAAGCAGCAAATATACTCAGAAAATGGTGGCTGATGGGCGTGGCATCTTTAACAGGCTGTTGCAGTCATCTCTTAAATTGCTACAAAGTTGGCTGTTAGGGACATTGAGCTCACTGCCCATGAAGCCGGTGGCCTGCAGCCATAAGCTGCTTGGAACCGGAGTACAAAGGGGACTGATTGTGTAGGACAAGTCCTGCTCCTGCTCCTGTTCTAGAGTTCCCTGTGGGATCAGACTACCTCACACCCTTTCACCAAAGACCTCTCCCACCATTGATGAACCACAAACACTCCAAGTCCTGTATAAATGCCGCTGTAACAGAAGACGTACAGGTGTGGAAGATAAATATGGTATATATGGGAGAGTTGTTTGTTAACCTCTCTGGTGACCAAGCCATTCCAAGTTGGTGCCAAAGTCACACAAACCTGACTTTAAGCCACTGTGATTTGATCTGAGGCATCAATGGGTCCCTTCAAAAGGGTGGGTTGAAATGTGTTCACTTTCTGAACTCTCTTCCCTTGTGGACATTACAATGTTAGAACACTGATAGGGATAATCATAATTATTACATTTGATTTGATTTGCTAAAACTGCTCAAAGCTGAATATAGACATTTAGTTATAATTCAGGAATGTTACAAATTCAAGATTGTTGCTGTTCATGAGACATTTTTAAACCAAATTTTCAATGCAATGTGGTACAATAAATAAAGTTCAATATCAAAAAAGAGAAATTTGTTCACTTTCCATTCCATGAGTGAAGTTTTGAACAGACTTGATAAATAGCAAGAGGAGGAATTACCAGGCGGGCCAATAATAAGATGATAAGAATAATAGTTATCATTATTGAATACCTAATGTGATGGGTGCCAGGCAGTGTGCTTACACAATCTATCTTCATAACCCTGTTCGCCTCTAAAATCACCCTGCTAGGGGAGTGGGGAAGGGACTGCAGCTGCCCACTCAGATGCCCAGCTGCTTCCAGTCACAGTCCTGGAGTGGAGCAACACTTCCTAGCTGGGTGGGACCCCACTGTGAAGTCCCTTCCCTCTTTCTGCCTGCTGCAACAAGGCTTGAACCAGGCAGACCAAGACCATGCTCTAGTGAATCATGAAGAAATGTGCTGGGGAAAGCCTCACTGTCCAAAAGAGTGGGGTAGCCAAGCTGACTTCCAGTGTGGGTTACCTAGAAAATGGAAGACATTTCTATCTGGTTTGGACCACTGTGTTTTGGGGGTCTCTTCATGACAGCAGTTTGTTCTTACTCTCTAACTAATATAGTAAATATCATTGTCTTCACAAGATCACACAGAGCAAGATCAATTTGGATGAAGATGTTTCTGCTTGAAGGGCCATTTGAGGAGTAGTCAAAAGATTTTAGTCCCCTAGAAAGTATAACCCAGAGGCCAGGCACAGTGGCTCAGGCCTGTAATCCCAAAACTTTGGGAGGCCAAGGTGGGTGGATCACGAGGTCAGGAGAATGAGACTATCCTGGCCAACTTGGTAAAACCCCGTCTCTACTAAAAATACGAAAATTATCTGGGTGTGGTGGCGTGCCCCTGTAGTCCCAGCTACTCGGGAGGCTGAAGGAGGAGAATTGCTTGAACCCAGGAGGCAGAGATTGCAGTGAGCTGAGATTGCGCCACTGCACTCCAGCCTGGTGATAGAGCGAGAATCCGTCTCAAAAAAAAAAAAAAAAAAAAAAAAAAAAAAATGTAACCCAGAAAGGCTGGTAGTGATAAGCAAAGGGCCAGGAAAAGGTAAGGTGAAGACAACATCACAGGGAGAGTCTGGGAAGATTCTGGGAAGCCAGGAGAAGGGGGCTTTGGGATCCCAGGGCCCAGCCCTTGACAGGGCACCCACAGTAAGTGCTGGGGGTCACTCAGGAAGAGGGGCCCTGCTTTTGAATTTCTATATGATGTGTAGTCTACAGGAAACTCTAAGGCAGGTCTTCCCAAACTCTGTAGTGTAGACCAGACAGCTGGAACACTTGTCAAAATGCAGATTCTAATTCAGAAGGTTTGGGCTGGCCAAGGCCTGAGATTTTGCACTTTTCCCATATTGCCAGGTGATGCTGATGCTATTGGTCAGAGGACCACACTTGGAATAACAAGCACCTGTGAGGCTTTCCATTTGGAGGGTAAGCATCTCAGAGTTCAAAGTCCAGTTTTCCAGGAAGTCCTGATATTTAAGTGAAAAAACTCTGTACACTTGTGCTTTAAATTACAAAACTATTCCCAGAGTGCCTTTCAGAGAAGTACCTGCCCATAAAGACACCTGGATTGTGCCTTCTGTCCAATTTGACTCAGAGGCTGCGTGCATTTTGCAGGTACTGGTCTTTAGGTGACAGGATTTTATAGTCATGAGATGCAGTGGTATGCTATAGATCAAAATGTTTTTTACTCGTGTGACTGTAATCTATGGGGAAGGGGTGAAATGGCCAATTTATTATAATGCAGAATATAAAAAGATCAAAGTCCTATAGCATGCAGCCATGACGCTGTCCACAGAAAAGGAGCAGGAGCTCACGGGAAAATGTTCGTGTAATATATAAGGCATTAAAAATTCTGTTACATTATTCTTGCCACCAAGATTGTAATGAAAATGGGAAATGGCACCAACTTAACCCATTCTCATTACAATAGTTAGATTGTAATCTCGTGTTCTGCCCTCAAGAGAATGCTAAATGAGATTTTAAACAAAAGAGAGGACAGAGAAGTATGGAGAATAAAGGAGCAAATAGAAATTGGAAAGTTGAAAAAGTGACGCATGATAGACTTCTCAGTGCTCGTTTGAGGCTTTCTCTTTACTTTAGCAACCAGAACAAAGCATAGGGCATTACGAAGACCAATTGATGCCATGTAGAAAATCCATAGCACAACCCAAACATGGTAAGTAGGTAACACAGAAAGGAAATTGTCAAGCACAAATTTGGTCTTGCACTTTGATAAATTAGCCCACTTTAGATTAGAAGAAAAAATATGAAATTACAAAAAAGAAAAAACCAAAAACCCAAACCATGCAAAAGCAAAAGCAAACAAACAAACAACACAACTCTGTGGGAAGTATCTTGTGGTAAAGGTTATTGTCTGCACATAGTTTCTAGTTTGTTATTGAAGTATGTATTTTTTTTTTGGTACTGGATATTCTAAACTCTCTGTGTATTTTATGTTTCCAGCATGTCCCAGCTTCTGGTGGCTGGTTGTCAAGCGGGCACTCTGGTTTTCCTCCCTATGGTATTTCCTCCTCCAGCCGACCAAAGTTGGCAGTTCACATAAAGAGAGCAGGGTTCCGAAAGAAAAAGCAGAAAAGCATTCAGACCTTTTGAGCCTAAACCCCAAACTGGCACACTGTCATATCCACAACTTTCTTTTGGCCTGAGCAAATAAGGCCAGCCAGATCCAAGATGTTTCTTGCACAGAACTTTGTTTTATTTTTTGTGAAGATGGGGTTTTGCTATGTTGCCCAGGCTGGTGTTGAACTCCTGGCCTCAAGTGATCCTCCTGTCTTGGCCTCCCAAAGTGCCAGGATTGCAGGCCTGAGCCACTGCGAAGAATTGGAAAACCAGGCGGGGCGTGGTGGCTCACGCCTGTAATCGCAGCACTTTGGGAGGCTGAGGCGGGTGGATCACGAGGTCAGAAGATTGAGACCATCCTGGCTAACATGGTGAAATCGTGTCTCTACTAAAAATACAAAAAATTAGCCGGGCGAGGTGGCGGGCGCCTGTAGTCCCAGCTACTCGGGAGGCTGAGGCAGGAGAAGGGCATGAACCCGGGAGGTGGAGCTTGCAGTGAGCCGAGATCGCACCACTGCACTCCAGTCTGGGAGACACAGCGAGACTCTGTCTCAAAAAAAAAAAAAAAAAAAAAAAGAAAACCAAGATGCTTGAAGTAAGGGAGGGAGCCAAGCTTCTGTCTGGGGGAAAGTTTTCCAGGAAGAGAGAAGCAGATTCAGTGACCCTGAGGCAGAGGCTGCTCTGATGTTTGAGGAACTGCAGGACTGAAGAATGGCTGGAGCAGAGCAGCCATGGGGAAAGAGGACGGCATCAGAAAAATATGGAGAGTGGGGCTCGGCAGATGGCTTGGGGACTTTTTAGCTAGGGTAAGAATTTTGGCCTTTGATGAAGTGAGATGGGAAGTAACTGGAAGCGACTGAGCAGAGGAATGGCTCGAGTTGATTCAAATATTTAGAGGATCAATTTGGTGTCTGTGTGGGAGCTAAAGGGGAAGCGGGAAGAACAACTAGGAGCAGTGGTGTGCTGGCAAATGTTAACAACCGGCTCTCCAAAGAAAAAACAAGTACATAAATGTGCAATTACAAGTCATTATAAGAGGTGGGAAGGAAAATAACAGGGTAATAAGAGAAAGTTAAAGAGAGGCAATGTAATTAGAATAGGTAGGATGGGAAGGATTCTGTAAAGAAGTGACATTTAAAGAGAGCCCTGAGCATTCCAGGTGTACATCAAAGGTCATCGAGTCTCTTTCCCTGGGTTCAAGCAGAACCGTCTGCAGCAAGTCCAGACACTGGTGAAAACGGACTTAAGAAAGATGAACAAACACCCACTAGGGAAAACATATTCTTCTGCCTCCTTTGGTAACACGCTCCAGTGTTTACCAACCCATGTTCTCAGGGGACTTATCTTTCAATCTAACTTGAATCCATCCTACTACACTTGAAGCCTTTTCTTTTATTCTGAGTGGAGAATGGAGAGTCGTTCACCGAGCCCCAAATTTGGTCTCATTAAGATATCCACACGCCAGCACTGGGGACTGAACTCTGGTGTTGCTGAACTCGCTACGTGCTGTGTTAGTTCTTGATGACTGACACCTGATTCCGGCAAAGTTAGGGAGAATATCGACAAATGTGAATGATGTTGCGAGTCACCTGAGCCAGCTGTGACATGGGCCTGTTCGGAATTACTTATAGCCTCTGGACACCAGCACTAAATAAGATGCAGAATGAGCCACAAAGGGACTTGCCCTGAGGGTTTTGCAATTCCCACTGTCAAAGCCCAAGGATTCCTGAAGCGAGTGGAAGGAAATGAGAAGAAAAAGCAGCTGAAACAGTTCGTTGAACCTGTTCTGAGTTTATATGTTGTGTTGTTTTGACAGCTTTTATAAGTACATTGCATAGATATGGAAATAGAGAAACAAGATGGAAATTGAGCAGGCATGTAAACACAGAAAAATTACAAGCAAAACATAGATACAATTATATAATTATGTTAAAGTAATATTGCATTTCAGGAACACCTCTGCTCTATTTACTGTTTTTCAGGTAAGAAATTTGGTTTTCAATGAGAGAGGGCTAATGAATAAATGTAGGAGGAAAATGTTAATGCTAAGAGCACGTGGTGGTAATTCATAGGAGAGAAAAGAGATTACCAAAAGGTTTAGGCTAGAAATATAAATGTGTAACCCTGGTAATGCAAGTGTGGCACCAGGCCAGAAGGGAAAATAAAGGGAATATGAAAAGAGAGAACAGGCTTAGGAAATGATCAAGGAGAAGCAATAATACTTTATTTTATTAAAAAAATTTTTTTGAGATGGAGTCTTGCTCTGTCACCCAGGCTGGAGTGCAGTGGCACAGTCTTGGCTCACTGCAACCTCTGCTTCCTGGTTCAAGCGATTCCCCTGCCTCAGCTTATCAAGTAGCTGGGATTATAGGCACCCGCCACTGTGCCCGGCTAATATTTTGTGGAGATGGGATTTTTCCATGTTGGCCAGGGTGGTCTCGAACTCCTGACCTCAGGTCATCTGCCTGTCTCAGCCTCCATAATGCTGGGATTACAGATGTGAGCCACCACTCCTGGCCAGCAATAATACTTAATACTGCTAGATGGCATTGCTGTAGGGATATTTTGTCGATGACAATTTTTGTCCATTTCACCCATTAAACTGTGAACTCATTATCTATTAACAATCTGACTATCTTTATTTTTTGGTCCAGCATTATTTATATGTGTGAGTGAAAAAAATATATATATATATGTGTGTGTATGTGTGTATATATTTTAATGCCAATTTCCTAGTAATAAAGTCTAGAAAAGTGTAGAATAACATTCTACACTCATAATGAGCTATAATATATGTTCTAGAGAAGATAGAAAAAAATTTTGCTGATAGTCTTCAACATTATAAATAGACTTTTATGCAGACACATGATGATTACATTTTCTTATGTATATGTTTTTATACACACCCACAGATAGTCTTATTGAAGATGCACAAAACAACGTGTACTATGAAAAACATCACAGGTCGGGCACGGTGGCTCATGCCTGTAATCCCAACACTTTGGGAGGCCAAGGCAGGTGGATCACTTGAGGTCAGGAGTTCAAGACCAGCCTGGCCAACATGGTGAAACCCCGTCTCTGCTAAAAATACAAAAATTAGCTGGGCGTGACAGCACGTACCTGTAATCCCAGCTACTTGGGAGGCTGAGGCAGCAGAATTGCTTGAACCTGGGAGGCAGAGATTGCAGTGAGCTGAGATTATGCCACTACACTCCAGCCTGGGTGACAAAGTGAGACTCCATGTCAAAAAAAGAAAAATCACTGGCACTGAGGGTAGTTCAGTATTAGAGTAGACTACTAAAGAAAGCTATAGAAAGAGTCTTTGGAGTCCAGGCAGAGTGGTTCACGCCTGTAATCCCAGTGCTTTGGAAGGCCAAGGTGGGTGGATCATTTGAGGTCAGGAGTTTGAGACCAGCCTGGCCAACATGGAGAAACCCTATTTCTACTAAAAATACAAAAAGTAGCTGGGCATGGTGGCACATGCCTGTAATCCCAGCTACTCAAGGAGGCTGAGACAGGGGAATCACTTGAGCCTGGGAGGTGGAGGTTGCAGTGAGCTGAGATTGTGTCACTGCACTCCAGCCTGGGCGACAGAGTGAGACTCCATCTCAATAAATAAATAAATTAAATAAATAAATAAATAAATAATAAAGATTTGAGTTTTTGGAAATCTTTAGATACAATTTTAAAATTCAGCATGAGAATAAGACAAATATATGTGTATGTGTGTGTGTATATATATATTTCACTATTGAGAGATGAATTTTTTTTACTTTGACAACAAACCAGACTTTGAGTTTGATCAGAGTTATTCCTACTTCATCAGTATGTTTCTGCCTGAAGATCACCAAGCATTCGTTTTATTTTTGTAAACAAAGCAACGTTTTTGGAAATGTCGGCCTTCATTCGCATGCGCAGGAGCTTCTCTCCGTATGCTAAGCAGATTCCATTGCCAGCATGGTTGATGTTGGCACATGCCCTAATTATGCATCTCCTACGAAGTCCTTCTTATCCTTTAGTTTTCATATCAACTGTCACTTCCTCAGGGAAGTCATTCCTTAATTCGATGCTCCCTACCCCCGTCCCCAAGAGTCTCTCAGAAAACTCCGGGCCTTTTTGGTTTTGTTTTTGCTTTGTTTAAAAATTGCAATTATATACTTACTTTTTATGTGTATTTGTTTATTGTCTTCCTCTTCCATAGACTGTGGGCTTTGTTAGGTCAGGGACCATGTCTATTTTGTTCCTGCTGCATATTCTACAAATAGGGAATTAACAATAGGGCTTGGTGGGAGGCCGAGGTGGGTGGATCACGAGGTCAGGAGATCGAGACCATCCTAGCTAACATGGAGAAACCCCGTCTCTACTAGAAATACAAAAAAATTAGCTGGGCGAGGTGGCGGGCGCCAGTAGTCCCAGCTACTTGGGAGGCTGAGGTAGGAAAATGGCGGGAACCCGGGAGGCGGAGCTTGCAGTGAGCCGAGATCAAGCCACTGCACTCCAGCCTGGGCGACAGAGTGAGACTCCGTCTCCAAAAAAAAAAAAAAAAAGAATAGGGCTTGACTCATACCAGGCGTTCAATAAATATTTGTTGAATAGTTGAATCGAATCATTTTTAGTATTTTCAATTTTTTGTTATTACTAATGAGACTATTTTGTGTTACAAGAAAGACCCAAGATTGAAGTACTGATTCAGGCCCTAAATTCCTTTTTACTTAAGAGCATTGAGTCACATAATTTTCCAGCAAAAGAAAAAAAAAACTATAAAATCTCTTATTAATGTAAAATTATTTATCTAAAGGTTGGGCTCGGGAGCAGTGTGAAGGCTGGACACATATTCTTAAGACAGTAAATTTTTCTCAGACGAGTTTTTCCTCTTTCCATTTCTTTTAGTTTGATTGGCTAAGGCTGTGATATAATGAACTGTAGAACTCAATCTGGTAGATCCAGTAATTTACAAGGTCTTTCTCCTATTCCATGTTTCCCATTCGTTTTACTGCCCAAGTTGAATTGTTACTTGTTCTTTTATTTGGACAGCTCACGATAATAATACTGCTTATATAACTCTTTTTATTATCAGTATTATTATCGTAATCTCCTGAAGATTTCTTAATGTAGCCATTTAATGCCATCTGATTGCCCTATGGAGTCTTTGGTTCACTTTTCATTCTTCAAGGTTAGTGAGCAGCACGTGGGTGTGGAATGTCCGTAGCCTGGGTCAGTGGTTTAACTCCCCTTCTAGTTGTTGAGTGACAGGACCCGTCTGCTCTCCGATGCTCTTTGTTTAGCTGAGTGAATACAGAAAGTTACTTTTGGGTCTAGTGCTAGATGAGAAACCCAGGGGGATTTTGTGACTCTGAGAGCCAAGGCAAATAAGGCTCCCTATGAGGATTGAGGAAAAAGGGAGGAGCATAACAGAACTACCATATATGACCCAGAAATTTCAATTCTGGGTATATATCCAAAGCAAGTGAAATTAGGATCTCAAAGAGATATCCATACTCCCATGTTCATATAGCATTAGTCACGATAGTCAAGGTATGGAAACAACCTAAATATCTGTCAATGGATGAATGGATAAAATGTGGTATATAAAAAAATAAAATACTATTTGTCCTTTAAAAAAAAAAGGAAATCTTGCCATTTGTGATAACGTGGATATAATCTGAAGGACATTATGCTATGAGACATAAGCCAGACACAAAGACAAATACCACGTGATCTCACATCTAGGTAGAATTTTTAAAAGTCCAACACATATAAGCAGAGAGTTGAATAGTGGTTGCCAGGGGCTGGAGGTAGGGAGGAGTGGTGGTCAAAGAACACAAAGTTTCATTTATGTAAGATGAATGAGTTTTGGAGATCTAATATATAGCGTAGTGACTGTATTATACTTGAGATAGATCTTAAGCATTCTTATTACAAAAAAAGAAAAAATGCCAAGTGAGGTAACAGACATGTTAATTAGCTTGCTGGTGGTGATCATTTTATCATATATATGTATACCTCCAAACATGAAGTTGTGTGCCTTAAATATATACAATTTGTATTTGTCAATTGTACCTCAATAAAACTGAAAAAAAGGAGGAGCATACTTTATACCTTATGCTTCAAGTCTCCGTGGGTCTGAAAACAACCTATAAATCCCTTCATATTTTTTTTAATCCCGATTAAAACAAATGACAAACAAAATAAAATGAAACAAGGTGACTGTGTCTGATTGTGTACATGGTGGAAGGGTGGAAGATTGGAGGTGAAGCAGGGCTTTGTGGGCAACACTTAATATTGTCTTTAGACAACCTTATGGATGCACTTCTCCTTGGTCCTTAGTATATGGTAGGTGCAGCTCGATAAATTATTATTGAAAGAATAAGCGACAATAAATCTAGGATCGTGAATTTCATAGAACCAAAAACACCAGGGCTGGGAAAGATGTTGCAGATATTCTAAGCTGGATCTCATTCTGCTGAACAAAAAGAGATTTGTTCTCAGAGAGATTAAATTACTTGGCCTCCGTCCAAAGAAAGTTACATACAGAATTGGAATTAAATAGTAAAGTTGGAATATTTAAGGAGTGATATGATAAATCATTCAGCAAATTTGACCAATATAGGCTGGAGGATTCTGACCAAATGAACTGTCTTCTTCCCAGCCTCTCTCTGCCCACACTTGTAAGCTATTTGTTCTGAATTATTTAGAAATTGTCTCAACATCCATCTCACATATTTGTGTAGACATATCCATAAAGAGTTATATAAGCAGTATTATTATCGTAATTATTATTATCATTAGCAGCTTCATTTCTTGTTATTTTCCTTGCGGTTCATCTTAGGGTCTTCTGAGGGCTGTTAAAAAGCTTGAAAAAAATAAGAATCGTGCTTGTAGATATTTATTTTCATTGTATTATTTAGAACTCCATCCTAGGGAATCCTGTTAATTCCTAGTTGACTAATCCACAAAAACCTTACATTCTCACCCTGCTTCTCTGTAAGCTTTAACAGCAGCAAGATGGAGTGAAGGCTCTTATTACTAAAACTTCATCACTCATACAAAATATTTGCAAGTGCTCCTATGCTGTGGTGTATGAGCATAAATAATTAAAGCAGAGCTACACTTGTCAAAAGAACTGAAGCAAAGACACACTCCTCTGTTTGCAGGCTCTGTATAGGCAATGACTTCCTCATTAATGCAGCAATTCACTAAGGATTGCTGTAGTTAATGGGAATTAGCAAAGTGCTAGCGTGCCCATATTCATCTTTTGAGAGGCTATCCAATATGCAAAGTGATAGGCCTGTTGAATGATTCTCATTGAAAATACCCCATTCTTAAGGTGTTTTTTCAAAGTAGAACCCCAGGAATCACATTTTCAAAGGTGTCACTGTAAGACTTTCTACAGAGGCTAAACAATTTTAGGCTTTATTAGAGTTTTTGATTTGAGTTTTCCCTGGATTCTTTGCCTTCTTTCATGCTCATAAAGAGTGGTGACTTTTATCAAATTACTCCAGGTTTGTGCTCTGTAGGTCAAGATACTGCTTACTGGTTCACATAAGCATACTCTGCTAAAATCTCAGTATATATATTTGTGAGTATTTAATCAAACTAAAGGACTAGGCAAGTACTGGTACAACAAAAACAATATATCAGCATTAAGGAGAAAATTTTCATAGCTTTAATTGGGTCATTTAAAATGACATTTCAAGAAAATGTATTTGTTCTTGAACATTATTTGTTCATTCATTTATTCAACAAATATTCATTGACTGTTTACCATGTGCCAGGAACTGTGTAAGGCAGTGTACAAGATAGACCAGGTTCCTACCCTTAGGGAATTTATAGTCTAGCAGATTCAAGTATTGGCTTGAACTATATAAATTTCCTTTTGTTTGACTGTTACTGATTTACAACAAGGCAATTTCATGTGTTTCAACCTAATTCAAAGAGTGTTATAGGAGCACATACGAAGGAACCTAATGTAGTTTTGGGAACAGCCAGTGGCTCCCTGAGGAAATGGTATTTGAGCTAGTAGGAGTAGATTGAGTAGGAGTAAGCCAGATGAAGCAGAAAATGTGCCAAGAGTGACAATAGGAGGTGTTAAGTCTCAGAAGCAAGTAAGTGCCTGGTTGGGCTCAGGAGCTCCAGTAAGAAGTGCGAAAGGAAGAGGTATGAAAGAGGTCTGGAGAGGTAGGCAGGGCCAGGTAGTAGAGGGGTATGTAAGTCATGTTGTTTGAAATGTATGTAAGAGCCAGGGAATAGTTTTAAGCAGAAAAGCAAACTGATTTTATTTGTGTGGCTGGAAATCTGTCTTGCCACAATATGAAAATGAACTAGAGAGAGGCAAGTTTGGAGGTGGAATGATTGGTTGAGAGACTGGGAGATGGTGTTAGCTTAGTCAAAATTGGTGATAGTAGGTATTATGGTCTGGCTCTATGTCTCCACCCAAATCTCATCTTGAATTATAATCCAAATTGTAATCCCCACATGTTGTGGGAGGAACCTCATGTGTGATGATTAGATCATGAGGGTAGTTCCCTCATGCTGTTCTCCTGATAGTGAGTGAGTTCTCACAAGATCTGATGGTTTTATAAGAGGCTTTTCCCCCATTCACATGACACTTCTCCTTGCTGCCACCATGTGAAGAAGGATGTGTTTGCTTCCCCTTCCTCTGTAATTGTAAGTTTCCTGAGGCCTCCCCAGCTGTGCTGAACTGTGAGTCAATTAAACCTCTTTCCTTTACAAATTACCCAGTCTCGGGTATGTCCTTGTTAGCAGAGTGAGACCAGACTAATACAGTAGATATGGAAAGAAGAGAACTTTCAGGAGGTAGAATTGACAGTACTTGGTGACCCAATGGATGTAGAATAAGAACAGGGAGTCAGGGGAAAAATATGGGTTTCTGGTTTAATGGGAACGTATCTGACCAAATAAACTGTCTTCTTCCAAGCCTCCCTCTGCCCACACTTGTAAGCTATTTGTTCTGAATTATTTAGAAATTGTCTCAATATCCATCTCACATGTTTGTGTAGACATATCCCTAAAAGGTTATATAAGCAGTATTATTATTGTAATTATTGTTTAGCTGCTTCATTTCTTATTTTCATTGTGGAAGTGAGAGAGAGAACATTGAGGGAGGAGAAGTTGGGTGCATTGTTGAGATGATGAATGCAGATTTGAACACATTAAATTTTATTGAATTCTTGGAGGTTCTTGGGAAACATTTAAATGGAGAAGTCCAACAGTAGTCATTTATATAGGTTTAGAGCTCAGAAAAAAATTGAGACCTGGACAGGAGTGAAGATATAAGAGTGAGCAATAAGTAGATGGCAACTAAAGCTAGGGGAGTGTAGGAGACTTCCCAGGGCTTGTACAAGATGTGAGAAAAGAAGAAACAGATGAAGAAAGAATAGGCTATAGTGGGGTCCAGAGAGGAAGCAGAGAAACTGGGGCAGAGCAGAGGCAGGAATTCTGTACTGGAAAACAGGGTAAATACAGTGTTTTGAAAAGTAGCGGTGATAAATTTCTAAAGTTGCTGAGAAGTTAAGAAAATAAGTACTGAAAAGCGGTTGTAAAATTTCGTAATAAATCAGGTAATGAAATGCATGAGTGACTTAGAGAAAAAGAAATGTATTAGAATTCAATTCTGATTGCAGGTTAACAAAAACATTATGGTAGATTTAAGTAATTTATTCGAATTAAAAATGTTCTTTTCCATTTGGTGTTGACTAACTTATCTACTGGGTCTAAAACTGGCTGAGTGACAATGAATCACATAATGAGAAACTATTCACTGCACGTTTGGGTCTGAATCACTGTCGTCATCAGTTTGGCAAGTCGTGGATAGGATGCCTATATGATGTTTGGTTTGCCTGGGGTGATCCCATCATGCTTGTTATTCCATTGTATTTATTAACACTAACTTATTTTACTCTCAAACATATCTCCATTTGAACAAAAAATAAAATGGGTTTTCATGCTATAGATGTACTGCCTTGATATCTTTTCAAAATTCTGCTCTCCCTGCTTAGGTAGAAAGGTGTTCAATTTATACAAATCTGGTTTTGTTTTGTGCACCATGGCTAATTATAAGAAAAGCACAAATTGTTTTTAATGATTTTCTAAAAATCATTTTTCACGATGTTTTAAAATGAAAACACGGAAGCAATATATAAAGGAAAAGATTATTTCTCTGCTTTGAATGAATAATGTTCAATCAGGAATTATCAATATATATTGAACACCTATTATGGGTAAGGCACCAGGTTCAAGAATGTTCAAGCTTCTTGATGATACTAGCACTTATTTTCAGTACTTTCATATAGTCTACAGTACTTTGTCCTGTTTTTTATTGATCTTCGTCTTATTTTGATTTTTCCCTTCTCTCCCTTATTAGAAATAAAATATTTCTTATATGTGCATCAGTATTCTACTTAGATTCTATTTATGCTTCCAAGCTGAAGACAAATTGGATCAGATCTATGATACATAATAATATAGATGTTAGCATCTATACAATCTAGAAAAGAGAGAGCCTCCAGATTAGTGGAACAGACATTTCCCTCAATAAATGATGGTAGAGTTTTTCCTTGCAGCATGTTGGGAGGAATGAATGGACCAATACAATGCGTGGAGAAGCTAGGAGGAAGCACAATAAAAAGAGGGCCAATATGAGATCCTCTCCATTTGTCCACTACCCATCCATCTAGCCACAGATGGTGATCATAAGCCAAGCACTACCCAGAAAAGGCAGGGCAGATCCATTGTAAATTCAAAAAGAACACTGACAGTCAAAAGCTTTCCAGTCTGAGGAAGAGACAAGAGGTTGAATACAGTAATAGAGGGAAATAAGCATGCACCAGACAGAGGACTTTACAGGCAAAGACAAACAATAAAAAGGCTGAAAAACAGAGCTGTCAGGAGCTTGTCAGAACATCCCTGATCATCTGAGTGAGGAAACAGGACAAGGCTCCGTCCAAACCTGGGAGGCCGAGGGCAGAGGTTTCAGACCTTTTGAATCTTATCAGTAAAATTATCTGACCATGCTTTGTTATACAAACCCCCTTAAAAATATAGTCTTGCCAGGTATGGTAGCTCATGCCTGTAATTCCAGTACTTTGGGAGAGAGGTGGGTAGATCACTTGAGGTCAGGAGTTTGAGGCTAACATGGAGAAACACCATCTCTACTAAAAATACAAAAGTTAGCTGGGTGTGGTGGCGCACGCCTGTAATCCCAGCTACTTGGGAGGCTGAGGCACAAGAATTGCTGGAACCCAGGAGGTGGAGGTTGCAGTGAGCCAAGATTGCGCCACTGCACTCCAGCCTGGATGACAGAGACCCTGACTCAAAAAACAAACAAACGAAAAAGATAGTCTGGAACAAAGGCAGTCAGTGCCTCTGCTTACAAGAGGTGCAGAAACTTGAAAGACTAATAGAAAATTGTCACACCAAAGTGACTTTCTTTTCTAATCTATGGTTGGCAGTAAGAGGTATCATTTGTGATTAAAATTGGCCTCAAATACTTTACTATTTCGCTAATTAGGAGGTAGAGTCTCATTCTCCTTCTTTTGTGTCTTCACTGACCTAAGTGGACCTGTTCGATCATTAGAATATAGAAGAAATAAAGTTCTGGAACTTCTAAAGCTAGGTCCTTAAAAACCTTGCAGATTTTTTCTGGGCCTCTTAGAACATTTGCTCTTAGATACTTGAGCCAACGTGTAAGAAGTCTGACTATCTTGTGAGAGACAGAACCCCCTGAGACAGTAAGGAAAGGGCCCATTTATCCTTGCTGTCATGAGAGGCCTGTGCCATCTAGGACCCTCTAGACTTCTAAAGCAGCCAGTTGAGTAGCACCCAGATTGATCCAGATGAGCCCTGCCTAGTTGATGACCAATTGGAACAGAAACAAAGAAGGATTGTCCTGAGTCAGAGACACTGAGTTGGTTGCCCTGCCAGTCAAATTCAGATCTAACCAGAGAACCACAATCATCATGAGACATAATAAAATCATTGTTTTTTTAATGACACTATGCACAGATAGACAACAGGAGCAAGATTATATGACCGGACTTACTACTGCTACTAACAAAGATGTTAGGATCGCAAAATAATAAAGACATGAGATGCCTGAGTCAGAGACACTGAGTTGGTTGCATTTAACCATCAGAATCAAGTCAGTCATGACTATCACACAGAGTCATCATAGCCCCACTGTTCAAATGCATATGGGAGCTAAGAGAAGTTCTAGCCCAATTGCCTCTGCAGTGCCATATGTGGTATCTGTTCTAGAGCACAGTAATATGACCTCAGGAATGCAGGATGTGGCCTTTGATCTGGTGGTGCATTCTTTCCGCTTCATTCGGAAAAGAGGATCAGAAACAGTTTGCATTCACTTGGAACAGAAAATAGTACTCATTTACAGTCTACAAATGACAAATATGAATAGTTCAGCCCTTTGTCATAATAGTCTGAAGAAACTAGGACTGTCTAGACATCCTGAAGAACAACACACTTTTCCACTACATCAATGATATTTTGTTAACTTGATTAAATGTAGCAAGAAGTATTAAGGGTGTTAGAAGCTATGGTGAGACACATGTGCTTAACAGTATGAGATGAGCACTTAAAGACTTAGGGACTAACCATATTAGTAATATTTTAGGAATTCAGTGGCTTGGAGCATACCAAAACTTTCTATCACAAAGTAGTTGGAACAGTGACAAAGTATTGCATCTCATACTTCCCGCCACAAAGAAAGACGTAGTACAATGATCTCTCTTTGGTTTGTTTTTTGAGATCTCACTCAGTCGCCCAGGCTGGAGTGCAGTGGCGTGATCCTGGCTCACTGCAACCTCCCCTTCCAGGGTTCAAGTGATTCTCCTGCCTCAGCCTCCCAAGTAGCTGGGACTACAGGTGTCCACCACTGCACCCAGCTAATTTTTGTATTTTTAGTGGAGACGGGGTTTTGCCATGTTGGTCAGGCTGGTCTTGAACTCCTGACCTCAGGTGATCTGCTCACCTTGGCCTCCCAAAGTGCTGGGATTACAGGCATGAGCCACTGCACCCAGCCTCTCTTTGGGTTTTGATGGTAGTATATTCCATATGAAGAACTGTCAGCTTTGCATGGGTCCCAGAACAGGAAGAAGCTCTGTAGCACATCCAGAATGCTGGACTAGCATTCCTGCCAACTGGAATGTATGACTCAGCAGATCCTGTAATATTAGAGGTATCTGAGGTGGGAAAAGATGCTGTGTAGATTTTATAATGAGTCCTGAAGTTCTGGAGCAAGGGCATGCCATCTATAGAGAACGATAGTATGCCATTCAAAAATTGCCACCTGGCCAGCTACCAGATCCTGGTAGAAATGAAGTATCTGACCATGGTTAATCACATGACCATCTGGCTAGAACTTCCCATGATAAGATAGATTCTGTCAGCCCTTCTGAGGCATAAAGTTGGACAAGCCTAGGGGCTATCCATTGTAATATGGAAATGGTACATCTGGGATCCAGCCCAATTAGGACCAGAGGACAAAAATCAGTGGCACAAGCAGGTGACTCAGACTGCCATGTCACCAATACTCTTACCCTAGTGCATCTCCCTTAGCTCACATTCATGGCCAAATTGGAGGACCCCCATGACCAGCTGACAAAGGAAGGAAAAAGCCCAGCTTGGTTCACAGATAGGTTGACTTGGTTATGTGTAAGCTAGTGTGATTTTAAAACATGCCTGAAAATTTTTTGATATTCTGTGACATTCTTTTGACCCCTAGCAAAATATAGAGCCTAATTCTTCTCTCCTTGTATATAGGCTGGCCTTAGTCCCTCACTTCTAATGAAGACAATGAAACTGAGGTGACACTGGGCAATTTCCAAGGCTAGGTCATAAAAGGTGCTATGTTTTCCTCGTGGTCCTTTCTTTTTCGTGAGATGTTTGCTCTTGGAACCAAGCCATCATGCTTTGTGAATGCTAAATAGCCGTATTAACAATGAATTTTGGTTTACAATGGACACAGGAATAAAATCACCATGGGTGACAGGGATAAGGGAAAAGTTCGAGTATATATGGACTTATGGCAATAGAAAATGACTTTGCCAGTTCATTGGGGCCTGAAAGAGAATGATTGGAAGGTCTGTAAAAACATGGTCTGGGTTAGATGTATGTGCATTGATGTATGGGAATAAGTTATGAAATGTGAAAATCTTGCAATATGATAATGTCTACCAGAGAGCATCTACCATGAAAGAAGCACTGCACAGCCAAATTGACACAATAACTGGTCAGGTGATGTAAACTGCATGCGTCATTGGCTATTTGAGTGTCTGGCACAATGGACACAGGAATAAAATCACCATGGTGACAGGGATGGAAGCTATGGATGGGTTCCTACTCACTATGGCCTATCTAGCTACTGTCTACTATCTAGCTACTGTCACTGCCAGAAGTTTGAACTGCCACCAACAGAAAGTAACCCTGAACTCACCCCCCAATTTGACACTCTCTCTTGACGAACCATTTGATGGCAGGTTGAGTATCTTGAAACCATTCACCTTTAGAGGGACATCAATTCATTCTCACGGGAATAGGCACATATTCTTTTCTTTTCTCATAGCTTTTGCCAGCACCACTATCGGAGGATTTACAGAACGTTCTATTCATCAACATGGCATCCCACATAAGACCACGTTAGACCAACTGACTCTGATTCAGGAGGAGATAGGACTTCTAGTACAGAATACAGTGAAGAAAAATGTATTTAGCACCCATAAGTTCCACTTTGGTATCTTAGTATTCACTTGCCCAACTTTGATTTAAATGGATAATTACAGCTGCCACAGAAAACTTTGGTGACAAAGAGTTGGGCTCTTCAGTGATGAGGATCTGGGTCACCCCATCAGATAAGTCCCTTAGACCAGGAGATGTTCTAACTGAAGGTGTGGGGAGTCTAGAATAAGTGATAAAGAAGGAAAGGGATGAAAATCAGCTGGGGCCTTAAAATAAGCTGCAGCAGCAGAGGCTGTGGGTCATGCCACTTACCTTCCTATCTAAGTTTCTCATGGGAAAGAGGCCAGCCAGTGTCTTGAAGTGGTTGCAGAACTTGTAAAAAGAAGTGATCTAACTGGTACAAGTGGTGGACTATGATGGAGGCTGTGATATGCCATCCAGATCCTGGCTCAACACTGAAACACCCTAAGTTTCTGGGAGTTTTGCTGATTGACAGTCCTCAGATATCAACACTTTTTGAGAATTGCCCTAGGTTGAAGAAAGCCACCTTGCCCAAAGTCACTCCTGAATTTCAGACCAGTCTTTATTCAATGATGGGTAGATGTAGGCACATAAAATAGAGATCTTTTGCCCAAATTCTGAAGAGCCATGTGTTCCAGTGATCTATTGCTGCATATTAAATCACCCTGAAACTTAGTGACTTAAAAGAACAAGAATCATTTTATTATTTTGCAAGGTTTATGTGAGTCAGTAATTTGGAAAGGGATCAGCTAAGAAGTTGTGGCTTAGGGTTTCTGCCAAATAATGGTTAGAACTAAAATAACAGACAGCCAAATCAACTGAAGGTTGGCTAGGCATCTCTCTCTCTTTATGTAATCTCAGGGCCTTGCTGTGTGCTAGTCTGGTCTTTCCATATGAGCTAGTTTGGTCTTTCTCATAGCATGGTGGTCTCAGGCCAGTCAGATTGCTTCTATGGCAGCAGAATACTTCAAGAATAAGCAAACAACTCAGAAGTTCTACGGCCTTTAAAGCCACATAGCATTGCTTTTGTTATTCTCTGTTGGTTGATATAATCAAGAAAACTCACCCTGTTCTAAGGAAAGTAGATATAGACCTTCCTTTTTTATAGAGGAGTATCACAGTCACACTGTAAGAACAGCATGTACTATAGAAGATGTTATGGCAGGTGTTTTTGGAAAATACAATCTGCCACACTGTTCCAACTTGGAGCTCCCCTTAGGTACGCCAAGTCCTTTGTTGAGACTGCATCACAGACCAACTTCTCCCTTGGCCCATACCTTCTTCCTTTTCTTCTTCCAAAGGTGTCTTAGTCTATTTTGTGTTGCTATAAAGGAATACCTGAGGCTGGATCATTTACAAAGAAAAGAGGTTTATTTAGCCCATGGTTCTGGAGGCTTTACAAGAAGCATGATGCTGGCATCTGGTCGACATCTGGCACAAAAGCTGAGGCAAAACATGTTGAAGGTCAAAGGGGAAGTAGTCCTATCCACACAGGGACCAAACCTGAGGGGCATCCTGGCTTTATAACAAACCACTCTAACAGAAACGGATCTATTCCCCAGAACCAATCCAATCTCATGAGAGCAAAAATTCACTCACGACTGCAAGAATGGCACCAAGTCATTCACAAGAGATGCACCCTCATGATCCAAACACCTCTCTCTAGGCCCCACCTCTGAACACCACCACACTGCAGGTTAAATTTCAACATGATATTTGGTGAGGACAAACAAACCACATCTAGACCATAACAATAGGTGTTGATCCTGAATGCACTTCTTAATAAACTTCCTTCATTATAATCTGCATTGCCAGTCTCCCTTCCAGGAAACCTGACCTGCAAGAACTCGATAGCCATTTAGGTTTTCCCTGCTGTGAACTGCATAATAATTGTCCTCCACTTTATTTTCTACTGTGTTTTCTACCTTTTCTCATTAATTTCCAGGAGATTGTAGGTGGTCTATTAATAAATATCAATCCTGTTTCCGTTTTAGAAGTTGCAAATATCTTCCCCAAAACCACGATCTGTCCATTGACTTTGCCTATAATGCCCTTTATTTTATAGACAGCTAGACATGTTTTTGATTTGGGTATGTATTTTAGAAAGTTTCAAGCATGCCCTGAACATTTTCTTCTATTGGCTTTCTTTATTTTTAATTCCAGAGGATTTAAATTCATGGAGTAATAAATGATGTCATAATTTAGGAATATAATGTGGAGTAATTAAATCAAGCCAGTTGATATATCCATCACCTCAAATATTCACCACAGTGTGTGATAAAACTCAAAAAAGAAAAAAATTCCTTCTGTTTGAGATTTTTTACCTTTTGACCATCCTCTCCCCATCCCTCTACTCCCTTGACTCTGCAACTACCATTCTGTTCTTCGCTTCTATGAATTCAATTGTTTTAGATTCCACATGTAAGTGTGAACATGCAATATTTGTCATTCTGAGCCTGACATTTCACTTAGCATAATGTTCTCCAATTCCATTCATGTTGTCACAGATGACAGAACTTCCTTCCTTTTGTAAGGCTGAATGGTATTCCGTTGTGTATATATGCCACATTTAAAAAAATCATTTATCCATTGATGGAAACTTAGGTTGATTCCTTATCTTGGCTACTATGTGAATAGTGCTGCAATAAACATGGGAGTTCAGATATCTCTTCAACAAATCGATTTCAAATCTTTTGGGTAAATATCCAAGAGTGGGATTGCTGGATCATATGGTAATTCTATTTTTGTGGGTTTTTGGGGAAATATCTCTATGCTGTTTTCCACAGCAGCTATACTAATTTACTGATTTTACTATACTAATTTGTAATCTCAACAGCAGTATGAAAGTATTTCCATTTTAATTTTACCTTTCTTATTTTGGTCTTTATTCCATCTGGCATCCACTTTTAATACAGCATATGTAGAAATTCAATACTGTTTTTCTCTATCGAGTTTCCCCTATATCATTTTCTAAGCAGTATCCCACTTTCCGATTTTTCTGAGATCTTTTATGTTCTCTTGAAGGTTTTTTAATTGCCATAATGTTTTTCTTACTAAAGCTTTTTGGATACATTGCTCTGTGATAGAACATGATTCTTTTTATTTGCTCCTCTTTTTCAAAATTGACTTAGCTATTTGTACACTTGTATTCTTCCACATTGCAGTATGAATTCATAGAATTCCTTTAAAACTAATTCTGCTTAGAATTTTTATTGGCATTGCATTGCATGTGGAGATTAGGGAGGACTGACATCTTTTACTGTTAAGTCATTTCATCAATGAGCACATGTCTCTCTCCATTTATTCAGATGATTAGGATTTTTTCAGTAGAAGTAGTATGGAGACTCCTTATCTAGTGGTGGATCCATATTCCCTGCTATTTATGTATCAAGGCAGACTTAGGAGACCTAAGCAGACCTGGAAACCTACACTGTTCATCTGACACTTGTTCTAGAAATAATAAATATGACCCTACAGTTGTTTAAAACCTGTTTTTTTTTTAAATTAAGAAAAACATAACATAATAAATGGACAAAGATTATGAGCAAATAGCTTTTCAAAAAAGAAATAACATTTTTGGGGATTTTTTATTTGTTTTTTGAGATGGGATCTCACTCTGTCACCCAGGTTGGAACGCAACAGCATGATCTTGGTCCACTGCAACCTCTGCCTCCCAGGCTTAAATGATCCTCTCACCTCAGCCTCCTGAGTAGCTGGGACAACAGGTTTGTGCCACCACGTGCGGCAAATTTTTTTGTATATTTGGTAGAGACAGGATTTCGCCATGTTGTCCCAGGCTGGTCTCGTCCTGAACTCAGGAGATTCACCTGCCTCAGCTTCCCCAAGTGCTGGAATTACAGGCGTGAGCCACTGCACCTGGCCCCAGTGTTTTTAAGTGTAGGAAAAGATGCTCAATTTCACCTATAATTAGGGACTTGCAAATTAGAAACATAATGATATGCCACTTTTTGCTCATGAAACTGACAGATTTCCAGAAGTTTGTATTAACAGAGTGTTGGAAGCAAGTACTCACATATGTAGTTGGTAGGATTCCAGATAGATGCGAGCTCTTTGAAGGGAAATTTCTCAACATATTTCAAAATTGAGAATACAGGTAACATTTGAACTTGCAGTTTCACCGGTGGAAATTTATCCTTCAAGTGTACTTACATATCTGTGCAAAGTTGTATAAAGAAGGCTATTTTGTAGCATTATTTATGCTCGCAAAAGGCTGGAATAATCTAAATGTTCATCAGAAGGGTATGGCTAAAAATTATTTGTATATCCATACAGCAGAATAACATGTAGCCTTTGAAAATAATTAGGTATAGTTTCTTTCTGTGATATGGAGTAATCGTGAGGATTGTAAAGTGGAAAAGGCACAATGCCAAATGTGTGTAAAGTATACTCCAACTGTATAAAGCAAAAAAGGTCGTATTAATATATTTGTTTGCAGTTCCATACAATTTCTCTGGAGTGATAATTAACAGATAATAGTGGTTGCCTCTGGGAAGGACAGCTGGGAACTGAGGGTTGAGGTAGGAGAAGACATTCTTTACTCTCTCTATCCCTTTGAACTCTTCAATTAATTTTTTTAACAAGATGTATATATTATTTTAAAAAATAAATTTAAAACTATTTTAAAACTTAGTTTCATCCTCTCACATAAGTTGTAGAATATTATCCCATATTAGGGGTGCTTTGCTGTATTTAGATTCGACCGAAATATTTATCCTTTTAGTTTATTGTATGTTCCTCTGTTCCTTCCTGTACACTCCAAGGAATTATTAGGAGATATGTTTTTCTAGCAAAAGTGGAGTAAAATAATATCATAGTTTAAAAGTCTTCAGCAATGGTACCTATGTCCCTCTATTAGAAGTGAAATGGGGATTGGAATAATGTTTCATTGCATTTGAACAATGTTGAAGTAAAATCTGGAGAATTCTTAATAAGTTGGTGTTATGGGCTGAATTTTGTCCTCCTAAAATTCTTGTATTGAAATCCTAAGCCCCAAAACCTCAAAATGAGATTGGATTTAAGTCTTTAAAGGGTTAATTAAGTTAAAAATGAGGTCATTAAGGTGAGCCCTAACCCAGTAGCACTAGAGTCCTTCTAAGAAGAGGAGATTTGGACACAGATGAGTCCAGGGAGAAGAGCATATGAACACACAGGGAGAAGGCAGCCATCTATGAGCCAAGGAGAGAGGCCTCAGAAGAAATCAACTCTGTCAATACATTGCCATGGACTTCTAGCCTCCAAACTGTGACAAAATAAATGGCTGTGTTTAAGCCACCCAGTCTGTGGTACCTTGTTATGGCAGCCTTAGCAAACAAATATAACATAATAATGCAAAGCTATCTCATGTAGTGAAAAAGAGCACTGGTATCAAACATTTAATAGATACATTATTTTAGGATTTGGGGTTTGGAATGTTTTAAACAGACTACCTTGAGCTCTCCTTGTGAGACTTTTTCAGAGGATCAGTGGATCATCTCTATTAATTAATATTTTGAACTCAAGTGAGATGATAGCAGAGAGGAAGTCAATGTTTGTGAAACCAGGTAGAGATGAATGTTGCAAATGTGGGGTGTTCTTGAAATCCAAGTTTGCTGGAAAATAAGAGAATCTCTTTGATCTCGGACATGAGGTTTTAAGATATAATAGGAGAGATTTATTTACACATTAGGCAGACAGCTGAGCATAGGTGAAAATCTTTCTCATCTGCAAGATATCATAGACAGCATTAAAAAATATTCCGTTATTCCTAAAAACAAGAATGAGAATTCTCTATGGACTGGAATAAAAGAGGGAATCCAAAAAGACGGCTTTAGATGGGCAGCCCTCACTGCCAGATTTGATGCTTCTGCTAAAAGACTGGGACTGATGTGATTGCCCAGGGGCCACTCTTGCAGAAAGGTCACTGTGTCAGGAACGATCGCAACGTAGAACACGTGATAGAGAAATCTTGCACATATGAACAAGCAGAAGATTCTTTGGACCACCTCTAATTTCAGCTGCACAGCCTTGTACAGTTTCCATGCCTGTCTGGATAGACACGGACCAGGTCCTACCTCAAATGCAGGTCTTTTCTATTTTAAGCCTAAGGGCTGTCTCCAGAGCAGAGGGAGCCCCTTTGGCCCATAGGCAATCACAGTTAAAAGTGTGAGGGAGTCAGCATTCCCAGGAGCAGCCCTCAACTCATGGGGGGACTGGAACTCTTTAGCAAACAGTTCTGGAAGGCATTCTGCTTCTCAGGTCCTAGGGGGAACAGAGAAACTTCCAAATGCTGCCTAAAATGGGCTTTTCCTGATTCTGTGTCTTACTCTCGTTGCTCTTTTGCTTGTGTTTCTTAGAATTCCTTTCAAATAAACTACCTACAACCACTCTCGCAGGCTCCATCTTGAAGGAACCTAAACTAAAACAGTGAAAAACCAAGAATTAACTAATATATGAGGATGGCTAATGCAATGAAAGAGAGACCACCGATACAACAAATAGAAAAAAAATTTATACCCCAGGAATGAAAAGTAACAGAAACAATCAAAAAATGATTTTAAGAATATACAATATCATCACAGAGATAAAAGAGGTTTTTGTAAACATGATTATTAAACTACAAGAAGTACCCAAGAAATAAGATCTGGCAGTCTACAACTTCTTAGAAATGAAAAACGTAATTGTTGAAATAAAAAATTCATGGTGGGTTGAGTAGCATACTGGATATACCTGATGAATGAAACAGTGAGTTTAAGTGAGGGGAGGTGTTTCAGAGATTCGAAGGGGAGATCTGGGGTTTCACCATCCATCAAGTAGGACTTACAGGAAAAACAAAATTGGGGGAGTAGAGGGGAATTAATATAGAAGGAAATAATTCAGAGCATTCCTATAACTGAAGAAAGACTTCAAGTGGAGAATCCACTAAGTGCCATGCAGAGTGAAAAATAAATAAGAAAATGCGTGCATGTATGAATGCGTATTGCAGGGACATAATTTTGAGCAGCTTGGTTTGACTCACTTCAGTATTATTTATGTTCTTATGGTTGGGTAGTTTTACATGATATGGGTTTTGTTTTTATTTTTGAGAAAAGACTGTAGATTCAATAGAAGCAAATTGAAGTGAACGTTTAAGTAATGACCAGGTAAATTCAAGTTCTAAGGACAATCTGATTAATTCCGGCTAGGAAAAGTCATTCATATATACTCTTTATAAAAAAGTTAGACAATGAAAGTATCTGTGTATGAATGGATCTGATCCTCTAAATGGGAGAAAACACCTTTCAGAAAGATCATTGCTGGTCATCTTACTGATTAATTGAATCATTGCAAGATTAATGAAACCACTTCAGTGGAATAGATTGGCCATTGCAATCCACACTTCTGGTAATATGATTTGCTTCCCCCATCAATCCCATTTGCCCCATTCAATCTGTGAAATGGAGAGCAATAGTCTACACCACCGGCATTCAACAGCTCATCTTCAGGTGCCAATTGTTTACACGGTGGCTGTGTCTACATACTATAAAAAGCAATTGTTCACTCCAGTCATAAGGAGAAAGCAAACAAGCTAGGTTATGTAGACAAAACATTAATTTGTGTTAATTTTCCTCACCCTTCGATTGGTTTATTTGATATTGTGCAGACACAACCTCCACTTGGCATCGAGGTGCTTTTGTTTCCTTTGTGCCTGCTTTGTAGTCTGCCTTCCCTTTTTGCAGAGGGATCTGTTTACTTTAGTGGTCTTTTGACACCCTGGCAGCATTGTCTCTTGCTCATAGCTAAGTACTGAGGAAGGACAAATCCATATGCCTCCCACAGTCTAAATCTAAATCTCTTTTGCCATGTTAAGCAGCTCCTGCCTGAATCTGGAGGGAGGCAGTCCATGAGCATTGGAGAGCAGGACGACTAGAGGTAGAGCACCACATTCTACCGTATCTTAAGGGAAGCAGCAGTTTGTCCGTGATGTTTGATGGCTTTCTTTATCTCAACACAACAATCTCTGGGGCACACTGTGGTCTCTAAACGTGTCCCTATTTAACTACACTCCTTACTTTTAGCTGCTTGGGCTCAGCTAACCAAGTGGTGGCAGAGATGTGTATAGGCGATCTTAAATCATTCTGATTTTCCCAAGTCCCTCCGCAGTTCTCGGATTGAACATATGGCAATGTTATGTCTATTTGAAAAAGCCTTTGCATCATATGTTTATACAACTGCTCACTATCCCAAGACAAAAATTCTTTTCCTGTTATTGCCCATTTGCTGACTAAAGAAATTATCCTCTTTATGTATTCTGGTACTTTACCTTGATATCTTACACGTTTAATTATGTAGCCCTCAGTCCATAATCTATATCTTCATCATCTAAGGCCATTTTGCTTCTGTGAATCCAAAGCTTAATGATATGTTGGGAGATAAAGAAGAGATATTTTTAAAATTTCTTACTATTACTCTTTCTAAGATTTTTTTTTTAATTGTAGAATCACAAGTAACAGAATCAATAGGAAAAGACCAGTAAATTCTCAGATGTTTCTTATCCATTCCTCAATTATGTTGTGCTGCTAAAATGATAATACCCAAAACCTTTCCTACCAAATAATCCAACTTGTATTTCAGACAACATATAAAATGATGGGAATAGTTTTACTTACCCTACAAATGCTGTGACCCCAGATACTGCAGGGTGGAGGGTTATCATCATCTGACGCATGTCAGCATCAATCTCCAGGGAAGAGAAGGCAAGAAGAGCCCTAGTAAATCCAATGAAACCCAATTTTTAGACAGCAAAACTGAGCGTAGCAGAACAATAGTGAGGCTCAACACTCACAGAGGTTGCAGAATCTAATATGGGTCATAGAATAGCCTGTGAGGCCTGTTGCAGATTTCTTACAAATGAGATTTACAACGTGCCCTGTTGACCCCAATTTAAAGCCCTTCAACTACTTCTAACTGTAAGATTTCTTCTTGGACTCCATCTATACTGTATCCCTTTAATTCATGTCATATTTGAGTGAATGATTCCAACCTGCATTATTTCCTGTTCCTCTGATATGAACTTGTCTCTACTGCAGTAATGGAATCAACTGTCAGGTCAAGCCTGTGATTTTCATGAGAGCATATCAGAAGTGTTGGAATGGGGACAATGGATCATTTAAATATTTTAAGGTTGAAATTCAACAATTACCTCGCCATTCAGCACTTTGTGAATGTCTTGGTGAGGTCTTATATCAAAGTATATTTGAAACGTGGAGGTTAAGCTGGTTGACCTGGGTATGTCTTAGAAGTTCTATTACATTAGCTAATGCAGTACAAAACCTAAGCTGAGTTGGGCATCATGTTTTGCACGTAAACCAAAGGTATCGAATTTGTGGCTTTTGCTAGCTTTGCAGAAAAGATTTTTTTAAAATACATTTCTTGATAGTGCAAAACTAGCAAAAGCCACAAATGGGATGGGTTTGCTTCTCATGGAAAACCTTTTGTATGCTGAAGCTCTGGTCAGCCTCTGCAGTACTTTGCGGTTTGTAGCTCCAATCTCAGAACAAGTCTGTTATTGTCTTAGCTCCTCAAGAAGCAGAACGAGTTCCACACAGACCATTGGAGTGGTCTATGGAATACTGCCCATCTCCTCGGCAGGCTAATGTTTCTCATCAGTTTCCAACTTCAAAACAGTAGGACCAAGAATCACACTCAGGAAAGCAATTTGTTGGCCCCACGTGAATAGACGATGGGAATGTCAATCATAGATGTGTCTCAAGGTGGATTCTATGGTAAAATGAAATTGATAAATGGAGCTACAAGAGAAAAAGTGGGAGCTACAGGAGGTCATGACCATAATATTTTAAAGTTCACATAGTATCAGTTATACTCTTGGACAAAATTGCATAAAGTATATAACAACGTAGGACAACCTATCTTTCTCTCTCTCTATTTTCTGCCTTCTTGGCTATCTATTATCTACCTATCTGTTAAAAAATAAACAAAGGCACTCTAGATTATCCATGCACTTATCCAAAAAGTGGAGGTAGACATAAAAAAAGGTTCTGTTTCCTTCTATTCCATGCTATCAAAAGCCATTGTCTAAAATCCTAGTAGTTATCTTTGATTACACTGCACTGTTGGCTTTTGATCTAACTGTTGGTGTTCACTTTCTATTTCCCAGTCTGAGGATCCTGTCTTTCTACTTGGTGTTGCTGGTAACACTTTCAGTGTTCATTAGGAGAACTGACACAATGAATCAGAAGCAAAGAGAGAAAACACAGGTGAGTTAATTTGGTTCTTTCTTTAACTTCTACCCTGATGAGAGAGAACATCAAGAAGGGACCAAAAATCTTAGTTAAAAAGTGGTCTTTAAATTATCTGTGGATTTATTAAGTTATGTACCTCTAGAAAATTGATCAATTTAATTGTGAAACTCTGTACAATTGATTGAAAATTAACTATGTCTGCAGCACACAGGCATTTATCACATTCTAGCCTCTGTGTATTATTGAAGACAATAATCAAAGGATTACTTAAATACTGTAAAATTACACCTATGATGAGGGCTAGCAAGGGGAAGTGCATGCTACTAGTCACATATAATACAGGACCGTCAGGGAAGGCTTCCTTGAAGAAGTGATTACTGGGCTGGGATCTACTGGAAGAGTAGAAGTTAACTGGACACAGCTGAGGGTAGATGTTCTGAGCAGCAGCAATAGCATGTGCAATTGCCTTGTGGTATGTGAAATTTTAGTATGCTTTCTTCCCATTCCCTCTCATTATGAATGGCTGCAAATAACAGAGAAACAACAACAAAACCTCATGATACAATAGTTTAGTTCACTATCACTTCAAAAACACAAAACCTTTGTGTCGGTTGCAAGCACTGGAAGGAGAAATCATAGGGTTACTTTCTTAGGGAGTAGAGCCAAATCTGACTTTCACTCTAGGCCCCAGGTATACAGATCAAGAAAAGCAGGAGTGGATGGAGGATGCAAACCCTGGAAATACGCTCATGCCCCATCCTTAGACATATGCAAGATTGGGAAAGCAGAATTGCCACCACTTAACAGCAGTGTCAAAGCATGCTCAAGAAAAAGGTGGTGCTGTGGATACTGTCTCAATTAGAGTGTTACCAGCCTCTTTCTGGGTGGCACTTCCTGGAGAATCCCATCTGGGCATCTGAAAGTTTTCCAGATCGGGGTCACCCTTGTGTCATTATCATCCAAAGCAGCTTTTGCTAAGAAAGTTTCTATATCAGGTTGCTGCGTCGTGTCTGTCACAGCCAAAGCAGAGAATCTCTGAGAACTCCTGATCACCTGTATCGAACTAATGAGGTTGTCCTTTATCTGAACATGAGGCCTGGATTGTATGCTGACAGTGGATATTAAGCTTTGCTTTCTACCCCCCTCTCCCAGAGCTTGTATAATTGATGATTCTTCCTGCCAGGATAAGTTTTTGAGCACAAAATTCATTTTAATAGCAGTTTTTGCTTATTAAACAAACCACTGTGGGTTTTTTTTCCTGTTTACTTCTACAGCCAGAATCACAGAAACACAAAACAAATCAGCCTAATTTTACCGTGAACTTTGCTTTTGACATCTTTCTATTTTTCAAAGAGAATAAATGTGCTGTAACTTGACTGCTCTCTTTCAGACGGAAGAAGCAGAGAGCTATTTTTGAAGCTCCTTAAATCAGAAGCTATGGCTTTTTACAAAAGCAGCCCCACAGGATATCAAGACTGTGTTTGGAAACATATGTGATAAAAAAAAAAAAAAAAAGAAACAAACCGTAAAAACGAACTGGGATCACCTTGTAATTGGGCAGAGAGGGCTTCCTGCTGCTCTGTGTTTTTACAAAAGCCATTGCTTCTGCATTTCTCACCTTTTGCTGCAAGAGATTGTACACAAAATCTCCAATTGCCAAGCAAATCACAGCCGAGAGTCAGACCCCCTGTTTGGAAGAGACCTTTCTCCTCTCAATATCCTCTTTTATTGATGTTATGGAAAGAAATTAGAGATACACAAAGAATCAACAGTGGTTATAGTGAAAATGCAAGTCTTATACAAAGAGCCCTGAGCAAGGTCTTACAATACGCCAACATCCACACGGGGATGACATTAGACAGCTCAATGAAGTTTAATTGTTTTACTGCTGTGCTTCCAGGCAGACACCTTGCATGCCAATGGAGGATAAGTGCCTTGTAAATAAAGTGCATTATTATTATTTTATTTAATATCGCTAAATAGCTGTTACCTCCCCAGCCAGTATAGGAACAGGAAAGACTGGAGTTTGGTGTGTTTTGAAAATGACATCTTGTCTCAGAATCTACCTGTGACTCTTAAGGTGATAACTTCAAGAAGTATTCTTCCTCCTCTTTAATTTCTCCTCTTATGAAGTGGGGCCAAAATTAATTGCTACATTTACCTTTCAGAGCATACAGCAGTTCAATGGCTATGTATACAGTTATTTACCATAAATAATATTGACTGGCTGCCCACTATTTCAATGGTTCTGAGTTAGGAGCAATATAAATTGTTTTTAAAATAGAAAGAAAGCATGATTAATTTTTAAGGTGTTTGCCAATCTCTGAGTTATGTTTTTAATAACAATTTTAGGTCCAACTTTGCAGGTGTGCAGGCATAGAAAATTATTAGCATGAAAATCTGCAAGGGTCTTAGAACCAGAATTTTTAAGATGGCTCAATCAGAAAAGCTAATATCTCATGTGCTAAGATGGTCTTTCCAATTATAATTTCTCATTACACACGTGTACTAGCTGAGCGGCAGAAAGTTAGGTGGAAACTTTCTTCTTAAAAAAATTCTTTTTGAAAAATTTATTGTACAAAAGCATGTACACTGACAAACATTCACTAAGAGAAAATGAAACAGGCACAAGAATATGAATAAATACTGAAATGTATTCATACGTAACATGTTATTTCTACTAAAATGAACACATTGATAAGTTTTACTTTCTTCTTTTGAGACTAACAGTTTTGGCCTGAATATGAGCTTAAAGAAGGAACATTTTACATTGTGTGTTCCAGGCATATTTCGCATGAGTAAGGAATAAGTTGCAAAATTATGGGGCAGGGAGATTATACCCTACTTTTTTTTTTATCAGGTTTAAAAATTTACTGTGTCTTTCTCACACTTAAAAAAATACTTTCTTGTGATACTGGTGAGTTACTGTTTTCATCCATATGTTTATGGCATGTAAACTTCCTTCTATGGATGGATAGACAGGAACGTTATTCTTGAAATTTGTTGACAACATGGGTACGATTTTTCACTTCACCTGTTCTCAGGGAATTCTGCAAAGTCATAAATTCTATGTTAGCTGGCTAGACTGTTCCTAGAAGAAAAAAAAAAAGTTTAACACAGTGAAATGCTTGATTCCAAAGAAATCTTAGTGGTTTGTTGGAAAATGAGTACATTTTGGCTGCCCTATTGAAGTCAGATCTGTTGTTGATGGTGGAAACAGAATCAGTGCCATTGACAATGCCATGCCTAGTGCTTTACAGTTTCATGAGTATGAATGTGTAGTGGACTGGACAAGACTATAGAATACAATGAGAAAGAACATCCTGAACACAAAGGAATACAGGTGGTAGATAAAAAGAGACTTGCTAAAAAAACAGGGCCAAGGGTGCTCCTCTGCATGCTCACTGAAGGACTTTCTAGGCAAAAAACGTGGTGTTCAGTGGGCCCAATCAACTCCCTCTGGCTCTGTTCACCAGAAATATATCATAGAAACTTTTCTCCTTACTTCATGTCTGGTTAATGTTGAGTTCTGC
This sequence comes from Macaca thibetana thibetana, assembly GCF_024542745.1. Classification (NCBI taxonomy): domain Eukaryota; kingdom Metazoa; phylum Chordata; class Mammalia; order Primates; family Cercopithecidae; genus Macaca; species Macaca thibetana. The sequence continues at coordinate 54,973,341 of NC_065595.1, forward strand.
TCTTGTAGCACGTACCCACCATCTTGAATACCCTTAGGAGTTATTTTCGTCTTCCTTCTTACGTATTAAAAATGTATCTGAGATAATTTTACAGCAAATGATTCTCAGCTCCAGGACTCTTTATGATGCCCTGTGCTTGTTCTTCTAATCACTAGGTGGATCTCTTTCTAGGTACCTCTATGCCACACTCTCTTTCAGTTACTGTAAATACAAAGATGAAAGAAACCTGGGGATTCTGCCCTTGAGTTCATAGTTCAGTGGAAGCCACAGTCACAGAGCACGTTGTTGCTATACTGCGTTCTATAACCCGAGTATTCTGTGGATATACAGGGCAGGTGACTGACCGCCTGGGAGAAGCTGGGGAGGCTTCATGGAGGAGGAGTCTTTTAGATTGAGTCTCTGCTATAGATTCAAGGCCTGTCTCAAGGACCAAATGCCAGCACCTGCATGTCTCTTACTGAGATTCTGAGCCAAATGGAGCTAAAGTTCCTCTTAATAACAAAACATGTGAAAATGGGCTTGGTGCAGTGGTTCACGCCTGTGATCCTAGCACTTTGTGAGGCTGAGATGGCGGGATTGCTTGAGGCCAGGAGATTGAGACAAGACTGACCAACATAGCAAGACCCCGTATCTAAAAAAAAAAAGAAAAAAAGAAAAATTAGCCAGATACAGTGGCACATGCCTGTAGCCCCAGCTACTCAGGAGACTGAGCCAGGAGCATCACTTGAGCCTGGGATGTTCAAGATCATGCCAATGCATTCAAGCCTGGGTGAGTGATATCCTGTGTTTTGTTTGTTTTTTAATGTGTGAAAAGGGAAGAAAGGGAAGAAAAGAAGAGATGTCTCATTTCACACACACAAAAAACCCATCCACTAACAAAAGAGATCCTGTGGACATTTGGCTCCTCCTATTCAGACCACCTGCTGCTGCCTTCTCTGACTTTGAGAGGGAATAGGTCAGCAGTGAAGAGAAGGTGCGGGGCCATTTGACAAGTGTCTGCAGGAGTGTGCTGGGTATTTTCCCTCTGTATAAGCAAAGGCAGGAAAGTGACTAGATGATGAGGAGGAGGAGGACTCTTCCCTATATAGGTGAAGGATAGACAAGGTTTGTCATACAAAGTAGAAGGAAAGGAATCTGTAAAGACATGGCTGAGTAAAAAACAGCGTATCTGGGAAAGAGCAGCATTGGGTATGCAGGGGAGTGGAAGGGAAATTGAAGAGGGTGGGTCAGGGAATGTAGGTTTGGAAAACACTTCAGAATTTAGATATCATGCTAAGTCGTGTGGACTACATTCTATTGGCAAAGTGGAGTACATTACAACAAGAAAGGGACACCATCATATTTGTGTGACTGTGAGTGTATAGATGTAATAATCTTTTTTTTTTTGAAAGAGTATAAAAGCCACAAGAAGTTGCAAAAATAATATAAGAACTTCCTGTATATACTTTACCCAGATTCCCCCAATGATAATATCTTACATAACCATAGTACACTGTTGAAACCAGGAAACTGTCATTGGTCCAATATTATTAACCCGGGTCTACACCAGGGGATCCTGCCCTTGCGTTTGTAGTTTAGTAGAAGCCACAGTCACATAGCACATAATGCACTCCACATCTAGGTTCAGACATCTATCTACACCTGAGTTATTAAGATTTCACAAATTTTTACATAAACTTTTTCGGATATTTACTGCTGTGAAATTTTATCATGTGTGTAGATTCAAGTAACCATCACCTCTATCAGGATATAGAATTGTTCCACCAACACAAAGAAACTCCTTTATGTTGCCTCTTAATAATCATATTCTTCTTCCAAATCCAACCTTGGCAAACACCAGTCTCTTCTCCATCACTATAAGTTTGTCTCTTTGAGGTTGTTATATAAATGGTATTATATGAGTATATAACCCTTTGAGATTGGCTTTTTAAATATGGCGAGGTGGCGGGCGCCTGTAGTCCCAGCTACACAGGAGGCTGAGGCAGGAGAATGGCGTAAACCCGGGAGGCGGAGCTTGCAGTGAGCTGAGATCCGGCCACTGCGCTCCAGCCCCGGCGACAGAGCGAGACTCCGTCTCAAAAAAAAAAAAAAGAAAACAAAACTGCCTTAAGGTTCATCTAGGTGGCTGCATATATTAATAGTCAGTTCCTTTTTATTGTGGAGTAGTGCTTCATTGTATGGGTGCACCATGGTTTGCTCATTCATTCGCCCATTAAAGGATAATTGCCTCATTTCCACATTTTGTCTATTACAGATGAAGCTGCTGTGAACATTCATGTACAGGTTTCTGTGTGAACACAAGTTTTAATTTTTCTGGGCCATATAGTCAATGCACATAACCTGATAAGAAAGTGCCAAACTGTCTTCAGAGTGGCCATACCATTTTACATTCTCATCAACAACATATGAGGGATACAGTTTCTCTACATCATGGCCAGCATTTAGTACTGACAGTATTTTTTATTTTAGCTGTTCTGACAAGTATATGGTGATATCTCCTTGTGGTTTTAATTTGAAATTTCCTAATGGCTAATGATGTTGAAATCTTTTCATGTGTTTATTTACCATCTGTATATCTTCTTTGGCAAAGTGTCCTTTTAAGTACTTTGCCCATTTTATAATTGAACTTTTTGTTTTCTTTCTAAAATTTTCTTATTTTTGATTTTTGTGGGTACGTAGTAGGTGTATATATTTATGGGATACATGAGATGTTTTGATACATGCATGCGATGTACAATAACCACATTGTGGAGAATAGAGTATCCGTCCCTCAGCATTTATCCTTTGTGTTACAAGGACTGTTTGTTTTCTTGCTGGTGAGTTTATAGCATTCTTTGTATATTGTAGATATGACTCTTTTTGTCAGATATATGATTTGCAAATATTTTTTCCTAATTTTTGGCTTGTTTTTCTATCCTCTTTGGGTATTTCACAAAGCAAATTATTAATTTTGATGAAATCCAATTTACTAATTTTGCTGTTATGAATTCTGTCTTTGGTATCATATCTAAGAACTATTTAATCCTAGGTCATGAACTTTTTTTGCTTTCTTCTAAAAGTTTTACAGTTATTTGCTTTACATTTGGATATATAAAACACTTTGAATAAATTTTTATATGAGGTATGAGGCTTGAGTTGAGGGTTTTTTTTCGTTTCTGCCTGTGATTACCCAAATATTCCAAAACTAATTGTTGAAAAGACTACACTTCCTCCATTAAGTTGCTTTTGCATCTTTGCCAAAAATCAGTTGACTATACTTGTTTGGATCTACGTCTGGATTCTTTATTTTGTTCCATAGATCTGTGTTTCTGTCCCTCTGCCAATACCACATTGTTTTGATTATTGTAGCTATGTAGTACAATTTAAGTCAGGTAATGTGATTCTTCCAACTTTATGCTACTTTTTCAAAATTATTTTTGCTATTCTAGTCTCTGGCTTTTCACATAAATTTTAGAACCAGCTTATTTATGTCTAAAAATGTCTTAGAATTTTGATGGAAATTGCATCACACTATAGGTCAATTTGTTGAGTCTATCAACCCATGAACACACCATATCTATCCATTTATTTAAGTCTTTGATTTTTTTTATTAGTGTTTTGTAGATTTCTACAAACAGATCCTGTGCATGCTTTGTTAGTTTTATATCTGACAGTTTTATTTTCTTAGAGTGATTGTAAACAGTATTGTGTTTTAAATGTTAGTTTCTAATTGTTCATTGTTAACATACATTCATAGAAGTGTGATTGGCTTCTTATGTGTTAGCCTTGTTTTCTGCAACCTTGCTAAACCTACAACTAACTTATTCATTTCATGAGGTTTTTTGGTGGGATAAATTCCTTGAGATTTTCTATGTTGTCTGCAAATAGCAACAGTTTTAATTCTTTCTTTCTTATCTATATGACTTTTATTTCCTTTACATGCTTTATTACATTGGCTAAGACTTCCTTTCTGTGCTCTTAATCTAAAGGGAAATCAACTAACTGTTGTCCATTAATTAAGATGCTACCTCTAAGATTTTCTTTATGTGTGTAGATGCTGTTTATCAGTTTGAGTAAGTTCTTTTCTTTCCTAGTTTTCTGAAAGTTTTTATCATGAAGTTTATATTGAAATGTTGTCAAAGGCTCTGAATTCATCCAGAGTTTGAAGGGCTGGTGGTGAGGCTTGTTTTGGAGAGAGTGATCAGTGCATTGTGTAGCCCCCATAAGGTAGGAGAGGAAAGGTACCCTGTCTTCACATCAAGTCCAGTGAGGAAGAATTCAGGAGGATCATTTGGAGAACAATGTGATGCTAAGTATGCCACATTGGTGTGATGTGATAGTAAGTAGGCCACACTGGAATTTGAGAGATGCAGGATCTGGAATGCCCAAGAGGTAATGTCTAGCTGGAGCAGTCTGCTGGTGGCAAAGCAAGGAAATAAGGCTGGTAACATTTTAAAGCTCTATGGTATTTTCCATAGGTCAAAAGAGAACCTGGCTGGGCATAGAGGCTCATACCTATAATCCCAGCACTTTGGGAGGCCAAGGTGCACGGATCACTTGAGGTCAGGAGTTCAAGACCAGCCTGGCCAACGTGGTGAAACCCCATTTCTATGAAAAATGCAAAAATTAGCTGGGTATGGTGGCAGGCACCTGTGATCCCAGCTACTTGGAAGGCTGAGGCAGAAGAATCATTTGAACCTGGGAGGCGGAGGTTGCAGTGAGCCAAGATCATGCCACTGCACTCCAGCCTGGGCAACAGAGTGAGATTCTGTCTCAAAAATAAAAAAAAGAGATGTCCTTTCTCCCTCCCTCCCTCCCTCCCTCCCTCCCTCCCTCCCTCCTTTCCTTCTTTCTTTCTTTCTTTCTTTCTTTCTTTCTTTCTTTCTTTCTTTCTTTCTTTCTTTCTTTTTCTTTCTTTCTCTCTCTCTCTCTCTCTCTCTCTCTCTCTCTCTCTCTCTCTCTCTCTCTCTCTCTCTCTCTCTTTCTTTCTCTTTCTTTCTTTCTTTCTTTCTTTCTTTCTTTCTTTCTTTCTTTCTTTCTTTCTTTCTTTCTTTCTTTCTTTCTAAATTAAGAGGACTTCCTGAAGGGACAGAATGACTCCCAACAGGAGTGTGATATGTGTGTGCAACCACTAGAAGCCAGAGGCAGAGGAGGAATAATAAGCATCCCTCTAAAGGAAGTATTGCCCTTGTAAAGAGAACTCAAGTGGGAGATCCTAGTGATGGTGGAGAGTTTGGAATTCCAGTTATTTGGGATCCAAAGAATCCAAAATCACCCCACCAATACCAGATTTCAAAGGTAAGATTGTTTCTTCCCCTTACCTCTCTCCCACCCACTGCTTCAGTTTCATGAGTGTCAGAGATAATGTAATTAAAGGGGGAATCAGTGGAAAAGCAAGATAGGAAAATGAGGGCAGAGTGAAATCACCTATGTCCCCTCTCCCAATTCGGGTTCCCTGCATATATCAAACACGAGCTGGAGGAAGGGTGACATTATAAATTGGATTGGAGTTTGGAATTTTGAAATTAGACTGGACTGTATGATTTATTTTGTAATAATTGATACTCATCGATAATAACTGAGAGTGATGGGAAGAGCTATATAACTTGCCTAAGATTTCAACAAAGGTCAGAGAAATGGAGGTTGGTTGAGTTAGTCTGCAAGCATGATGCAATGACAGAATAAAGTTGATTTTTGTTTGCATCATAGCAAGTCAAGCTATTTTAGTAAACCAGTGATAGTCATGAGTCGTAGGATATTTAGGAGACCAATTGTAAATGTGAATCTGGAGAAGATCAGGAAAGAAAACATGGATTTGAGGGTTCATTCTATCATTTTTGCTCCGTTTAGAATTGATTCAACCTCTAATGCTTACTTGATAGTTATATAATAGACAATTTACTTTAAAATAGTTACAATAAAAGTACCCTACTTAAAAAATAAAGCACAGGAGTGACGTCAGCAAAATGGCATAATAAAACATCCCAGCCCTTGTTTCCCCACAGTTACCCTGATTTAAAAACAATATAGGGATAATACACCTTTATGAGAATTCCAGAATCCAGTTAATAAGTTTTAGCACCCTAGGTAAGCACAAAGCTAAGAACAGTATCACTAAAATGGGTAAGAAGTGCAATTTCAGTTTACCCTAACAACTTTCCCCAAGTTAGCACAGCTGAGTACCAGAAGAGCATGCCCTAGCTCACAACTCCTCCTTTGAGTGAAAGAGAAGGGTAGAGTGTGCATCTAACATTTTGGCTTTTCAGAGGGCTGCCCAATGGGCTGGTTTCTGTCTTGTCTCATTCAGAGCACAGGTTGAACAAATATAGTTTCAATGCCTGGTGACTGCTCAGACAAAAGAAGTGTGTATGGTAGGGGAGGGAGTGGGAGATTGCTGTAGCCATCATGGCTTACTGTGACCAGAAGAAAGTTCTCGACTTGAGGCTATCCCCTTGGGAAAGAGGGAGAGAAATGAAGCATGTGTCCAGCATTCTGGCTTTTTGGAGAGCTATTCTAGGGATTGGTATTCATCTCTCTTGTCAGGTATCTGTCTACATTTCAGGGTTCTGACAGAGAATCTGCATAATCTGAATAACCCGCTGGCCACTAGGAACAAGGAGAGTGACCCAGATTGGTGCCATAGACTCAAAGAACTTGCAGTACCACAGACAGATACCAGAGAGAGAAAGAAGTTATGAAAAAGAAAGGAATAATCCTCTCTAATGGAAATTACACACACAGACTCAAAGAAAATGCATCAGCCTCTTAAAAAAAGTTTCAGAGATCACAGAAGCTCTAGTCAGGCTGATTGGTGAGTGTCTTCCCTTTTATAAAGCCAATCCAATAAGACTGAGAGAGGTGGCTGTTTTTTCAGATGTGTGAATCCCAACACAAAGTTATGAGGCACATGAAGGAACAGGGAAACACAGCTCAAGTAAAGGACCAAAATACATATTCAGAAACTGATCCTAAGAACTGGAGGCATATGAGTTGTCTGACAAATAATTCAAAGTAACTGCCATAAAGATGCTCTGAGTTCAAGAAGATAATGCATAAACAAAACAAGAATATCACCAAATATATAGAATATATTTGAAAGAATCAAATAGAAATTTGGGAGCTGAAGACTTTAATAACTGAATGAAAAAATTCACTGAAGGGTTTTAATAGCAGACTTTTTCAAGCAGAAAAGATTCAGCAAGCTTGAAGACAGGTCATTTGAAATCATCCAGTCAGAGAAACAAAAAGATAAAAAGAATAAAAAAGCTGGGCGTGGTGGCTCATGCCTATAATCCCAGCACTTTGGGAGGCTAACGGTGATGGATCACCTGAGTCAGGAGTTTGAGTCCAGTCTGGCCAACATGGTGAAATAAACCCCATCTCTACTAAAAATACAAAAATTAGCTGGGCATGGTGGTGGGCACCTGTAATCCCAGCTACTCAGGAGGCTGAGGTGGGAGAATTGCTTGAACCCAGGAGGCGGAAGTTGCAGTGAGCTGAGATTGTGCCACTGCACTCCAACCTGTCAATTCACATCAACAATTGACAATTCACAATTGACCCCTCTTCCCTGTGTGGTGTCGTAGTTAAGAAATGAATGCAATCCTTGGATTCAGACAGCCCTGTTTCCAATCTCAAATCTTAGGGATTATATTAATACCACGTTGCACAAATTACCCTTTCTGATACTCAGTTTTGTCTTTTGTAAAATCAAGGATGACTAAGCCCTGTTACTGATATCAGGAAGTTAATCTCATATTTAAAATGGATGCTGAGGCAACATAAACTTGTAAGAATTCACAACATGCTTGAAAAACAGGATATCTACATTCAAAAGAAGGAAACTGGGTCCTTATCTTAAACCACACATAAAAATCACTCAAAATGGATTAAAGACTTAAATGTAGTACCTGATATCATAAAACTCCTAGAAGAAAACACAGGAAAAAAAGCTTATTGATATTTGGCTTGGCAATGATTTCTTGGATATGACACTAAAAGCACAGGTAACAAAAGCAAAAATAGACCAGTGGGACTACATCAAACTAAAAAGCTTCTGCATAGCAAAGGAAATAGTCAACAGAGTGAAAAGACAACCTATGGAATGGGAGAAAATGTTTGCAAACCATACATCTGATAAAAAGTTAATATCTAAAATATTTGAGGAGCTCCTACAACTCAACAGCAAAAAAATCCAACAAACAACCTGATTAAAAAATAAGCAAAGCAAATGACCTAAATAGATATTTCTCCAAAGAAGACATACAAATGACCAAGATATATATGAAAAGGTACTCAAAATCACTAATGATAGAGAAAGAAAAATCAAAACCACAATAAGATATCACTCATATCTGTTAGGATTGCCATTATTAAAAAAGGAAAACATCAAATGTCAGCAAGGGTGTAGAGAAAAATGAATCCTTGTATATTACTGGTGAGAATGGAAAATGGTACCGTCATTACAGAAAATGGTACAGAGAAGCACCATATGACTCAGCAACCCACTTTTGGGTATTTATCCAGAGGAATGAAAATCAAAATATTGAAGAGATATTTGTACTTCCTTGTTTATTATAGCATTATTCAGATAGTTAAGAGGTAGAAACAACCTAAATGTTCATGGATGGATGGATAAATGAATAAAGAAAATGTAGGGGGGGGGGTGTGTGTATTTATATACACAGTAGAAAATTCTCCAGCCATTAAAAAAGAAGGAACTCCTGTCATGTGCTAAAACATGGATGGACTTTAAGGACATTATGCTAAGTGAAATAAGCCAGTCACAAAAGGACAAATACTGCATTATTCCACTTATATGGATATCTAAGATAGTCAGACTCATGGAAACAGAAAGTAGAATAGCACTTGCCAGGGGCTGTCAGGAGAAATGAGGAGTGGTTCAATGGTTATAGAGTTTCAATCACACAAGATGAAAGTTCTAGAACTCTGCAGTACAACATTGTGCTTATAGTTAACAATACTGTGCTGTACACTCAAACATGTATTAAGTGGGTAGATTTCATGTAATGTGTTTTAAATCACAATGCAAAATGCACATACAATGCCACATTTAGATTTTCTCATAGAAACCTATGAGATTCACAATTGACAATTCAAAATTCACAATCGACGATTGACAATTCACAATTGACCCCTCTTCCCTATGTGGTGTCGTAGTTAAGAAATGAATGTGGTCCTTGGATTCAGGCAGCCCTGTTTCCAATCTCAAATCTTAGGGATTATATTAATACCACGTTGCACAAATTACCCTTTCTGATACTCAGTTTTATCTTTTGTAAAATCGCAAAATGGTGCTTTCCAGGTAGTTAGTTCTAACTAACAGCTAGTTTGTTTCTTTATGTCATTTCCAAATCACATGTAAAATATTTGGGAGGCAACATCTTATTGCATGGGCCTTATGACTCTGCCTTTACCTTCAACCTCTCTAGAAATTACGTGTGTGTGTGTGTGTGTGTGTGTGTGTGTATGTGTGTGAACATTTATTCTTATGAAACTTTTGTGTATATATACGTTAAATATATATAATAGATATTGATATATAATTCCTTCTCTTGAAACTCTGGTCTATATATGGATACAATGATTATCATTAAATCATTTATAAAACACCTATTAAGGTTTAAGGATTGATGCAAAGACATACAAAACATTTCCTTTGTTTAAAGGATTTAAAATGTACCAGGGGAGAAGAATATACTAATATTATTTACTAATATATTATTAATAGTATTTAATATTGGTATATTAATATTAAAACTTCAGATAACCATTCATCAATGCTAACAATCCAGAGGGAACAAACAGTAAGTGGTAGAGTGGGTCAGGGGACAAAGCAGTCACTGAGGGCTGGATCATAAGATTTGCCAAGGAGATAGGATTTGAAGACAGTTTGTAGTTCAGTCTCTTCAACACGTGGGGCAGGTAGTGCAGTGTGGGCTAACGGTTCCACATGAGACATGCTCTGATTTTAGGTCACGTGTGGAAATGGTTCTACAGAGTGTTGAATCCCACTGTCACAGGCAGTGTGGAGTGGTGTTAAGAGAACAAACGGTAGTGAAAATGCCTGGGTTTGAACCTTGCTCTGGCACTTTTTAGCTGTGTGACCTTAAACAAAATACGTAACCTCTGTGTACCTTTTCTCATCTGTAAAATGGGGATAAGAATATACTACATTATAGGGTCATTATGAGGATTAGATATGTTAATGGTTATAAATTACTTAGGCCAATCTAGGCACCTAGGCACCTGGTGAGTGTTAGGCATGTACTTGTTAAATAATGAATAAATAACCAATCACATTGGAAGGAAGCTATTTCCTTTTCAACTCTCTTTCAATCCTTATGACGAAGTCAAAAAGAAAGTCTCTGTGTGGTGCCAGAATGACTTTAATACCTCTCTAGCCTTTGCCAATCTCCCACTGCAAGAAAAAGAAAATATCCCAAGCTCCTCTCTTTGACAGAAGATGATGTTGCAACAGTACTTAATAAGCCAATTTTATTGTCATGATATTACTTTTATAGTTATCTTCTATTTGTATCAAATGATTCTGGCATTCCATTTATGGTAGTTACATATAGTTTAAAAAATAAGTTTTAGTAAACGTTTTTAATCAATTTGAGGAAAGAAACTAATCTACATTTAAAGACAGTAAATAAACAGATAACAACAACAAAAAGGTGGTTTCTTGAAGACTTAAGTTTAGAAAGCTTTGGATTAAAGCAAAGCTGGTAATTCAGAGAGAAAAGAGAAAGTTTTATTCTTCTGTGTTGTGCCTTTTGCATGGTTTTCAGAAACAATGCCTCAAAGTTCCTCTTTTACCTAGGCAAAGTGCATGGTTTTGTCTGCCTTCCAAAATCACCACTCGCCTTGTCTAAGACACATGGTCAAATAGAAGTGGGTAGGGAATGTAAGCACTTTGCATTGTTGCTTTAGTGGACCTCTTCTGTCTGCTGAAAAGTGTTTGGTCCAGCTATCTGAGGAGTTCCACTAATTGCCTCATTAGGCAATCTCAATGCAGAAACAATATTTAAGTACATCAGTGCAACTCTTGGGTATATGTAGAATTTAATAGCAGATGAAGCCAAATGAGCTGAAATGGAAAATTTATTTCGTTTTTAATAAGCCTTCTTAAATTCTCATTAAAAAAAGACAGTAAGCAATTCATGCTTTTCAGCAAGCTGTAGTTTTTCTTAAGTTGTAAATGCTTCTGAGCCATTTAGAGAAGCTTTGAAATATTTTCTGCAAATTATTCTAACATTTTCAAGTATGGGATATTTAATAAGAACTTTACTTCTTCTAAAGTTAGATGTACAATCTGTGAATCATAATATCAAAATGCACAATATGTAAATGTATATGTAATATATGCATTCATAAAGGAGAATGACCTTTTTAAAATATTTAAGGCTTTAGTAATTATGTTAAAAATATCCCCAACAATGGTTACTAAAATCCACCCTTGGTTTTATACTCGCCTAATGTAACGGTTGTCCCCGAATCAGGGGACAATAGGAGTAGAAATACTGGCAGAACCAGGGAGAGGCAAGCTGCTGCCGTCCATTTGTGTGTTTTAAATTGACCATAGGAAGAAAAGGTGACCGAAGGACAAAGAGCCTCCAGACTTCCCTAAAACTCATCTGTTCTAATATTTGGAGTTCTTCACCTTTCCCATCTCACTGTGTCTACCTGGTTCCCAGCACATAGTCACCGCACACCTAGATTATTACAAGTCTCCAGACTGCCCTCCCCTTCACCACCACCATCCCAGCTTGCTCTCAGTAGAGACCGATCTTTCTACAATCCTATCCACAGCCCCCCATTTCTTCCTCTAAGAGCTCTTCTGGTTACACTCTGCCTTCAGATGAAGGTCGAACTGCCTGGCTTTACTTTCGTCCTGTGCGACAACGTGGCTTCAGCTGCTTTGCTGGCACTTTCTTTCCCTTTTCTTCACACTGAACTCTCTGCTCCAACCAGACCTTCCTGGAGTTCTCATTGCTCCTTCCCAAATACACCTTGCACGTTCTGGCTTCTGAAGCTTTGCTGAGGCTGATTTCCTACCTCTGTGTCCTTCATTCACGCACATTCCACCATCCAGTAAGGCCCATCCTAAATTCAATTCTTGCCATTTAGACTGGAAGGACTTCTGCGCACCGAGCAAAACCAGGCCTACCACTCAGCTGACTCTTCCTGCGGCAGTTTCTTTCTGTACCATGGACTGCCACTTACATTTTTATGTGTGTTTATTGTCAAGTCTTTTGCATTAGATTTGAAGGTATTGAAGGGCAGAGACCATCTCATAGCATTTGGTGTGCCTTGTTTATAGGAGGTGTTCAGTAAATCAGTTGATTAATTGCTCAATTATGTACTTTGCTGGTATGTTTTTGTAAAACAATCAGCTATAATTTTGGACACCTACTAGAAGTTCCTAAAGTTTGGAAGAGCTTTCTGGGGAATTGATGATCTATTACAAGAATTAGATTTTAATTCCTCTCGGTTTTGAGCTTCTGTAGAACTTAACACTGTATGGTGAAAACAGGGATAGTCAATAAATGTTAAAGAACCAATAAATGAGTGAACGGAGTCCTGAATTTGATTTTTCATTCTTATCTTCTCCTTAGACCATCTTGTATATAAAACCTTGTCCATTTCATGCCTCTGAAAGTAAATCATAAAATGATGTAATCTTCTTTCATGTCTTTATAGCTTGTGATTAGTAGCAATCCTCAGATCCAGTCCAAATTTAAGCGTATAGAAAAATCTTTTATTATAAAGACATGTTGAATCTTCTTTATCATCATTGCAACCTAACTAATAAAAATCTTTGTGATCCTATTGCTGGGACTGTTACTATCTACCCCAAATTTGTACTGGAGTCAGAAAATTCAAATTACCTTTTTTGGATAGGATCTGCTGTTTGACTGTTTACTTTGAAGACATATGTATGCCTACTGCTGGTGGAAAAATAAATTGATATAAGCTTCTGGGATATTAAGTTTGCAATAGAAAATAGCCACCTTTAAAAGACTGAATGCCTCGCCTGGGCAACATACTGAGACCCAATTTCTATGAAATAAAAATAAATTAGCCAGGTATGGTGCGTGCCTGCAGTCGTAGCTATTCAGAAGGCTGAGGTGGGAGGATCACTTGAACCCAGGAGTTCGAGGCTGCAGTAAGCTATGGTCATGCCACTGCACTCTAGAGACAGACACCCCATCTCTGAACACAAAATAAATAAATTAATGTCTGAATCCTTTGATCTCATAATTCCATTTCATAGAATTATAAAATCATCATGAATGTACACAAACATTTAACTCTGAGAATGTTCATCTCAGCATTATTTCAAATACAAATAAATGTAACCAACATAAATGTTTCATCATAAATTAGACAAATTGCAGTAAATAATTTTTATTTACCTACATCATTAGACACATGCACTTATTAAAAATAATGTTTAGAATTTTATATATTAATTGATGAAATGGAAAGACGTGGAAAATTATGTTGTTTAATTTTTAAAAAGCATGTGACAAAATATGCATGCAATTTATTTTAATAAAATTAATTAAATATATGTGTGTGTGTGTATATATATATAAAATGAATGTATAGACCTCAAATGTAAAGAGTAGTTACACTTGGTAGGTGGAATTATGTGAGAATTCTCTTCCTTTTTATATATATCTTTATGTTCTAAATTGTTTTTTAGAATAGATATGATAGTTTAAATATGTATGTGAAAAAATAAAAGATTATAAATGTTTACTTAAAGTTTTATAATTGAGTAACATTTATTTTCTGGCTCACCATTTGTAAAATAGAATATCTATTACCAAACAAATACTTGAATAAAGTTTTATAAGAAAGATGACAACTACTGCTACTATTACTAAAAACAATTGCCCTCAAAGAGCTTCCAGTTTTCAGGTATGTAGATCTAGGCAATCGCATTTAGGAGATAAAAAATAAAGTTGAAGTGTACAAAAAGTTTTTTTAAAAACATGGTCTTTTATTGTATCTTTGCAAAAGCTAGAGATACATAGATCTTAAAATATAATTCCAGGGAGCGAATTCTGATACCTGTAACAAATATATTCTAAAACAGAGTTTACTGTAGTTGATAAAAGCCAAGGATCAACCTCCTCTGGGAGGCAGATGGTGACTGTTTTCAACTACCTGGAGGGGCTTTGAGACATGGGGGATTCAGTTTTTGCAACTCAGAAATCTCAAATGCAGTCAGGAAAAATAAAAAATACCATATGTGTCACTTGCTCTTTCTTCTTTTTGTGTCTCTTCTGCTGCGTCTTTTTTTTGTTTTCTATGGGTCTCTCTTTCATCCTCTGCCCCGCCCCCCCTTTTTTTTAATCTCCTGGCTTGCTAGAAATGACTGAGTTAATAGCTACCAGAGTGAAGTACTCATGCATGATTAAAAAAATAATTACCCTCCTTTTTCTACTTTTCCATCTTGCTGACATCTTTTACCAAAGTTTGGGTTTGTGGTTCTCCCAGAGTGAGGTCTCTCCCTGATTGTGAGTTCGGCACTTTGGGAGGTACATTAACTCTTTCCTGCCACTAGGGGACCATTCTGTATAATGCTTCAATGGACTCATTATCATTTACTTACACTGAGCCCAGTTCTTCCCAGACTATGGGGTGAGCAGGTTTGGAGAAAGAACCTGTGTATATACACCTTGGGCAGCTTTACCGGAGGGCAGAACAGAGAAGACGTGAATCCCTTTCACTGTCTCTTCTGTGTGTTTTGCTAGCATGCTCCTCTCTTTGCCAGGAGGACAAAACCCATTCTTTTAGTTACCCCTCAAGATTTGGCAGAATTTTTTTTTTTTTTTTTTTTTTTTTTTTTTCCAGAAAGACTGCAAAAGATGGTAGGGGAAATACCAGTCAGAAAAACTGGAATACAACAGGTTACAGTTCAAACATAACCTGCTAATTGAGGCCATGTATTACCGCAAAGGGAGCAAATGGCCACTGAAGGAAAAACACAGGTTGAGAAACAGGAAGGGCTAATACTAGCAGCCTATGTGGGCAGACTCCCAGGATTTCCATTTGTATGAAAAATGAGACGGTCATAAATATCAAACTGTGCAAGCCACATGAACAAGTGATGAAATGTAGCAATTACCTTTAAAAGGGTGTCTTTTGCTATTAACAGTAGACGAAGAGGATGAGCATGACAATTTGAAGAACCACATGCATATTTGACCAATTTCTCCTGATAAATCTAATCCACCTGACCCAACACCATTATCCCTTCCACCCGCAGCCATGCTTTCCTGCTGACTCTAAGTGTCCTCTTGAGTCAGTGGTTGAACTAAAATGTACAGAATCGGGGCTCACTGGTAGAAAAGGTTGCTCTACTTTTGCAGAGGGCTTTGTGGGCTTCTTTTAGCCTCTGAGAATTCTAGTGCATTGCTGTGAAAACTTAGGGTTAACTTCTTTTGCATTGAGAATGGTGTCACTTAGTCTGTTAGTTCCATCTATTTACACAGCAGGCAGCTTTGCATTTGGTTGTAAAGAAGAAATGCCCCAGTAGGTTTTCCTTCTATGCAGAGAAAGTGTGCTCTGGCCCTTTGTGGGTCAGACAGAAAGCGGAGGGGCGAGCTGAGGAAAAGGGGTCTCCCAGGTGTCCTTGACTGCAGCCCCTTCACTAAGGAGAAGCCAGAATTCACCAGCATCTGCAATAAATATTTAATCATGCTTTGCTCTGAATCAAACCAATAAATGTTGATAAATTCCTTGTTTTTTTTTCACAAGTCTGTTCACTTTGCTGTTTTTCTCCCCCTCTGGAATTTGGAAACGTGAATTATGTTTTTTTTTAGTTGCTTTAGGCGTCTCCCATCAGGCTCTGAAGGACTCCCTGTTTTCTAAGACCCTTGCATGCTCATTGGGGCTGAGTTTGGAAAGGCACGTGAGAAAGGAGAAGGATCAAAAAGAAGCAAATAAAGAAAGGGTGGAGGCCAGCAGAATAGCATCTATGCTCAGAGGTGAGCCGAGTAGGAAAGTGCTCAGAAAAAGCAAAATGGAAGCCAGCCCTGTGACATTATTTTGACTTTCTCAGATGTTGTTTGAGGTTAAATCAAAGTCCAGCTTGTTCATGGATGGGTACTATTGGATCAATGGCTTCAGCAGCCCGTATGATTTTGAGGAATGATAAATTGAAAGGTTCCTCCCTTCCACAGAAAAACCATCATTGTTATTTTAAGCTTAAGTTTCATTTGGGCTGGAAGAATTGTCCATTGCCTGGAAATAACTACTGCAGCCACAGCCGCTACCCATCAGCAGGAATATCTGCCAATTGCTTTCTTTGGGGAGCAATTCTGTGTCCTGGGAGAAGTACAAATTTTATTTTATTATTTTAGCTGGCCAGAATCCTTGTTTAAAGGGGGGCATTGTGGATATGGGAGTGGTTTGTTTTGTTTACAATGGCGGCTCATGAACTTCAGGGCATATAGAGATCACCTGGAAAGTTTGTTAAATGCAAATTTTGGGGACCCCTACTACAGATTCTGATTTGGTGGAGCTGTAATCAGAACAAGAGATCTCTATTTTTAACTAATACCCCAAGTGATGCTTGTAATATGATGTGCAGCCCACACTTTGGGAAACAGTGATTTGTGAATTTTAAATGAGGATAATCTTATGAAAGAAAGACTTTATATTCTCACCAGAAATCCATGTATAGAGTTAAAATTTTCTAGCTACTCCCTAGTGTAAGTCTGGCAGAATGGTGATATTCTCAGAGCATCCCTTCCTGAGAGATGTCACAGCAAAATGCTGCATAATATTGCAATGAAAACAAGTAAGCATTGAGTCTAGGCGTCCCCTACCGCCTCTCCCTCCTGAAATCAGAATATTCCAGAAACTGCAGTCCTCATCTGGTCATGGAGGCCTTCGGCTTTAGACATAGCTCTGTCCTAGCCATGTGGCCTCCTTTCAGGCATGAAGTCTCTTAGCAGTGGCAAGTGGAAAGGTGGAGTGATTTCCTAAAAAATTCAGAACTTTTTCATGTTCATTACTTGACTTAGAATTTTTTTGATCTAAATAACCCAAGTGGCAGTCTCATGCCTTGTTTCTTTGATATTGGAGTTCCGTTTAACGGCGAATTGCAACATGGCCAAGTGAATCAGAATGTTTGTACATGTTTTAGTGTAGAAAGAGCTTTCTTTTTTTAAAAAAAATTGACATTATTGAGGTATGATTGACTTACAAAAAGCTTACATATTTATATTTAATGTATACAACTTGATGAGTTTGGAGATCTGCATATATCCTAAAACCATCACTACGGTCTATGCCACAAACTTATCTATTGCCTCCAGAAGTTTCCTTACACTGTCTTTATTTATTTACTTATTTATTATTTTGGTGAAAAGAATACTTAACATAAGATATACTGTCTTAGCAAATTTTTAAGTATGCAATATAGTACTGTTAACCACAGGCACAATGCTGTACAGTAGATCTCCAGGATTTATTCAGCTTGTATAATGAAGGCTTTGTGCCTTTGACTTATGCCTCCTCATTTCCCCCTCCCCCAGCCTCAGGCAACCACCATTCCTCTCTCTGCTTCTACGAGTTTGACTATTTTAGATTCTCTATATAAGTGGTATTACATATTATTCTTCTGTGTCTGGCTTATTTCATAATGACCTACCATTTCATCCATGTTGTAGCAAATGGCAGGATTTCCTTCTTTTTTTTTTTTTTTTAAGGTTGAATAACATTCCATTGTATGTATATACTGAGTTTCCTTTTTCCATTCATCTGTTGATGGACATTTAGGTTGTCTCCATATCTTGGCTATTGTGAATAATGCTGCAATGATCATGAGAGTGTAGATGTCTCTCCTAGATCCTAATTTCAATTGCTTTGGCTATATACACATAAATGTAATTGCTGGATCATATGGTAGCCCTATTTTTAATTTATTAAGGAAACTTCATATTGTTTTCTATCATGATGACAACAATTTACATTTCTACCTACAGTATACAAAGGTTTTTTCTCTATATCCTTGTTAATATGTATCTTTTTTTTTTTTTTTTTTTGGATAATTGTCATCCCAATAGGTATGAGGTGATATCTCATAATGGTTTTAATTTGCATTTCCCTGATGATTAGTGATGTTGAGGACCTTTTCATATACCTATTGGCCATTTGTATATCTTCTTTGGAGAAATATCTATTCAGGCCCTTTGCCCATTTTTAAGTCAGGTTATTTATTTATTTGCTATTGAGTTGTTTGGGTTTCTCTAATATTTTGGACATTAACTTCTTATCAGACGTATATTTTGCAAACACTTCCTCCCATTCCATAGTTGTCTTTTCACTAGTTGATTATGGTGCAGAACTTTTTAGTTCAATGTAGTACCATTTGTCTATTTTTGTTTTTGTTACCTGTGCTTTTGGGGCCATATCCAAGAAATCATTGCCAAGGCCAATGTCAAAAAGGTTTTTCCCTATGTTTTCTTGTAGGAGTTTTATGATTTCAGGATTTAAACATTTAAGTCTTTAATCCATTTGGAGTTGATTTTTATATATTCAATAAAATGATCTAATTTCATGTTGCTGCATGGATATCCAGTTTTTTCAACACTGTTTATTGAAAGACTGTCCTTTGTTCATTGGTACCCTTGTTGAAGATCCATTGGTCGTATATGTGTGGATTTATTTCTGGGCTCTTCATTCTGTTCTATTGGCCTATATTGTTTTTATGCCAGTATCATACTGTTTTTTTAAAGATTTAATTTTTTAAATCTCTTACCAAAAGATCTGTAATTGTTCTCCTTGATATTTACACCAAAGAAAACATGTCCATACAAAAATCTGCACATAGATGTTTATAGGAGCTTTATTTATAATTGCCAAAACTTGGAAACAACCAAGATATCCTTCAGTAGGTTTTATGTTCTCAGCAAAATTAAGAGGAAAGTAAGAGATTTCCCATGAACCCTCTGTCCCCACGTAACTTCCCCATTATCAATATTCCCCACCAGGGTAGTTCATTTATTACAGTTTATGAACCTCCATTGACACGTCATATCACACAAAATTCAGAGTTTACATTAGGATTCATTCTTGGTATTGTGCATTGTATGGGTTTGGACGAATTGTATAATTACATGTAGCCACAATTAAAATATCATGCAGAGTATTTTCACTGCCTTAAGGGTTCTCTGTGGTCTGCTTATCATTTCTCCCCTGCCTGAACCCCTGGAAACCACTGATCTTTTTATTGTCTTCATATTGCCTTTTCCAGAATGTCATATAGTTGGAATTATACACTATGTAGACTTTGCAGACCAGCTACTTTCACTGAGTAATAAGCATTTAAGCTTCCTCTATGTCTTTTTATAACTTGATAGCTCATTTATTTTTAGTGCTGAATAATATCCTATTGTCTGGATGTACCATAATTTATCCATTCACCTACTGAAGGATATCTTGGTTGTTTCCAAGTTTTGGCAATTATAAATAAAGCTCCTATAAACATCTATGTGCAGATTTTTGTATGGACATGTTTTCTTTGGTGTAAATATCAAGGAGAACAATTACAGATCTTTTGGTAAGAGTATGTTCGGTTTTGTAAGCAATAGCCAAATGGTTTTCCAAAGTGGCTATATACCATTTTGCATTTCCATCAGAAATGAACGAGAGTTCCTTTCATTCCACATCCTCACCAGCATATGGTATTATCAGTGTTTTGGATTTTCACTTTCATAGGTGTGTAGTGTTATCTTGTTATTGTTTTAATTCACATTTTTCTGATGACATATGACATGGAGCATTTTTTTATCTGCTTATTTGCCATCTGTATATCTTCTTTGGTAAAGTGCCTGTTAAGGTCTTTGGCCTATATTTTAACAGAAAAGTTTGTTCTCTTGTTGAGTTTTAAGTGTCCTTTATGTTTGGATAACAGTCCTTTTTCAGATGTGTCTTTTGCAGATATTTTCCTTTAGTGTGTGACTTGTCTTCTCATTTTCTTGACATTATCTATTGCAGAGTAAAGGTTTTTAATTTTAATGAAGTCTAGTTTAGCAATGATTTATTTCACAGTTAGGACTTGATAATCTTATATTTAGGTCTATGATCCATTTTGAGTTAATTTCTGTGAAGGAAATAAGGTCTGTGTCTAGATTCTTTTTGTGTGTATGCCTGTGGGTATCCAGTTATTCCAGCATCATTTGTTGAAGACTATCTTTGCTTGATTATATTGCCTTTGCTCCATTGTCAAAGATGAGTAAATTTATGTGGGTTACTGTGCTGTTTTGATTACTGTAGCTTTGCAGTATATTTTTAATTTGGAATGCATGATACCTCCAGCTTTGTTCTTTTTGCTTAAAATTGCTTTGGCTGTTTTCAGTCTTTTGTGGTTACATATGAATTTCAGAATTGTTTTTTCCATAGAAAGAATTTTAGGATTGTTTTTTCCATAGAAAGAAATTCCTAGGAAGACAGTTCATTCATGATACAATGTATTATGGTGAAAAAGCCCTGTACTTAGAATCTGAGGTGCCAGATTCTAAGTTTATTTATTTATTTCAAATTATATTTTAATAAATATATTAGCAATATCTTGCTTAATTTTGCATGCTTTTGAACTCTGAATGAACAAAACTACATGGCAAGAATAATTTTGTCATCTGCCTCTTTCACTCAAAAATATGCCTATCAGACTCATATTGCTTGTTTGTGCAGCAAGCGTCCACAAAATCATATTCCAAAATCCAAGGTAATTTTGCTGAGTTTGACAGTGAAATATGATGTAAACTGATGTGCAGCTGTTTGGCATCCATCCTCATCCATGGGTTGAAACATTCCTATAGGTTTATTTAACAGAGGAGGAAGCAAAGGCTCAGCAAATGAAAATGATTCGCCTGAAGCTTTGGTGGACAGAACCTGGAATTCAGCTTCATTGTCCTAAGTCTGGCATTCATTCCCTCTGTAGTGTCTTTTACCTCTTTAAGGACTTCCTTTCTGGGGAAAATCCTCATATCCCAGACCCCACTATGAGCAGCAGTACTCTGAGAAGTCACTTTCTCTCTTGGAGCCTTCATTTATCAATCATAAATCAAAGATGATAATAACCTACTGTGCAGGTAATTGTAAAGATAAAATAAAATGAGTATGCAATACTTGGTGAGTATTAGATACTCAAAGAGCAAAATAATTATATTTTTAAAAAAATTCTGGGTTCAGAGTTTGCCGTTTATCAATGATGTGGCAATTGACAAGTCACATTGTTACCCTGGCCCTGAAATGGGATAACAACGCCCATCTAGTTCAGGTAATAGAGAGGAATGAATAAGGTAATACATGCAGGAATGCTTTGCAAAAGAATGCTGCTATCCACACCTTATAATCATTTACAAACTTCTCCAGGAAATTGAATGTTGGATTATAGAATATTTGTTCTTCTGTACGTAGTTTTAGTCATAGCGTACTCTTGGGCCCTCTGCCTCAAGGTATTCTATGAGGTAGGCATGAATTTATTAATATCTTTAGTATTTCTTAAAATAGGAAAAGCTATGTCATAAAGACATAGACTCTGCAAGTGAATCATTTATTCTAAAATCCAGGGCCTGCAGATCATTTGTAAGAATGTCAGAGCATGTTCTGTGACCAATGTATCAATAATTCCAAGCCCCCTCTCTCTCTACCCTGGGTCAAAACCAGTGCCGATGAATGAAGGAGCCCATGAATGAAACCAGGCCAAGGTGAATGTAATACTAGGGAAGTCTTTAGTTCTGAAATTCCCTACTTCTTTGTGCTCTTTTCATCTGTCCATGGAGAGCATAAGCATCAGAAAAAACTAGCAGTGGTACAATTTTCCTTGCAAAGCTATAGCACAAGCCAGGAAAAAATTCTTAACCTTCATCCTATCTCCCATTCCTTTCCTCCCATGGCCAGTGACTGTGTCCTGTTGGACTGGGAAAATGAGGGGAGACTAAAAAGGCCAATATGCAGTTCCCTCGACACTAGGTTGTATCCTTGGATGTAAAGGGAGAAATTTCTGGGCAGTCCCTTTGTCAAAACAGCCTACCATGGCCTCCCAAACATTCCACCGCCTTGTGCCCCCTGCACCCCCAACCCCGCGCCCCCTGCTCCCATGCCCAGTTATCGTATCCTTGTTCTGTGATATCCTCTGTTGTCCATCGTGGCATTTTATGGTCGTGGTTCTCCTGGGAGTATCTTAGTCTCAAGCTCCCTGAAGGAGAAGCCCACGTCTCCTGCGTCTTTGTTTTCCCCTCGTGTCTGGGCCAGTACCTGGTACAGAGTAGGCATTCAGCCATGGAATTTGATTTTCTGTCTCTGTGCTTTTGTTCTCTGATTGTCCTTGGCCAATCCTCCTTGTCAAACTATACTCCTTCTGCTTGCTCTGCCCCTCCCTTTTTGGGCCTCAGTTTACCGTTCAAAAAGACATTTTTTCTAAGGGACTTGGCACATAAGAAAGTGCTCAATCAATGTTTATCCCTGTCTTTAGTGAATCCTTTGATCACTCAGCTGTTAAGGGATGTTCCTCCTCTGAACTCTCAGTAGCTTTCAGTAGTTACCTGTGCGTATGCACCACAAACGCTACAAATCCTTCACAATTAACATCTGTCATGTTAGGGAGATTAAAACATCTTTTATACATTTCTGTGTGCATGCTATTTTTTTGCAAACTCTTTTCTTGAATCCCATACAAATAAAACAATGGTAATTTGGGGACCCTGCTTCAGTATTCTTGAGCCTGTGACCTGACTCTGTCCTTTAGCTGTCAACACTAGCCATTCCCAAAGGTAAAAATACACCCACAAATCCCATTTTCTCTCCACACAGTTTTGAATGTCACTAAAACCCAGATGTTTAATAACATGTTTTTTTGAAGCTGTTGATAAGGAATGATGGGGGTTTAGAGAAATCATGGAAGGAAAAGCCTCTCTATTCCAGCTCTGGTCTTATCCAACATCCAGCCTGCAGCTTCCCGTCACAACTCATTTTTATCTGCAATGGTAAATGTGCTGGGGATACCTGCGGACAGACACCCAGGCCAGGAAAAGGCAGTATTTGTGTAGTTGTCTTCTAATAAGGTCAAAGGCGCAATGTATTATGCAGCTCTGTGGGCAGCCAGACTCATTAGAGCGGGAGTGGGTCGCGGACCTGTGTAGGGTATTCAGAGGTGGGGTTTCATTTGGGGTCTGTGCCTAGTGGGTGTCCTGAACTCTCTCGGCAGAACATGAACTGGGGGTGGGAGGAACATTGATGAAGCCCCAGCTCTGGGAATCTGGGAACCCTGTAGGGCCCATGCTCTCCTGAATCTGAGGTTTGATTTCCACTCAGCGCTCACTGAAGTTGGAAGCGAAGCAAAAGGAAAAGATGCCGGTGCTGTTTGCAAACCCCAATTGCTTCCCTTTACCAAATCCTGCAGTGCTGCCTCTCAGGTTGGGGGGAGGTTTTCCTGCGGAGCATAGGCTGTTGAGGGAAGGTGGGCAAGGGGTTTTGCAAGGGGAGAGCCCTGGAGGTAGTACTTTGGTGCATTTCCTAACAGTGTGAGGCAAGGAGCTGAAGGCCAGAGCCTGACAGGCTGACAGGCCTGATTGCCACTGGCATGAACCGTGCTAGGCAAGTGGAAGTGACTGAGAGATTGATTGATTTGTTTTGCTGAGGCTCCTTTGTGGTCTTCTGGGTGGATTTCTGGCCCCACCTCTCCGCCTCAAAGCCCTTGCTGCGCCTGCTGTTGCTTTTTTATTTGGGGGTAATGAAAATTTGTTATAAGCCTTCCCTTTCATCTGTACGTGGCAGGCTGTCACAGAGAAACAAGCCATTCTGCAGCCTCACTCCTGTCCAAATTGCTAAATGTTTTTTTTTCCAATTGCTTCCCTAATGGGCCAGGATAATGGGAGCGGCATGCTCTCTGCCCACACCGGAGATGCCAGCGCATTTGTCCAGCACACATGTGTGGTGGGCACCCGTCCCCTTCTGTCCACGGTGGGGCCAGCGCCTCGCAGCTGAGTGCTTGCCCATGCACCTGCCCCTTGCCCTTGAGGCCACCAGGGGCTCAGCACCCAGGGAAGGTGGGCCCCAGCCCACAAGGTGGCCCTCCCAAGGTGGCTATCCCTGCAGGTGAGGCTCTGTGGAGGGGGCAGGTGATCCAAGCCAGAGCCCCAGACCTGGGTCCATTAATGGACCGGCCGGGCCAACTTTTTATGGACTCCAGTTGCTGCTTTTCTGACAGGCGGGCTCTGGAGCTCCCCATGGCCGCCTGTTCCATGTGCTGGATGCTCAACTGTGGCTGACCCACAGCTTTATGGGCCTAAGTGCTTATCCAGGAACAGAAGTGAGGAGGTTATGTGTGATAAGAAAATAATTTGCCAAAACTGCAACAATAAAGAGGGCCTGGTGGGATCTCTTATGGTATGAATAGCCCCGAGCAGCTGCAGATTTCTCTCTGCTTTCACAATTATTTTCATTTTTATAACAACTAAGAGCTAAATGCCTTGTACAAGCCTGGTGAATCTTGCTTCGGTTTCCAATCCAACATTTCTTTCTCTTTCTGGGAATCTTAACATCCACGCAGCCTGAACAGAATGTCCTTGGCATCCTGGCTTCAGCTGGTGTCTCCTTGGCCTGCTGACAACTGTGCTGCCCTGCTCCAATGCTGTGCTCCCCCTACACAGGCCCCTGAATGCAGAGAGCTATAGCCGTGTCCTCTGGGGCTCTGGAACAGGTGCTCCTATTGCTGACTTCTGAAGGCAGGGAGCTCTTCATCAACCAGGGCCTTTGAAACCACAGCAGTTGCTCCGTTGACAGGGGACATGCATTTGACTTGAGAACGAATGAGGCAAACACAGTCCTGCCTCTCCACATGCAGCACTACATCCTGAAGGCACCACCAGAGCACTTAACTGAGTGCCCGCCCACCATCTTTCTTGTGTGGGTGCTGAATGTTACCAGCATTTGCATTTATTAATGTAAATTGCACTTTGACCTTGTTAGAAGACAACTACACAAATGCTGCCTTTTCCTGTACAAATAGATACTGCACCAGGCTCCTGGGCAGTCTCACATAAGAGCAGCACAGGCTGTAACATTGAACAGAACTGATCCAGGTCACAGCAGCATCAGTCAACACCTGTCTGACCCACATCTCTCTTTCCTCTGTGAAATGGGGATAGAGTAGCACCCACTTCACTGGATTGTAGGTGCTATTATTAGTTAAATGAGGAAATAAACATAGAACACCTGGCAGGGTATTCGATACCTTATTAGCACTCAATGCATGTTAGCTATAATTATTAGCGCCTCCCCTTTCTGAGTGCTTTTAGTCTACTTGGGAATACACATGTGTGACACAGAGTGATAGCATGACAGAGCTTGTATTAAATGAACACATTAAGTGGATGCATTAAATGAGCGATGAAGACAATAAATGCCAGAGGCAGGGCCATCACTTAGGGCAGGTTTCCCAAATGTGCCTCATGATTGGGATCTCCTGGAGCACTTAAAAATAACAACCCCAGGACCTTCTCCTAGAGATTATGATTTGTTCAATCTGTGAATGGGCCTTGGGATCAGAATCGAAGTCTTTTGGGCTATGACAACATTTTTGTGCAGATGATATTTAGAAAAGCACTGTTCCAAAGAAATACAATGTGAGCCGCATGTATTATTTAAATCTTTCTAGTAGGAGTATTGTAAAATGTAAAACAAAACAGGTAAAATAAAATCACTATTTATAATATATCTTATTTGGCCCACTATATTCAAAATAGCTTGATTTCAGCATGTAATCAAAATAAAAAATTTTAATGAAACACTCTACATTCCTATTTTCATGTTTAGTCCTCAGACTCTGGTCTGGACTCTATACTTACAGCATATCTCAATTTGGACCTGGAAATCTCACCAGAAATACTTGATCTACAATTTTATTTCATAAAATTTACAGTTGAAACAGCAAATTTACACATCCAAGTTGTTCTAAATATGCTTAAAAGTTTCCCAATACCTACACTGAGTATTAGTTTTTCAAATAATTTTGATGATTAAGAGTTCAGATCCTCAGTCTCACTAGCCACATTTCAAGAGCCGAGGAGCCACGTATGGCCAGTGCCTACTACATTCAACAGCCAGCCTCTATTCAGACAGTTAATATTTTATAGTAATCAAGATCCTTCCTCCTTTATTATGTCAAGACTATAGAGTGGAGGGAGGATGTATCAAGAAAGAATAGCAGTAAGGGAACAGAAATGTTCGGTGGGAGCAGAAGTTTTGTCAGGAGTAGTGGGAAATGATGTCAGTGAAGACTAAAGGACCCAACTTTAGGTAGGCATCCTCTTAAACCAGGTTCAGGTTTTACTGAATAGGCAATGGGAGTCAAAGGTGGTTTTTGAGCAATGCAGTGATGTGGGCAAAGCATTGTTTCAAGATTAACTGGATTTACTGGAGTAGATAAAATATGGAGGTGGGGAGGATTCATTGATATTGTTAGAGAAAGGGCTTAAATTAAAAATACAATAAAATAAAAATTGAATGTTCCTTGTGGGGGAGGTCAGGAAAAAAAGGGAGAATCCAAGTTGCTTTTTAATCTTTTTAAAATGAATGAATAAATATAAAGATGGAAATAAGGAAATGTAGAAGGGAAGCTGGTTCTGTAGAAAAGAAAAGCAGGAAAGATAACTAAGTGTCTACTATAATTGAGGATTAGGATACCAATATAAATGGGGGGAGATCAATTTCAGAAGATAATGTGGAGTGGAAGTGATATTGTCAAGTGTTAGGGAATGAGAAGGCAATGAGAAAATAAACTGCCTTAAGAACTTAGTAAGTTACTAGGAGACGGTAGATATGACTTCTGTACTCAGCAGACCACTGGACAAACATGTTTCCCCCCAAGTCATTAATCTGATGACAGGAATATCAGACAGAGGAAGGCAGGAAGAGAACATGATCTGGGGGATAAATGAGCCTTTCTACAGTTGTTACTGACTTAACTATTGACTTTATCTCTGAATGTGGCAGTTCCTTAGCATTTTCCATGGTCCCACACAACCCACCAAAGCCCCCGATCTGCTTTCTCCACTATTACATATACCTTTATCATTTGGAAAAGTAACTGTTACTTAAAATCCTTACAATAAGATCTAAAGTTCCTTTTTCTTGTATTCATTCATTCTTTCTTTCAACACAGTTTTATAGAGTTTCTATACCTATCATGTCCCAGAAATTCAAGATATAAAGATGAATAAGGCAGAAAAGATGTCTTCTTTCATGGAGCTGTTACTGCGGTAGGATGAAAGGATGATAAGCATACAATACAATGCAAGTTCCGAAGTAATAAGATGTTGGGGCTGGGAAGTTAGTTTAGTTCAGGTGATAAGAGAAGGCTTCTCAAGGACGGAGTTTTTGAGACTATTCCTGGATGACAGGAAGGAGTTAACAGGGAAGACATAGGGGAGGTCATGGAGGGTGGGAAACAAGAGCTAAGCCCACAGGAGGAAAGGAGCATGGCTGCACAGGTTAGAGACGCTGAAAGAAAGCAGGCGTAGGTGGAGCATATTGTGCAAGATGAAAATAGATGGGAAATTAGCTTCTGAGAGGTAGGCAGAGGCTGCCTGCAGGTCAAGGAGTCTGAATTTTTGAGTGCAATAGGAAGCCACTGGAGGGCTTTCAGAAACGGAATGGCATGGTCTATTTGTATTTGTAAAGGATGATACTGGCCATCATGGATTAGTGGAGAGGGGTTGTAGGTGACAAAAGTAAAAGTCATTGGGAGGTCGTAAGCAGGAGGGTGGTATGGTTGCTGGAGTTGCCATGTGGGGAGTGGATTCTGGTGGAGCTGGGAGGAAAGAGTAGAAGCAGGAAGGATAGCTGGAGGCTACTGTAATCAGGGCAAGAAGGATGAGGATTCACACTGGGGAGGAAGCATTGGAGATGAAGAGGAGTGGAGAGATACGGGATCTGCTTTGGAGGTGGAGTCAACAGGACTAGCTGACAGGTTGGAACCAGTAAGGGCCCTAGGGTGGTTTATCTTAGCAAATTGATTGGATGGTTGTATCTCATACTACTGAGATGAGAAAAACCCCATGACAAATGCTCTTAACATTGTGACCTTTGTGCTGCCACTACCAAGAAGAGCCCATTGTTCCCAGAAAATCAACCAGGATTCTTAAAATTAGAAGCATAAGCAAAATCTGAAAAACAACAACAACCACCCAAAGAAACCACAAAAAAAAATACAAATAAAATATGTTAAAAATGGGTGAAAAATAAATTAAAAATGTAAAATAGGTAATAAGCATAAGATTTATTACATTATT
Source organism: Macaca thibetana thibetana (assembly GCF_024542745.1). Lineage (NCBI taxonomy): Eukaryota > Metazoa > Chordata > Mammalia > Primates > Cercopithecidae > Macaca > Macaca thibetana. The sequence continues at coordinate 55,001,666 of NC_065595.1, forward strand.
ATCTGAATCTCAGTATTTGTGAATATTTGAAAATATCTATAATAAAAAGTTTTTAAAAAATTAAATGGCATGAAGTCTTCCTCTTAGCTAATAAATACCAATTAGAGAAATAGGAGTCTTTCCCTGACTTTTGAAATAAACGCCTGCCGAGGAGATCGCTGGAAGTACCAGCAAGGCCCCTCCTGAAGCCCACTAAGGCACCTTCAAGGGCGACCTGCAGCTGTGGTTTAACAATTTCACACACTGCACCCCCCGCTCACGTCTGGAAGGGAAAAAAATTAATAGCAGGGGAATTAAATGGCTACCAATTTGTGAGCACCCAGTCCTAATACGTTTATTGATTTTGGGTTCCAGTTTAGTGCTTGAGCTGTCTCAATTCATCAAACTTTCCACAAAAGGGCATAGATCATTCTGGAGGGGGGTGAGTAGCTCCACTGCTGGGGCTGGAACTGGAAATATGTAGACTATGGGTTCCAACCCACACTCCATGCAGATCCAGGTGGGGCCACGCGCAGCAATCTGTTCACTGCTTTAGTGTCCTTGATAAACATAAGATTGATCACAGAGGGACTGTGTAGCCGTGTATTTATGCAGAACATGGATTTTAAGCCACAAAATCAAGGGACAAAATGACACTCTTCAACTAGCATTTAAAAAAATAAGAATAAACCATTCTTCTGAATTTTCAGGTACTTTGCATCTCAAAGGAGACTTGAGGGTAGCTGGGTGAGAGAGTTCCAAGGGTCTATTGTCTCCTGAAAGACATGAAGAAATTCTAAGGTGGGTCCAGAATACTTTGTGCATTAGGGTGGATAAGGGACTTTCTCGTGTCCTTCCTCTAATACAACTGTTTGCTCTTGTGAAAGGCCCTAATGGTGAGGAGATTCAGGAAATTATAACCTTTGAGCTAAGTAGTAGAGATGGATCTCTAAATGAGATAAAATGGTTAAGAACAAAATGTAAGATAGTAATGCCATTTTTGAGGGTTTGAGGCTGAGATTAAAGTCAATCTATCTAAGATCTGGGTAATCATTGTAGAGTTACAATTGTCAGCTAGGAAATAGTTTTATTTTGGTTTATCTTTGTGGCTAGACATGCCTAGGAAGTTGTGAAAAGTTATGAAATTATATTTGTTATATCAAATTGGCCCCATTGCAACATGCCTTAATATCTAACCAGGAACATTTATTATCCTCAGTTAAAAAGGTTTGTTCTGGGCAAAGTATTTGGCTAAATGTATGAGTCTGTAAAATGTTTATACTCTTTGACCAGTAATTCAAGCAATTGGAGACACAGCTACAGATTTAAATAGAACGACAGTTAATGGAAAATTGTTTGAGGGAAAAAAAACTGGTACCATTTTTTGGAGATTTCTAGTAGTAGATGACTTATTGGAAAAAGTTGTGATATATACACACTATAGAATAATATGTAGTCATTAAAAATGTTCAGTGGGTGTAATTAATGACTAATGACATGGGAAATTGTTCTTATTATAATTAAAATGTTAAGAAAGGAAAACATGACACGAAAATGTATACATATATAAATATATTGTATTAATTATGTTAAAAATGTTTATAATACATATACACAGATATGTCTATAATGTATACTACACATGTCTACTTTACATAAATTTCCAGAATATATATGTGTGTGTACATATATACACATATGAATAAATAAAAATTTATTTATTTTTATATTTAAAGATAATATAATTTATTTATTAACTATATATTTTGTTTATTATATATTTTATTTTGTATAATTTATTTCATAAATATAATACAACATATTAATTATATATAATATGTAGCTATAAGTTATCTATAAAATAATACTTATAAATATGTAAATATCCCAGGATGACAAATTTATGGGTGGATTTTTCTCTATTTTTCAAATTTTCAGGAATGAGCATGTGTTACTTTTGCAATACAATATTCTTATTAATTTTTAAAATACTGCTAGCACCACTATGACAAATAAAGTTATAAAGTCAAGCTTTGGATACAGCTACTTCAAACCCGCCATCTTTGAGCACATTTGTATGAATACATAAGTGTATATCTGATGTTAGAATTTAGCAAGACTGATTGGAGGTTCATTTCTGCAAAGCCAGTTCCGCTTGCTCAAGGAGAATATTCCTTGTTTATGCTGCAGGCAAAACAACTAGATTTTGTGTTTTTTTTTTTTTCTTAAACCTCAGGTCTATTGTGAAAATGAGCCATCTGCGGCAGCCGTGGTGCTTTTCCCAGCCTAATAGCACCTTTCATACTGAACTCTTGGGCTTTCCAGGAGCTTCTGACAGCTGCAGAATGATTATGTACATTATATAGATATCTATAGATACATGTATAAATCGGTATAAGATTGTGTACTGGGGAACTCTGCATGGGCATGCACCGTGATGGATACGAGGGTCGAGAAAGCCTTGTCGTTTGGTTTGTAGAATGCCACGTGGTAGGGCATCTCTGCTGAGCAATGCCAGGTTGTGCAAACGTTGCCTCCTGTCACAACTTCATCACCTCAGGAATGGAGGAAGATCCTCTCAACCGCAGTTTCTCCCATCAACATACCAGGAACTCCGCTATATTTCTACTTTGCCATATTAAAAAGGTTTCTTAGGAAACTTTTTAACACATGAAAGAATGAACAACTATTCAGTTGAGGTCATTTCTTCCTGGTGACTGAAGGATTGATCTCTGCACCTACCTACCAGCATTGCTGAGGAGCAACGTGAATCCCTCTGCTCTAGAGAAGGAGGCGGGGTGCCCACATCCTTATCATCCAGGGACAGGCACACAAACATTGTGAGCAATTCAATGATGGTCAGTACCTTTCCGTCTAGGAAAACAAACATTTGCTATCACGGGTGCTATTTTATTAAAATCCTGTTTCCCTGCTTTGACTTGGTCCTTGTAAAAAGCACGAGGGAAGGTCTGCGCACAGGCTTCTAATGATGGCAGGAAAGACATTTGGTGCAAATGTGGCCAAGCACGTTACAGACGCTCCTCTGTATGCAGCCCAGGGGCTTCACCTGATCTAGCCATTTTTCTGATGCTTTATTTTCCAGCTCCCTGGCATCTTTAGAGTTTTGAATTTGGCAGCCTTCCCGTTGATGGAAGGAAGCTGGAAGTGCCTCCTACTAGTTTTCCTTGGCTCGTCACTGTCACTCTGTGCATCATCTAGCAGCTGAGATTGTGGATGGCAGAGCCGTTTGGATCCTCTCCCTCTGGGGCAGCTGTAGAAATCCATAAGGTGGTCTAAAGCAAACCCCAAGTCTCCTTGGCTAGCTTGGCACTTCCACTTCACAGTGAAAAATATATCTGACAGTCCACAAAAGTGTCCCTTCTGGGCCTTCTTTGTTTAAACTTAATATTTCCTGTATTAAATCTTCTAACAATCACTACGAGGAAGGTTGAATGCTAAAGAATTCAAAATCAATTAAGACTCCACCAGGAAATCAAAACCTTCTGTTAAGCTGTAAAATGCGCTGGGATGAATTGTTGTCACCTGATAATATTGCACCAGAGATGCATTGTAAAGCCTGACACTCAAGGCCAAATGTCCCTTTCCACAAAAGCTACAATCCCCTCACCACATGAAGTATGTAAGTGCTAGAAGAATAGAAATAATGAGTGATTATACAGCACCTTAAAAGGGGGTTCTTTTCACTAATATTGGTAGCAGACACTCTTCATCCTTGTGACCACTTTCACTGCCCTTAGAAAAAGATTCTGCAGTGACAATGCGAAGGCAAGGCAGCCCTGTGGTCGGTCATGAGTGTCTAATAGCGGGGTTCTTCTTCTTTATTTTTTTAAAGTGTAATTCCAAGATTAGTAACTATAGATTAAAGTAACTGCAGGATCTCAGACAGTGAGGACCAGCGGATCTCACAGTGGCTGAACACGAGGTCAAAGTCTTGATGGGCAATCACAATGCCTAGTTCCCAGGTAACGGGAAAACATTTTACCTTTAAATCAATGGGTAAGCAGAACCAAGTTTTCACAGCCAAAAAAAAAAAAAAAAAAAAAAAAAAAAAAAAAAATTACCATCCGAATTCCTCATAAACCATAAATGTTATGCCAAAAAGACAGTGATCCAGTTTACATGTATTTCCTCATCCTAGAAAATTCCAGAAAAAATAGTTTAGGAACAGTGATGAGGCAAGCAACGTAATTCTGAGTCTTCCTGAATTTAGGAATTCTGCTAAATGAATAGATAATGCCATAGAAAATATACTTTTATTTCAAAAAGCATAGTCAATACTTTTTAATTATGGCTTTTGTGGTTTTTTTTTTTTTTTTGAATGTGATGTTTGGATGTGGGACCTGCAGGTTTCTTCCACGTATTAGACCAAAGACCATGAGACATAAATTAACAGCTCAGAGGCAGTGATTGCTAAATGTTTGTCCAAGTTTCCTGTGTGGAAGACCTTTGTTAGCCTGGGTTGACTGCTTTTAGGTAGAGTCTGCTTTTCCTTTGACAGCCCAGACCTCATTTTTATTCCCACTTCTGGGAAGAACTATTTGGCTTTTGTGACCTTTGCTGGGCTTTGTTAATGGGGTAGGCATGTTGTTTGGGGCTGGTAGGTAATTTTAGTAGCATACAGGTGGTTAATTCCATTGCCAGGGATGTGGAACTCTCTACATGGTCAGTTTGCAGCGTGCTCTCCCGATATATACACAGAGTACACCGCAGAAATGCCTACCTACTCTCAACGCAGCAGGCAAGCTGTTAGCAATCTTCTTTACATTACCTGAGGCCCACTCCATCACCCCTTTCACTTAATATGATAGATTGCAGGACGTAATATAGAAAAATGTAGTGTGTGTGGCATATAAACTCACAGTGCATATCGGATTTAATATATAATGCACAGAAGCCACTCTATAATACATAGTCAAAAAGGCTGCAAGCTGCTGTATTGATGCCGTGCCCAGTTTAGGAGAATAAGGCAGGTTTCCATTGCCAGAAAAGAGCATAGTATTCAATTTCTCATCCAGTATAGAATATAAATAAAACATGGTGTACAGTAATACCAAACTGCATGAAATGATTTCCCTTAGTACATAAACTTATAGCACCCCAGTCTTTGCTTCAAGTTGAATTTTCCCAGTTCTCTCAGATGGCAATAGGGAATTATACGACCTTCTACAGCAAGAACTTCCCACTTCACAGATTCCGGGGCTCTGCTGGGCCCTATGCTAATGGACGGCCCTTAACCATCTTGGAGCTCCCTAGAACTCCCTGGAGCTTTACAGGCGGAGTTCCTGGATTTCTCCAGAGTCAGAAGTTGACAGGCAGCTGTCAGTCAATTGAAAATTTCTTAAGGCTATACTCTGTAGCAAATAAAAGTGCTCAGTGTTTATAATGAGAAAAGGCGATTGTGCCAACATGAATATGATTTAATAAAAACATTAACCCAGCAGATGTAGTCTTCAAGTCTAGTTATCTGTGTAGAAATGCATACAGAGTAGGCATTTCCTCTTGTTTATAGAGAGCTATTGATTAATTTTGCTTTGTAGTTTGTAAGGATGATTAGGCTGTTCTGCTTTTATAATTGTACTTTAAAATGGGTAGCTCTTAGCTATAGAACTCCCCGATTTCCCTGAAATGTGGTACAAATTAGACACTGATGAAAATATATTCTAGAGAAAAATTTAAAATGTATCAGTATTACTGCTTTCATCGGGGTATGTGATCTAATGGGAAAAAAAGAACGAATACCAGAAACCTCTGAGTTTAGTTTTATCTTTGTTCTTCCTCAGTGTTCTGGGTAACTTATTTTGTTTTTGTTTACTTCATTCAACCCAAAATAAGTGTGGTTGGTAAACTTAGGCCTATTCCACTGGATCTGTTGGTTAAAGTTTGGATACTACTTAGGAGTGATAATGCAGCAGTTCATTTGAGATGAATACAGGGGTACGTTCTTCAGGGCTTATACGGAGATGTAAGTCAATCATTCTTTTGAGTCTAGCTCTCACGCTGATCCCAAACTTAGTTGTGAAGTCATCGTTCAGAGGGAATTTTAAGTGGCTACTGCTATAACTTTTTAATCTAAGTGATTAGAGTACAATGTCTTTTACCTTTTGTATCACAAACCTTTGTCATTCCTGACCCTGAAATATAGAAAATAAATATTGGCTGGGAAGAAAAACTGTTTTATCAAATCTGGGATTTTCACTGACAGAGCAGATAAAGAACCTACATGAGTACTGGGATCCTGATCATTATTCTGACTCATTGCTGATAACATCAACCACCAGACCTGCTTGGTTACAGTCATGGCCTTTTCATAGTCAGTTCTTAAATTCTAAATGTCTCTCTTTTTTCAAATTTTGAAATAATTTCAGACATAGCAAATGTTGCAAGAATAGTGCGAAGAATTCCTAAATATCCTTCACCCACATTATGTTAACTTTTTACCACGTTCGCTTCACGATTTACTCTTTTCATCTATGTTATAATTACTACTCCTATTATTAGGCCTACATAATATTATTTTTTTCTGATTCATTTGAGAGTAAGCTGCAGACATAAAGGGCCTTTACTTTTAAATAGCTTTTTGTGTATAAAGAATAAGGACACTCTGTGACATAACCACAGTAAAATTATCAAAATCAAGAAAATAATATTTGATAAGATGCCATTATCTGATTTACAGACTTTATTCAAAGTTTTCCAATTGTCCTAATACAAACAGCTTTACAGCAAAAGAGAGAAGAAAATTCTGGCTCAGGATCCAGTCTGAGGTCACACATTGCATTTCGTTTTGTCTTTCGCATCTCTTTGACTCTAGAACATTTCCTTACTCTGTCTTTCATGACCTTGTCACTTTTCATACAATGTGCGTTACTCTGGGTTTTCTCAAAGTTTTCTCATCATCAGCCAAATGACTCTTAAATGAGATTTTTCAAAGAGAAGGTTTGGAGGAAGTTCTCATTTTTCTTAGAGCATGCGATATTAACAGGGTCTAGTGTAGAAAGGAATTGAAACCAAAGCATGGATAGATTAAGCCACAATATAAGATAGAACTAGAGTCACTCACAGAGTTGTCTTCATAATTGGGTCTGAAATAGCCCCAACCCTCAAAGCACTGCATGGAATTTAGTATTTTATCAAGACAGCTTCCGAGCATGGGTACCTGAGCTTAGAATTTTGTATGGAAATACATAACTCACAAATGAAGGGCAATGCATATGTGCTTTTGGTTTCTTGCATCACCTTTTATTATCTTAAGACTGAAAAGTTAATAACCCAGTGTGTAATCATGCCATTATCAGTTTACATTGTAGTAAAGCCCATTCAAATGATGATTACATATGTTAATGAGTGTCGTTATAATGCACTACACAGTACATTACCTTCAATAAATATAATTGTTTATGCACTTTAATGAGGGTATATAATGCCCCAAAACTAATGGTATTGACTGAATTGTGATTTATTGCTCTAAAACTTTGCCATTAGGAAAGGAAATCTTACAAAACCTTTTATGTTTACCTAACTTTCTTTTTGCCCCTAAAAGCTGCCACTCATCTTTCCCTCCCCCTGTTACAAGAAGAAAATAGCTCCAAGACGCTTCCACAATGTTCCCTGTCAATGCTTTTCTCAACCTGAAGAAGCAGGAGGTGGGTTCATTTAAAGGGTTTAATGAAGATCATTATGTTTACCCCTTAGTAAGTTTTAATGCATTATCTGGCAGCAAAACTGATGCCACGTCAGAATTTTGGCTTCAAATCAAATAGCAAGGAATAAAAACATCGTTTGTTAAATGACACACTAGGAATGGAAAATAAGGCCAGGGACAGCGTTTGGCCTAGGGTCCTGCATCAGGCCAGGAAAGGCACAGAGCTCTATTAAGTTGCCTGTGATTGCATGGCTTTGACCTGCAGGTGGGGACAAAGAGAGGGATGGCTGGACCCCATATAGTTCAGTTTAATTCTTAGAGCATCTTTCCTGCTCTCCTTGGAATCTTTCTAAGAGGACAAATGTAGTCTTATTTTGACTATGAAGCTGAAACAATCCTCATATCTGATAAACAACAATGACAACAGAAAAACATAGTTATTGTGCATGGTAGGTATTTTGTTTTTTAAATTAATATACATACTAAAAACAAAGACTCGAGTCTCCAGATGGGCTTCCTGTTGCCTATACATTTTGGCTTTCATAGTCTTTGTGTTCTAAGCAGGCAGACATGCTGTAGCTAATGTCCTCTGCAAATATAATTTCATTAATTAGACTTCTTGGATTACTGGCTAATATGTACACACGCTAAAGTCACTGCTCCTATGCTGAACCTGAACCAAACATACTTATTCCAGTCATAACAGCAATTCCTTCTTCTCCACCCAAGGAATAGAATCTCATTTGGAGCATTATCTGGTCTCTGGTTTTAGTGTGCATATTAACCAGCTAATTTCCAGTTTATCTAGCCACAGAGTGTGCATCTATACAATAATTGGGGTGTGATCCATCATTCTCTGTTAGCCCATCCTTTAGCCCGTGGATGACGCAGACCTAGCTTCCTGGTGAAAAGCAAGCTTGCAGGAGCAACTTTCTCCAAAATCCCTAGAAACACAGTTCTGTCACCTTTGTGTGCAAATTTGCATATAAGGTCCGCTGTTTTTTTCCACTTCCACGGCACACTATTGGAAAGGATTTTAGGAGTCTTTGCAAATAAATAAAACAATGCAACTTAAAGAAGAAGATTAATTCATCAAGATACTCTAAATGCCAGGTAGAAATGACAACAGGGGATCCACACTGGCATCTTGAAAGGACTTCTTGAACAACAGCAGTTTCTTAAAGCAGATTCCCAGGATGGAAGATAATCACTTGAGAAAGTTTCCAACATTTACAATGGCGTTCCAAGTAGTTTGAAAGTCAGTAGTTTTGAGACAAAAAAAATTGACATTGAGATGCAATTTGTGGTAAGATCTAATTAATTTTTTTGCTCCTAAGAATAATTTATTATTTACACTTCTTATTATATATGTATTTTAGCTTCATTAGTCGGCAATGCTGGAAAAAATTATACCTTCAAGTCCTATTTATCAAATTAATGGTGCAATTTCATAGTGACACATCCCACATTCATTAAACCAAGTACAGTAAAAATGCATTTAAATTAGATTAGCGTGATGTAATAAAGATTCCAGTGTGTGTGGAGGGGGTGATAGTGTAGCTGAAGAGAAACACCCAGATCGAGTTGAAAGCAACTTGGAGATAATGCTTCAAAATTGATTTTGGCACTGGTTTAAGTGAAAAAATAAGTGATGATGACTCTCTCCTCTAACTGCCTCTGCTTAGCTATTGTCATGCTTTACCATGATAAAGGAAGAAGAACTCAAAGATATAGCACAATCCTCAGACAGAATGCTCAAATGTTGCTCAGTCAAAGGCTACGGTAGAAGCTCGTCCAAAGCTTTTGAACTGTGACAGATTTGCACATGATACAAGTACTGTGCCCATCATCTTCATTAATTAGTTTACATTTGTGGATGATAAAAAATACCAAGTAACCACAAGAATTATGTTACTGGGCATATTATACTTTGGAAAAATTAAGAAGGGGTTATGTAAGTTGTAACCCATAATATCTCACAAGGTGAGCGTGTCACATTTCCAGATTGAGTGTTGTGTGTCCACAGCATTTGAGGATGCTTCCTCTTGAGTTCACATAATACAAACATTTGAGTAATAACACTCTTTTAAAATGTGTGCACTTACATAGATTTGCCTGTGCCATTGTGCTGCAAGGCCCTAAGAGGCTCTTAAATGACCTTTGTCCTGAGTTTAACACAGCATAATGCAAATTAGTGCTTAACACATCTTTTCAAGATGATGGAGATTCTTGGGGACTAAGGGAGATGATGTTAGTGAACAGGGTGAGGAAGTATGTAGGCAAACAACAGTCAGCTTGTGAGCATGTAGCACTTAAATCTCTAGCAAACAGTTTTCTACAACTTTCTTGAAAATTAGGATGCAATCACTCTAAGTTCTGGATGTACTCACATTCTATTGAACATTAATTTTTGTGGGAAAATTATATTTATTTGTAACTTGCTACTTAATGTTTTAAACCATTGAGTCATTTAAAATAAAGATGGCTACGTGTGGAAGGGTCCTATCCATGGTAGTCCAATTGCTCTGCTCTTACAGGCAGTTCGCTTCAGGTTGCCATAAGAAAGTGAGACCATGGCATGGCTTCTAATATCTGGGCTCAGGTTCATCTCTGTCTTGCCTGTGCCCTTGCCCGTACCTGTGACAGCTGATGTCGTTTCTCCCTACTGTGTGTTTTGCTCAGATTTATAATATATCCTTAATAGTCATTATTGACTGACTTAGATGATAACTTTTATTGCATAGACAATAAAAGTTTAATGAAAAGGTAGTGAGGACATGGCTCTTTGGTTCGGCCTTCTTTTTCTTTTGTTTAAAATTGAGAGCTTTTATAAAAAATGAAAGGACAGTGCTTGATCTTGGATTGCTGAAAAATATTATTTTCTATTTCTGTTTTTAAAAGCGCTAAGATCCAGCACAAGTTCTCTCTATTGTGGACATGATTGCTTTAAATATCCTGTTAGAAAGACACAGATGTTTTGGGAGACAAAGAAGCTCAAAGACCAACAGTTGGTAACTTCAGGGCCTGGAACCAAAGGTGGTTCATAGAGGGCTGTAAGAACTCAGATTCCATGATTTTAGGGAGATGTGCTCTTTGATGCAAGAGACTCCCCTAGGTAAATTGAGGAAGTTAGTTGTGGCCCCAACACAGAACTATATTTCTTCCATTCTAATCCCTCTTGGCATCCTTTCTTTATCTGTTGCCTACCAGGATCTAAAATGATGACAGAATTAAGGCTGTTCTTTATCTACCACACCCTTCCCTGCACTCAGGACAACAGCCTAGTAAAGACTGCCTAGTAAAGACTTGGCAAAATTCTCTAGAAATCACAAAGGCCATTTATCTAGGCTGAGTTTAAATTTAATGTTCAAAATACATAAAAATTTACTATTGTAACTATTCTAATGAGGCTTGATTTCTCCCTCTGGTTCTGCAGGGAAATGTTCTGGCAATTTTTCCCCAGTGAAATGTGAGAGAAGGTGCCTAAAATAAGTAACACATTAGCTTTTGAATTTTTAGGGTGGCTTTGCTCTGATCCTAGAGAAATGACTACATCTCTCTTTTCTTCAATTTCTTCATCTAAATAAGGGCAGATGCTGCTCATTCGCTCCATGTAATTGTTACAGAGAAAACTATTTAAATTATTCTTAAGTACTTTAGAAGTGTAAAATGCTAGGAAATGCCAATTAATGACAACATATTTCCACCTATAGAAAGGAAAACATTGGTGGAAAAGATAAAGTAACACGATCCTCCTAGAAATGGCGGAGAATTCTAAAATATTTATAGCCAGAAGCTGAGAATTTTCTCTTGGGAAAAGAAAAAGAAAATTTAAAACCTGCTATTTCCAGTTTCTACTTAGGATGTAGAGAGTTGGAGGAAGCATCATTCACAACCTAACAACAACACACAACAAGCTGGACAAACTCCAAGGTCACAGCTTTTTAAAACTCATCAGAGAGCTAAAATTGCTTGTAACCAACCAGCACAAAACTTAAGGAGATACGGATACATTTGGGAAAGACAGGACCTGAGCACTTGCTTACCTGAGGCAGATACAGCCAGACATAAATAAGAACAAATCATCTAGAATAATTAATGAATTGGCAAAGATTGACTGATGACTGAAGAGACTATGTATCTCCTTGGGGCCACAGATACAGGAAGTGTTTGCCCTAACTTTTAGGTTCTTCTCTATGGACTACACAAAAAAGATTGGGGACAGCTCCAAGAAACCATCCCTTGTGGTGCGAGAGGAACAAGCTGTTATGAAAGGACACAAAACAAAAGACTTCAACTGCAGGGAGAAAGTCAACATACACTGTCACTCTTAGAGAACTAGACAAAACTCATTGTAGCTAATGGAGATAAACAGAAAATTACCATCTTCCCCTGGAGAGAGACAGGATTATGTTCTGGGCACACAACTACAGCTAGGAGAGGGCCAGGGAAATGAGAAAACCACACTCTTAAGACCAAGACCAGGGACAGGGACAGTGCCTGGCCAAGACTTCAGCTTAGTTTGCACAACAGAGAACACCTCCTTTCTTCTTCACCATCAGGCTAACAATCTTTGACTACAAGTAACTAGAGTACTGCTGGCTGAGTTGTAAAATCATGGGAAGAGATCTTCTCTGAAGCACAGCACAAAGAAAAGACCCAAAGCTGAGGATGGAGTACACAGTTGCCAAACTTGTGAGAAACATGTCCTCAATCTAAGTGCAGAGTACCATTAGAGAAATTTGAAACTTATGATACACTGATGGTAGTCAAAGCAACAGTGAACACCCAAACCAGCTACATTCCTAACAAGATTCTCTCAGACTTTTACACTAAGAACCTCACAGTAAAAAAGCATGTCCATTTCCATGCAAAAAAAAAAAAAAAAAAAAAAAAATTTACCTCGCTTCAATATTTACTGCCTTACAAGAGATACCAGCCCTTCAACAAAAATTTATGAAAACCCTTGCATATGAAAAAGCAAGGAAAAGAATCCCAACATATTACCAATTAACAGAATCAGGCTCAAATATATAAAAGTTAGAATCTAAGACCAAGAATTTTAAATTATTATGACTAATATGTTAAAGATTATCATAGAAAATATATAGAAAAATGCATGATCAGAAGGGAATTTCAGCAGAGAAGTAGAAACTATAAGAAAAATCAAACAGAAACATTACAAATAAAAAATACAGTGGCAAGGATGAAAAATGCCTCTGATGGACTCACTAGTAGACTCATATAGCCAAGGAAAGAATCAGTGAACTTAAGGATAGGTTGATAGAAAAGACCCAAACTAAAAAACAAGGGAAAAAAATAATAGCTAAGAATTTTCCAGAATTAATGGCAGAGAACAAACCAGAGATGTAAAAATATCAACGAAGATTAAGCAAAATTCCGAAAATTATACATCTAGATATTTTATGTCTCAACTTCTTAAAACAAGAAACAAACAAACAAAAAACATTTTCAAGGCACCAGAGGAAAAAATATACACCACATGTAGAGGCATTAAAAGTAAGAATTACGGCAGACTTCTTGACAGAGATTATGCAGGTCATCAGGCAATGGAGTGGCATCTTTAATGTGCTGAAAAGAAAATAAATCTGGCAATCTAGAATTCTATATGTCAGGGAAAATGTCTTTCAAAAAATAAAGCAGACATAAATATTTTCTCAGGAAAACAAAAACTGACAGAATTAATTTCCAACACACCTACACTTCAATAGGAGTCATACAAATTTTTCAGAAAAACAGAATATGATACCAGGTAGAAAATTGACTCCATGCAAAGAAATGAAAAGTGCCAGAAATTGACTAAATGAAGGTGATATCGTTTGGATATTTGTCCCCTCAAAATTTTGTATTAAAATGTGGTCCCCAATGTTGGTAGTGAAGCCTAGTGAGAGGTGCTTGGGTCATGAGGGCAGATCCCTTATGAATGGCTTGGTCCCCTCCCCTTGGTAATGAGCAAGTTCTTACTTTATTTGTTCACATGAGAGCTGGTTGTTTAAAACATTCTGTCACCTCATTTCCTCACTCTTGCTTCCTTTATTGCCATGTGACTTGCCAGCTCTCCTTCCCTTCTGCCATGACTAAAAGCTTCATGAGGCCCTCATCAGAAGTAGATGCTGGCACCGTGTTCCTGTACAGCCTGCAGCACCAAGAGCCAAATAAACCTCTTTTCTTTATAAATTACTCAGTCTCAGGTATTCCTTTATAGCAATGCAGTTTGGACTGACACAGAAGGTAATAATACAGTTTATTTTACTACCTTTAATTACTCTAAAAGTTACCTGATTTTTCAAAACAAAAATTTTAACAATGTATTTTGTGTTTAGAGCATATCTAAAAGCAAACTGTATTATACAAATGCTAATAATAGCACAAAGTTTGGGGAGGAGAAATTGAGAATATCCTATTTTAAGGTCTATACACTAATGTGAAACATTATATTATTTAACAATAACAAAGCCTAGACTAAAAATCAGTAAGGATACAGAAGGTGTAAACAGCACTATCAAACAACGACCTAACTGACATTTATAAAACACTCCACAAACAACATAAAAATTCACATTTATTTCAAGTGCACATGAAAGCAAAATATACTACATTTTGGGACATAAAACAAATTTTAACAAAATGAAAAGAATAGAAAGCATGTAAATTCTATTTTGTAACCATAACTGAATTAAACTAGAAATCAATAACAGAAAGGTACTTGAAAATATTCAAATATTTTAAAATTATATTTCTAAGTAAAGGTCAAAGCAAAATTTATATATTTCTTGACTGAATAAAAATTAAAATGCAATATATCAAAATTTGTGGAACACAGCTAATTCAGTTTTTAGATCATAATTTGTAACATTAAATGTTTGTATTGGGCCAGGTGCAGTGGCTCACACATGGCTCTAATCCCAGCACTTTAGGAGGCCAAGGTGGGTGGGTTGTTTGAGCCCAGGAGTTCAAGACTAGCCTGGGCAATATAGCAAAACCCTATCTCTACAAAAACAAGCAAACAAACAAACATAAAACCCCAGAAAATTAATTGGGTGTTGTGGTGCTCGTCTGTAGTCCCAGCTACTTGAGATACTGAGGTAGGAGGATCACCTGAGCCTCCGGAGGTCAAGGCTACAGTGAACTCTGATTGCACCACTGCACTCCAGCCTGGGTGACAGAGTGAAACCTGTATCAAAAAACAAACAACAACAAAAAAAGTTGCTATTAGAGCTTTTATAAAAGAATCAACTTTTAGTTGATTAGTCTTAAGTCAACTGATTTTTGACAAAGATGTAAAGGCAATTTGATAGAAAAAGGATAGTCTTCTCAGCAAATGATGCATCAGTTTACAAGAACACTGGCCCGTTCTTCATACTTTATGCAAAAATTAAAAATAGATCACAGATCTAAATGTAAAACAAAATTCTCAAATTTCTGGAATAAAACATCAGAAAATCTTTGTAATATTGGTTTAAACAAAAAGTTCTTAGATGACAAAAGCTTGATCCAGAAGAAAAAAAATTAATAAATTAGACTTTATTGAGGTTAAAAATTGTCACTCTACAAAAATCATGTTAAGAAAATAAAAATACATGCTAGATCCCTTTTTACAAACCATGTATCTCACAAAAGCTTGTGTATATAATATGTTTTTTAAAAAACTCTCAACCAGGCTCGGTGGCTCATTCCTGTAATCCCAGCACTTTGGGAGGCCAAGGCGAGTGGATCACTTGAGGTCAGGAGTTCAAGACCAACTTGGCCAACAAGGTGAAACCCCTTCTCTACTAAAAATACAAAAATTAGCTGGGCATGGTGACAGGTGCCTGAAATCCAAGCTACTCAGGAGACTGAGGTAGGAGAATCGTTTAAACCCAGGAGGCAGAAGTTGTAGTGAGCTGAGATCACACCCGCTGCACTCCAGCATGGGTGACAGGGCGAGATTTTGTCTCAAAAAAACAAACAAAAACAACAACAACTCTCAAATTCAAGAAGATAAACAACTCAATAAAATGGACGAAACATTTGAACAGCACTTTCCCAAAAAAGATATACAGATGGCAAAAATGCACATTAAAAAAATTCAACATCATTAAACATTAGGGAAATGCAAATTAAAATGACAGTGAGCTGCCACTATACACCTATTAGAATGGTAAACAAAATAAAACAAAACAACCCTACAATATCTTATACCAAGTCCTGGCAAGGGTGAAACTCAATATAGAGTTCTCATATAATGCTGTTATGAATACAAAAGTGGTATAGTCATTTTGGAAAATAATTTGATACTGCAGACTGGAGTGCAGTGGCGCGATCTCTGCAAGCTCTGCCTCCCGGGTTCACGCCATTCTCCTGCCTCAGCCTCCTGAGTAGCTGGGATTACAGGAGCCCACCACCACGCCCGGCTAATTTTTTGTGATACTTTCTTATAAAGAAAAACACGCATACATTTACTTTGCGATATAGAAACACACCTAGGCATTTTACTCATGAGAAATAAAAACTTACGGCCTCACAGAAACCTGTATTGAATTGTTTATAGCAACTTTATTCATAACCATTAAGAACTGGAAACAACTCAAATACCTTTGACTAGTGAGTGGATGAACCCTGGTACATGCATACAGTAGAATACTACTCCTCTGCCAATGAAAAAGAGGAGCTATTAATAGACATAACAGCATTGATAAATCCCAAATAATTTGTCACATGACAGAAGCCATCTAAAAGTATAGATAACATATGATTCCACTTACATGACATTCTGGAAGAAGAAAATCTATAGGTAGAGAGTGCAGGTCAGTGAGTACAGAGCTTGAGATCAGAGGTGGGGTTGACTACAAAGGAGCAGGCCAGGGAGCTTTTGGGGTAGTAGAACAGTTTTTTTTTAAATCGTGACTGTGGTGGTGAACATACAACTTGATACATTGTCAACACTCATAGTATACCACAAAGTGTACATTTCAGTGTGTGAAAATTTTTTTAAAAAAGAAATGAGTTGTGACAAACCTTCTAAGTGCACAACTGTATCTGGAGATACACAAACAACACACTTGAGCAAATTGTCACGATAGTAAGATATTAGATGGAATTACGAGGGAAGCGGGCATATGCCCTTCTCTATAGTGCTTCTGATAATAAGAAAAGGGGCAATTTAGCCCAAGAACCCCAGAAACATGCAGTTGTATTTAAGGAGGAGATAGAAAAGAAATAACATTTAATGAGTACTTTTTAAAATACCGTGTGTTTTGTGGATACTTATTTATATAGAGTAACTGATTTATTTCTCACTGTGACTCCAAGGTATCATTATTTCCATTTTACAGATGAAGAAACGAGGGCAATGAGCAGCTGAAGAACATACTCAGATTTGTTGGTCTTTCTTATCTATTGTTATGATTTCTTTCTCTGGAAGCTATAGAGTCTGCATGGGGTCACAACAAATTTTAAAGTAGGAGATTGTAGGCAATAGGGATCTCTCATTCTATTGCAGCATGTTCTTCATACTCAATATTAAATACTGCTTAAGACAATTTAAAAAAAATTTCACTTAAACATTCATCAGTGAATAAAGTATAAAGTACTTTATTTTATAAAGAATAAAGTTGGATTAAGAGTTACATGATTTACAAAATTTATCCCTCGTGGTTTGTTTCGGCAAGTGTTCAGAGATTTACAAATGTCTAGCTTTTTCTAGGCAAGTATTAAAAAAACCACATGGGGAAAAAAGTACCACTTTCTTAACAACAGAGAAAAGGGCTTGATGTCAGAATAGGGAGGGTTAGAATTTAATTAAAATTGATTTTGGCTGAGTACAGTGGCTCATGCCTGTAATCCCAGCACTGTGGGAGGCCGAGGTGGGAGGATTGCTTGAGCTGAGAAGTTCAAGACCAGCCTGGGCAACATAGGGCCACCCCATCTCTAAAAATAAAATAATAATAAAATTGACTTCCCTGGACTGAGGTATTGTTCATATTTTTCCCTTTTTATGATAACTATTGTAATACATATCTGGTATTTGACCATTTTATACTACCTTCAATTAAAGGGATCTCCTGAGCATAAAATTTAATAAATGTCTAAAACCAACAAATACTTAAATAGAAATGTTACATTCTTGAACACAAAGACAATACTTTAGAGTCTATAAGAAATTGTGCAAGATGGCTGACTAGAGATACTTAATAATTGTGCCCACGACCCTCCAAAAAAAAAGCAAAGCAATGACACCTACATTTTGACCAGAGGGACAAAAGGAAAGTACTAGAATAAAGCAAGGGAATGGCAGAAACCTGTGGGGCATGGAGAAGGGAAGGAAACCTCTTGTTTCTGCCACTTATTCCTCCCAGTTGGGATCAGCTCACAACCAGGAGGGACTTCTCCCTGTGGGAAGGGTAAGCAGGAATCCCCCAGTGGCCTGCATCTCAGCTCACTACAGCCTTTGCCTTCTGGGCTCAAGTAATCCTCCCCAGTAGCTTAGACCACAGGAACATGCCCAAATCTTTCAAATCTCTAGTATGAATGCCAGAAGTCAAACTGATCAAAAATATAGCTATAATAAGTTATTAAAGGGCTGGGCACAGTGGCTCGCGACAGCACTTTGGGAGGCCGAGATGGGAGGAACACGAGGTCAGGAGATTGAGACCATCCTGGCTAACACAGTGAAACCCCGTCTCTACTAAAAATGCAAAAAAAAAAATAAGCCGGGTGTAGTGGTGGGCACCTGTAGTCCCAGCTACTTGGGAGGCTGAGGCAGGAGAATGGCGTGAGCCTGGGAGGCAGAGCTTGCAGTGAGCCGAAATCGCGTCACTGCACTCCAGCCTGGGTGACTGAGTGAGACTCCGTCTAAAAAAAAAAAAAGTTATTAAAGAATATACAATATACAATGGTGTAAATGGTAAGAGGAGGGTAAAAGTCTAGAGTATCTGTATGCAACCAAAGTTTTGTTGTTAGTGGCTAAAAATAGTCTATTATAACTATAGGATGTTGTTTTAGGTAAGCCTCATAACAATCACAAAACAAAAAGCTATTGCAGATACACAAATGAGAAAGAAAAGAATTAAAGTTTAGCACTACAGAAAACACCAAACCACAAAGGTTGACAACAAGAGAGGAAAAAATGCACCGAGGATATACAAAACAACCAGAAAACAATAATAAAATGTCAGGAGAAAGTCTTTGTCTGTCAAAAATAATATTGAATGTAAATCGATTAACTTTCCAATCAAAAGACCTAGAGTAGCTTAATGGATTAAAAAACAAGATTCAGTTATATGCAGCATATAAGAGATCCATTTTAGCTTAAAAGACACTCAGAGCCTGTAAGTAAAAGGATGCAAGAAGTTTCATGTAAATAGTACCCAAAAGAGAGTAGGCGTGGCTGTACTTATATCAGTTAAAATACACTTTAAGTCAAAAAATGTCACAAGAGACAAAAAAGGTTTTACTATTTCATATATATTTTTAATAAATTAATTATAATAAATTAATAATAAATGAGTCAATTTTTCAAGAAGATACAGCAATCAAACATTTATGTTTATCCAACATTGGAGAACGTATATATATATAAATAGACATAAGGATAGAGATAGATAGCAATATAATAATAGTATTGTATTAGTAATAGTACCCCACTTTCAGTAATGGATAGATCAGCTAGACTAAAAACAGGTAAATACTGGGCTTGAACTGCACTTAAGACCAAATGGACCTTACTGACATATGTAGAACTTTCCATCCAACAGCAGCAGAATATATATTCCTGTCTAGTGCACATGAAACATTCTTCAGGATAGACTATATGTTAGACCACAAAACTAGTCTTAAAGAATTCAAGTAGATTGAAAACACATCTAGTATTGTTATTGACCACAATGGTATGAATTGTGGTCAGTAGTTAGTATCAACAAAGAAGAAATCTTAGAAAATTCACAAATATGTATAAATTAAATAATATGCCCCTGAACAACCAATGGGTCAAAAAAGAAATAGAACGTGAATTTAAAAAATATTTTGAGACAAATGACAATGGAAACACAATATACTGAAGCCTATGGGATGTAGAAAAATCATTCTAAGAGGAAAGTTTATAGCAATAAATGCCTACAAAGAAAAATTATCTCAAATACATAGCCTAATATTATGCCTGAAGGATCTAGGAAAAGAACAAACCATACCTAAAGCTAGCAAAAGGAAGGAAATTATAAAGATCATAACAGAAGTAAATCAAATAGAGAACAAAAATCCAGAAAAATTAATAAAACCAAAAGTTGGATATTTCAAAAAACAAACAATGACAAACGTCTAGGGAGGCTAATATGAAATAAAGAGAGAATACTCAAATACGTGAAATCAGACACCTGATTTTACAACAGTCACCTTGGAAACTAAAAGGACCATAAGGGACTATTATGAACAATTATATGCCAACTGAGTGGATTACCCAAAGCAAATAAACAAATTTCTAGAGAAATGTTACCTACCAAGATTGAATCAGAAAGAAATAGAAGACTTCAGCAGACCAATAACAAATAAAGTCTAGGTACTTAAAAACTTTCCAACAAGAAAAGGCCAGGACCAGATGGCTTAATGGCTGAATTCTACCAAACATTCAAAGAAGAATTATTACCAATATTTTACAAACTCTTAAAAAAAAAACAGAGCCAGAGGGAATACTTCCAAACATATTTTACAAGACCAGTATCATCTTGATACCCAAGCCAGGCAAAGACACTGCAAAGAAGAAAAACTACAGATCAGGATCTCTGATGAAATAAGATGCAAAAACCTTCAATAAAATATTAGCAAACTGAATTCAACAACACATCAAAAAGATTACATATTATGACCAAGTGGGATTTATCCATGGCATGCAGGTTAGATAAGTATACACAAATCAATCAATGTGATACACCACATTAATAGAATGAAAGATTAAAATGACATGATTATCTCAGTTGATGCAAAAAAAGCATTTTTACAAAGTTTAAAATTCTTTCTTGATAAAAACTCTTAACAGTTTAGGTATAGAAGGAAAATTTTTCTTTCTTTAGATAAAGGCCGTTTATTCACACACACACACACACACACACACACACACACACACACACACACACGCCCCTAACATTGTAATCAGAAGGGAGCAACTGGTAGTTTTTCCATTAAGGTCCAGTATAAGCCAGGGATGCCCACTCTCCTCACTTCTGTTCAACATAGTACTGGAAGTACTAGCAAGAGTGATGAGACAAGAAAGAGATAAAAGTAATCAAAATCAGAAATGAAAGAGTAAAGTTATTTCTATTTGCAGATGATATGATCCTACATGAAGAAAACCCCAAAGATGCCACAAAAAACTAATAGAACTAATGAATTCAGTAAGGCTGCAGGATAAAAAATTGATAAATAAAAAGTAGTGTTTCTATACACACATGATAATGACCTAACTGAAAAAGAATTTTTAAAAATTCCATTATGATAATATCAGAAAACTTTAACCAATGAATGGAAATCTTTGTACACTGAATACTGATGAAAGAAATTGAAAAAGACAAAAAAGATATGGAAATTGAAAAAGACAAAAAATATATGGAAAGATACCTTGTGTTCATGGATTGGAAAAATTAATATTGTTAAAATGTCCATACAACCTAAGCAATATACAGATAAAATGCAATCCCCACCAAAATCCTCATGATATTTTTCACAGAAATAGAAAATATCTTAAAATTAATATGTAATCACAAAAACCCCTGAATACCCAAAGCAATACTGAAAAGAAAAAGTTGAAAATATCATATATCCCCATTTAGAATTACACTGCAAAGCTATAGTAATTAAAACAGTACAATACTGGCATAAAGACAGAAACATACACCAAAAGAACAGAATAGAGCACCCAGAAATAAGTCCAAACATAAACAGTGAACAAATTTTTGACAAATTCACCAAAAGGACACAATGGGAAAAGGATAGTCTCATCAATAAATCGTGCTTGGAAAACTGGATTTAAACTTAAAAAAGAATAAAACTGAACATATCTTACCCCAGACAGAAAAATAAAATAAAAATGGATAAAAGACCTAAGTGTAATATATGCAAACCATAAAACTTTTAGAAGAGAACATAGGAGAAAAGCTGCTTCATACTGGCCTTGGCAATGATTTTTTTGGATATCACCCCAAAAGCTCAGGCTACAAAAGCAAAAGCAAATAAATGTAACTATCTCAAACCAAAAAGCTTCTGGCCATCAAAGGAAACAATCAAAAAAATAAGGCAACCTGCACACTGGGAAAAAATATTTGCAAACCACATATCTGATAATGGGTGTACACCCAAAATCTTTAAAGAGTGCTTATAACTCAATAGTGGAAAAATAAATAACCCAATTCAAAAAATGGGCAAAGGACCTGAATAGACATTTCTCTAAGGAAGACATAAAAATGGTCAACAGGTATATGGAAAGGTTCTCAACATCACTAATCATCAGGGAAATGCAAATTAAAACCACTATGAGATATCACTTCACACCTGTTAGGAAGGCTATTATCAAAAAGACAAGCGATAACAAGTGGTGGAGAGGGTATGGAGAAAAAGAACCTAGCACCCCATTAGTGGGAATGTAGATGGGTACAGTCATTATGGAAAAACAGTATGAAGGTTTCTAAAGAAATTAAAATAGAACTACTGTATGACCCAGCAAACCCTCTTCTGGGCATATACCCAAATAAAGTAAAATCACTGCCTTATAAAAATATCTGCACTCCCATGTTTATTGCAACGTTATTCACAATAGCTAAGATATAGAAATAACATAAGTGTCTGTTCGTTGATGACTGGATAAAGAAAATGTATATATGTGATAGAATATTATTCAGCTATAAATAGAATGAGGTTCTACCAATTGCCACAATATGAGTGAACGGGGAGGATATTATGCTAAGTGAAATAATCCACACACAGAAAAATATTGCATGATCTCACTTATATATGGAATCTAAAAAAACAGAAAAGATGTCAAATATATAGCAACAGAGAATAAAACAGTGGTAACCAAGAGGTGGGGTGGAGGTGGGGAGAAGCGGGGAAATGGGGAGACGTAGGTCAAAGGATACAAAGTAGGAAATATGTGGAATAAAGAAGTCTAGAAATCTCATGTACAAAATGAGGACTACAGTTAATTAAGTTATATAGGATTAGGAATTTTTGTTAAATAAGTAGATTTTAGCTACTTTTGCTAAAAAGAAAAAGTAACTGTGAGATGAGAGGTATATTAATTTATTAATTTGCTTCACAATTGTAACCAATTTATTGTCTCTCGCTATATATTTTATAACATCATGTGGTAAACCTCAAATATGCACAATAAAATTTATTTTTCAAGTATGTAAGAGATTAATATATAATAAAGACTATATTCCTAAATATTCTATAAAAAAGTAATTGTTCAGTAATTGGTTTTTAGACCAGCTTGGGGAAAAAAATTCAGATCACTACCGCACATGTCAAGTAAGTTCCAAAGGAATTGAATATTCAACTATAATGAAGAAAGAAAAATGTACTAGGAAATTATTAGTCTCTCGAGAATGAGGAAGGCCTTTCTAAGTATGACATCAAAAGCAGAAATGAAAAGAAAAAAATTGATAATATCAACTACATATAAATGTAAAACTTCCATAAATCAAAACCTTTATAAACTAAATTAAAAGAAAAATGCCTAGCAGAGAAAAAAACACCTGCAACATATAGGGCAGAAAAAGTATTAATATCTCAAATGTTAACACTACAAACAGTATAGACATAAACAACCCACTAGAAAAAAATGACAAAAACTTAAGTAAAAGTTACATAAGAGAATATAGTCAGCTAATCAATATATGAAAAAATAGTCTTACACTAAAATAAATAGATAGAAATTTAAAAATAAAAAAATTTAAAGTTTAAGATGTCCTTTGTTGGAGTTTATCACATTGGTGAATAATAATTCTAAATACCCAGTTGTGGCAAGTGATATGGTGTCTGTGTCCCCACCCAAATCTCATCTTGAATTAAAGTTCTCATAATTCCCATATGTCGTGGGAGGGACCAGGTGGAGAAAACTGAATCATGGGGGTAGTTTCCCCCATCCTGTTCTTGTGCTAGTGAGTTAGTTTTCATGAGCTCTGATGCTTTTATAAGGGACTTCCCACTTCACTGGGCACTCATTCTCTCTCCTACCACCCTGTAAAGAGGTGCCTTCACCATAATTGTACGTTTCCCAAGGCCTCTCCAGCCATGTGGAACTCTTTCCTTTATAAATTACCCAGTTTCAGGTATGTCTTTATTTGTAGCATGAGGACAGACTAATATAGCAAATTGGTACTGGGAGAGTGGGGCTCTGCTATAAGAATACCTGAAAATGTGGAAGCTACTCTAGACCTGGGTAACAAGCAGAGGTTGAAACAGTTTGGAGGGCTCAGTGGAAGACATGAAAATATGGGAAAGTTTGGAACTTCCCAGAGACTTGGGCCTCAGAAGACAGGACAGTGTGGGAAAGTTTGAAACTTCTTAGAGACTTGTTAAACGGCTTTGACCAAAATGCTGATAGTGATATGGACAATGAAGTCCATGCTGAGGTAGTCTCAGATGAAGAGGAGGAACTTGAGCAAAGGTGACTCTTGCTATACTTTACCAAAGAGACTGGTAGCATTTTGCCCCTGCCCTAGAGATCTGTGGAACTTTGAACTTGACAGAGATGATTTAGAGTATCTGGTGGAAGAAATTTCTAAGCACCAAGGCATTGAAGAGGAAGCAGAGCATGAAACTTTGGAAAATTTTCAGTCTGATGATGCAATAGAAAAGACAAAGTCATTTTCTTTCTTTCTTTTCTTTTTTTTTTTTTTTGAGATGGAGTCTTGCTCTGTTGTCCGGGCTGGAGTGCAGTGGTGTGATCTCAGCGCACTGCAACCTCCACCTCCAGGGAAAAACCCATTTTCTGGGGAGAAATTCAAGCCTGCTGCAGAAATTTGCATAAGGAACTAGGAGCTGAATGTTAATCACCACAACAATGGGGAAAATGTCTCCAGGGCATGTCAGAGACCTTTACAGCAGCCCTTCCCATCATAGGCTTAAGGGGGAAAAATGGTTTCCTGGACCAGGTCCAGAGCCCCTCTGCTATGTGCAGCCTTGGGATTTAGTGCCCTGTGTCCCAGCTGCTCCATCCATGGCTAAAAGGGACCAATGTACAGCTCAGGCCATTGCTTCAGAGGATGAAAGCCCCAAGCCTTGGCAGCTTCCATGTGATGTTGGGCTGTGGGTGCACAGAAGTCAAGAATTGAGGTTTGCGGACCTCTACCTAGATTTCAGTGAATATATGGAAATACCTGGATGTCCAGGCAGAAGTTTGCTGCAGGGGCAGAGTACTCATGGAGAACCTTTGCTAGGGCAGTGCAGAAGGGAAATGTGGGGTGGGAGCTCCCACCCAGAGTCCCCACTGGGATACTGCCTAGTGGATCTGTGAGAAGAGGGCCACCATCCTCCAGACCCCAGAATGGCAGATCCACCAACAGCTTGCACTGTATGCCTGTAAAAACCATAGACATTCAATGCTGGCCTGTGAAAGCAGCCAGGAATGAGGCAGTAACTGCAAAGCCACAGGGGCAGAGCTGCGCAAGGCCATGGGGCCTACCTTTTGCATCAGCATGATCTGGATATGAGACATGGAGTCAAAGGAGATTGTTTTGGAACTTCAGGGTTTAATGACTGCCCTATTTGATTTTGGAATTGCATGGGTCCTGTAGCCCCTTTGTTTTGGCCAATTTCTCCCATTTGAAATGGTTGTATTTACCATATGCCTGTACCCCCATTGTATCTAGGAAGTAACTAACTTGCTTTTGATTTTAAAGTCTCATAGGTGGAAGGGACTTGCCTTGTCTTAGATGAGACTTTGGATTTGGACTTTTGAGTTAATATTGGAATGAGTTAAGACTTTGGGGGACTGTTGGAAGGGCATGATTGTGTTTTGAATTGTGAGGACATGAGATTTAGGAGGGGCTGGGGGTGAAATGATATGGTTTGGTTGTGTCCCCACCCAAATCTTACCTTGAATTTTAGTTCCCATAATCCTCACAGGTCATGGGAAGGACCAGATGAAGATAATTGAATCATCCTTTTTTTCATGGTAGTGAGTTAGTTCTCAAGAGATCTGATGGTTTTACAAGGGGCTTCCCCCTTTGCTGGGCACTCCTTCTCTCTCCTGCCACCCTGTGAAGAGGTGCCTTCTGCCATGACTGTAAGTTTCCTGAGGCCTCCCCAACAATGTGGAACTGTGAGTCAATTAAACCTCTTTGCTTTATAAATTACCCAGTCTCGGGTATCTTCATTAGCAGTGTGAGAACAGACTAAGACAGCAAGGATTTAAGTGAAACAAACATTCTCATTTATTACTAGAGAGGACAAAAGTGAAAACAGGTTTTTACACGGGCATTTTAAAAGCCTTAAATGCTGCATAGTTTTGACTCAGAAACTCCAGTCTTAGGAAGCTTTCTGGAGGAAATCGACAATCTGGGGCAAGATTTCTCTATGTTTGTTGCATTACTGTCACTAATAGCAAAATGTGAAAATAGCTTACATGCCCTACAATGGGACATTGGTTGAATAATTTATTGTCTGCATATGGAACACTTTCAGCGATTTGCTGGAGCTGGCTCATACTGGTTTGCAAGTGTCAACTGTTAAAACTTCAGGAATTTTACAAGGCAGTTGTTGAACTGTTAGTAGCTTGAAATCAACCATGGTGGGAATATTTACACCATGGAAATCAGAAAATGCTACAAATTCAGGCTGGTTTTATCCCTTGGAGATCTAGTTCATAAATATCTACCAGCATATTACTGCCTTACATCTATTAGTAATGATATTTGTATAATACTAAATGACAAGAGAAAATGTTTACTATATTTTATGTGAGGATGATAGCATCTAAAACAATATGTATAAATCCAGCTACTTAAAAAACATAGGAAAAAGACTGGAATATGAGCCATGTTTTATTTTCTGAGTGGTTAGATTAAATATACTTATTTTCAGCCAGGCGTGGTCACTTGTGACTGTAGTCCCAACATTTTGGGAGACCAAGATGGGCGGATCACTTGAGCTCAGGAGTTCAAGACCAGCCAGGGCAGCATGGTGAAAACCTATCTCTACAAAAAAAAAAAAAAAAAAAAAAACCTATCTCTACACCAGGCATGGTGGTGCACATTTACAGTCCCAGCTCCTTGGGAAGCTGAGGCAGGGGGATTGTTTGAGCCCAGGAGGTGGAGGCTGCAGTGAGCCGAGATCACACCAATGCACTTCAGCTTGGGTGGCAGAGCCATACCCTGACTCCAAAAAATATGTATTTTTTTATATAATACAATATTATATATATTTAATAAAATATTACTTTATATATTATATAATTATATAATATATATTAATATATAATATATATAAGTATATATTCAACATATGTGAATTTTCTATGTGGAGCACGTGATATTTTATAATAAAAAGTTTCTTATTGAAAGAAAAGTTTTTGATGCTCTTGACTATTACTGTGTTACTGCTAAATATCACTATGAAAATCCCTATAATAATTTAGAGCAGAGATTAGCAAACTACAATCTGTGGGCCAGGTCCAGCTTGCCAGCTGTTTCAGTGAAGTTTTATTGGAATACAGACATGCTTATTTGTTGGCATATTGTTTGCAGTTGCTTTTGCACCATACATGGCAGAGTTTAGTAGTTGTACAGAGACCATGTGGCAAAAAATTACCACAAATATTTGCTGTCTGGTCGTTAATAGAAGGAGTTTGCAACCGCTGTTCTAGTCATTTATTGGGCTGCCTGCTTAGCTCTGCTTCTATTTCACGGAAGACAGAGAGAATCTGTTCTGTCTCACAGCCCCTCCTGAGTGGGGTTGCCCAAGTTCATCCCCTTTCCCAGGTCGTGACTGATTGGACTAAAGAAGGGAATTGACTCTACCACTGACCATTCTGTTTTTGTTTTTTTGGAGACAGGGTCTCACTCTGACACCCAGGCTACAACACCAGAGTACAGTGGCATGATTTTGGCTCACTGCAACCTCCACCTCCCAGGCTCAAGCAATGCTCCTACCTCAGCCTCCTGAGTAACTGGGACTACAGGTGCATGCCTGGCTAAATTTTTTGTATTTTTAGTAGAGATGAGGTTTTGCCATGTTGCCAGGCTGGTCTCAAACTACTGGGCTCAAGCCATCTGTCTGCCTCATGCTCCTAGATTGTTGGGATGACAGACATGAGCCACTGTGTCTGGCCCTATGACTGACTATTCTTAAACTGGCTTGTTTTCTGCAACTTATGTTGCAGTCACATTCCTCTTTGGGGAATTTTGTGTTGGGAAATCAGCAAACTGTTTAAAGTAGTCACAGAGGCTGCAGTTAGAACACAAAAGCAATCTCAGGCTTAAGTTTTGTGCAAACTGAATCTACTGAGGCAGCTGGAAGACAGAGAGAAAAAAAAAAACCCAAGTGTAGCCCAGATAGGAATCATGCAATGAGCAAGACTGCATGGTGTCTGAAAGAAGAGAGAATACTTGGTTCCTTCCTCTAGAGTTCTTTGTTTTTGTTCCAACGAAGCAGAGTTACACTTTGGTTCTTGTATGTAAATGTCTGTCAGATTTCCCATTTTTAATATTTTAAAAACTTCCCTCTTCTTGAGCTAGAATTGAATGTAATCAGATGAGCCTTAAATAGGTAACATACTCTTAGAGGTACATTAGGACTCATAGTAAAAGTTTATTGTTTCGGAATGAATATAATTTGTCAACCATGATTAATAAAAGTAGGTAATTTACCTATATGATAATGACTTGTGTGTCATAACAGCCAAAAAGTCACAATAAAAATAATTTTATTAGTGCTAATATACCATTTAGATTTATATTAAAACCCAATATGTGAATGCATGGTGATAGGAATGGGTATTTAAGCCCATTAAATATGCACTTCCAGCTGTCATTGGTACAGAAAAACCTGTGCAAGAGAATTTGAAGCTTATCTTCTGTGAAAAGTCAGTAGCTCCCAAATTTCTCATTTCTTACCTCTAGATTACCTAGTGATCTAGTTCAGGGGTGTCCAATCTTTTGGCTTTCTTGGGCCACACTGGAAAGAAGAACTGTCTTGGACAACACATAAAATACACTACCATTAACAATAGCTGATGAACTAAGAAAAAAAAATCACACAAAAAGATCTCATAATGTTTTAAGAAAGTTTATGGATTTGTGTTGGGTCACATTCAAAACCATCCTGGGCCACATGCAGCCCATGGGCCGTGGATTAGACAAGCTTGATCTAGTCTAATAGTTGAACACTGATTAGTCCAAACTTCTGAATTCTCTTTATTTCCTATGTAATCCTGTCTTAGTCCATTTTTGTGACTATAACAGGATATCTTAGACTAGGTGGCTTATAAACAACAGAAATTTATTTATGACAGTTCTTGAGGCTGGAAAGTCCAAATCACGGTGCCAGAAGATTTGGTGTCTACTAAGGGCCATTCCCGGGTCATAGTTGTCTTCTTGCTGTGCCTCTCACATGGCAGAAGGGGTGAAGGAACTGTCACAGTTCTCTTTTATGATGGCACAATCCCATTCATGAGGGCTCTGCCAAAGGCCTCACCTCCTATTACCATCGCACTGGGGATTAGGATTTCAACATATGAATTTTTGGGGAACACAAACATTCAGTCTTCAGCAGGTAGCAAATGCATTCCCTTAATTTGTACTACTCTTTGTCTATTTCTTCTACAACACATTTGAAAAAGGAGAAAGGGGATCTTGAGATGTGAAGATGCAGCTGTTCTAACTGCAAAAGCAGAGATAAAAGCAGAGCCACTTCACAGTAAGGAGAATGTGAAATGCTCACCTGAGAGGAGAAGAAGGGATGTACTCACTGGAACTGTAATATTCTGGGCACTTGCAATGGCCGTGGTAAAACCAAAAGCATTATAGGCTTTTAAAAGCAAGCTCATGAGCATGTGTGTGTGAGCAGTCTGTGTTTGTGTGTGTGAGGGAGGTGCACAGTGCAGGTGGAGAGGAGAAGAGGCGTCAGATATGTTTATATTGCTTTTTAATTTATAATTTCCAAAGACATTCTTGTGACGCACCGTTACAGAGCATCTCTCCTGTGCTAGGCCCTGGCTATAGTGGTTTATAAAATGGGCTTCCTGCCCTTGGGAAACTTACAATCTGGCAAGTGAAACAAACGCATCAATAATTAACAAATAACTAACATTCCACTGGCCAAGTGAACACACAACTGTGGGAACACAGAGGGACCATTTATTGTTCTAAAGGGAGTGGGAGGTGAAGAGTGTTAGAGAAAGTTCCGTGGAGGCTGGCTTTCAAAAAATGAGTAAGATTTCACTTGACATAAAAATGGGGCAAAGTCACTCTAGACAGATGGGACAAAAGCACAGACCACAAGGTGCGATAAGGCCCCGGCCCACTGCTGTGGTTTGTCAGGAGATAAAAAGTGTTAGCAAGAAGTTCAGATCCAAGAGCAACAACGTATCCAAGCAAAGTAAGGGTCTAAAGGGCAGCGAAGGAGTGCAAAGAGCCAGCCATCCAACAAACTGAAATCCAACCATTTCTATTACCTTTTAACTCCATGAACAAAGTTAAGACATGATAAGCTTTACTAAAATCCAAGTATGCCCTGGTTGTTTTTTGAACACGGTAAGATGGAGCGAGGCTTGTAACACTTCATGATTCCGTTCATACCTTGTACTTTGTGATGCACTGAGGAAAGGAGGTGACCAACTCCAGTCATTTCTGCTGCAGATATTTCCAGTGCACCTGCTTTGTGCCTGGAGTTGTACTCGGCACTGGGGAAACAGGAGCAAGCAAGTTAGGCAGGGTCCAGCTCACCTGGACCCCCATGTGGCTGAGTGAGTCCGCAGGAAGGAGTCTCCTCTCTAAATCTTGTCTCATGGGAGTAGAGCATGGAGGCCCCAGGCTGAGGATGAACACAGTGGAGAGGTGACCCTGGATGCAGCCCCTGTCCTTCAGTCACTTTCCTGATCAGCCAGTAAAAGGAGGAAACAAAAATGGAGCTCCAAGGCAAGCGATCAGAAGCACTGCTTCCAGAACTTTTGACAATGGCAGAAGCTTTGCCCATTGCCCAGTATCAGAACCCTTGACATCAAGCCACATAGGGCCATCATGGTGAGCAGCAGTGTGTGTGTGTGTGTGTGTGTGTGTGTGTATATGCAGCATGTGCACGTGTGTGTGCAGTGCATTTGCATAAGCAAATATCAGCCACACGGGAATCCAGATGAGCCAGACCCTACCTATCTTGCTTGCTCCTGTTTCTCCAGTGCTGAGTACAACTCTAGGCACAAAGTAGGTGCACTGTGCCTAACATGTGAGGATCATAAGCCATGGTGATGCTTTCAGCAGGGATTGGGAGCATAGCATCATGCCTTTGAGGCTGGCAGCAACAGAAGAGGCAGCGGACAGTGGATGTCATGGAGAATCCAAGAGGCCAAAAATCACATGTGGGTTCCTTCTCCCGGGGGCTTCTGAACTATTTTCAGAGGAATTTGAGTGTGCTAGAGTTCTGCGGTGGAGAGAAAAGCCAGTGAACAATGATTTCTGACCATTTTCGTGGTCATTTTTATGACTCCAACAACTCTGTACAGCAGATTTGGGATTTTTATCCTGGAGTCACAAGCAAGGAAGGGAATGAGATTCAGACTGAGGGCCATACAGCTGATAAGGAAATTGGATCGGGGCTCAAACCCAGGCCTGTGTCAGAGTCCTTCGTTCTTTTTATCGTGTTTTTAACAACCGGTCATCACGTTGGCATTGCCTGTCACATGATAGGAATAAACAATAACTGGAAACACTACCTTTAAACACCAAGAATCAGTCTACACTGATGAAGTGGATGGTCTAGTGGCATGAACACAAGGGGTGTACAAAGGATTTTTAAAAATCTACCCATTGGTAGGTCCTTGTCATATTGGCCAAGGCAGGTGCCTTAATTCTCTTATTCTATTCAGAGAAGCAACAGTATCGGGGGACATTCAGGAAGCTAATCCCTTCAGGGGTCGGTGAGCTTTAGAGTCAGAGTTTCTCTTCCCTGTACCTTGTGAGTCTGACCTTGTAAAGACCGAGAAGAAATTTAAACTCACATAGGTTGTTTTTTTTTTTTTTTTTTTTTTTTTTTTTTTAGCAAGCCAGAAAACTTTTTTTTAAATAAAGGCATCAATATTATTGCCGGTAAGTATCGATTTTTAAAATGGGTTTCAAGGTCAATATGTATTCATTGAGAGTACTATGATACCTGGTGGCTTTTCTAAGAATTTCCTGGGCATTACCAGAAAGTAGCAGATCTTCCTGGCTTTCCATCTCTATTCCAGTCTATTCACATCGGTGGCCACTAAGCAGCACTAGGATTAGAAAGGAAATCGGAAAATTGCGGATGGCAGGCAGAGAGGAGCCCCTTGTTTAATTGTATTCAAACTTGTCTGAACTGGTTTCCAAAGACCTTCATCCTCCCTCTCCCCACTCCAAGAAAAAGAGCAAACCAGCATTTTCTTTTAACTCAATTCTATTTAGGAAGGGTTTTGAAACTGAAAAGAGATGGATAGAGGGGGGACAATCTGATCTACCCGTTTTTGCAATCCACTGACAGCGCTGTATACAGAATAAGGAAGCTTCATTTCAGATTGAGGTTGCAAAGGTCGCAAGATAGCAGTGTGAGCCCCCGCTTTAATGCTGAGCGTGACATTTTTTGTCTCCTTTGTGAGATGGTCCATATGGAACAGCATAGCACCTAGTCAGAGCTGGGCTAATTCCTTCTGGAAGGAGAGGAGAGGGTGTGAACCAGCCAGGAACAAGCAGAAGCATTTGATTCCGCAGGTTTATGCCAAGATGAAGGCTGCTGCCTACTGGGGGATGCTGCTTCATGCCAGCTTCTCCTAAAGCAAACCAGCAGTACGAGATGACACTGGTTTCTCCCCAGCTTTTTTGAGATAATTTTCAGTAATTATGTGACTGCATGATCGTCTGCACCATTAATGCTCAGGTCCACAGTGGCAGTGGGAGAGGGAAGAAAGATGAACTCTGTGATGCCGACTGATATAGGAGTCTGGGCTGCAGAAGTGTCCACAGTCTTTTGCTTTTAGCCCTGGTAGCTGTTCTCTCCCTACTTCCTGTTCAGAAAATGTATCCTTCAAGAAAGCTGCCTTTAAAATTACTCATATTCGAGTTATTTCAAACTGTGATTATCGGAGAGCTAATCATTACCTTTTGTACTATCCCGTGGCTTTTCCTTGCCTCCCCCGTTCCTCCTGCTGCTGTCCCTTTCCCTGTCATTAGCACTTCCACCAGACACTGGGGAAGGGACAGCAGAGGAGCTCATGCTCAAATCTGCCACCTGTGCTGGGGTGTAGCAGTTCGGCAGCTCTGTGTACGGGTTTCTGAACTGGGGGGATTAAAGTTCTGAGATTCAGCCGGGCGCAGTGGCTCCTGCCTGTAATCCCAGCACTTTGGGAGGCTGAGGCAGGCAGATCACTTGAGGTCAGGAGCCCAGGTGACAGAGCTAGACTCCGTCCCCCCCCCCCCCAAAAAAAAAAAAAAATATATATATATATAAAATAAGTAATTCTCAAATAATCTATTTGTTATCTTTATGCATTTCTGGGTAACTTACTCCATTTGTATTTGTATAAATAACAAATCAGACCACAACAGGTAAATCCTGATGTTCATTTTCCATCAATTTTAATGAAGTATAAACAGGAAAGAAACTTTCTGGGAGATAATTTTCAAAATTTAACAAAACCCCTAAAAGTGTACATATCTTTTTTTGGTTCCCAAATTCCACTTTAGCAATTTGCCCTAAGGTGATAAACATGAAAATATCCCAAGACTTAATTAGAAGAATGTTTAGAGGGGCAACAGAGTTAATTTTTTCCCTTTTAAAAAATCTTTCTTAGTGAGGTATAATTTATTTGCAGTGAAATGCGCACATCCTCAGTGTACAGTTCAGTGAATTTTCACAGATACACACGCCCATGTAACCCACATGCCTTCAAGATATGGAATATTTTTATCACCCCAGAACATTCATTAATACCCCTCCCCAGTCAACATATGCCCTGGAAACAACCACCATTCTAATTTTTATTATCCTAGTTCAATTTTGCTTGTAAGAGATACTATTGGCTGGAGGTGGTGGCTCACGCCTGTAATCTCAGCACTTTGGGAGGCCAAGGTGGGCAGATCACAAGGTCGGGAGTTCGAGACCAGACTGGCCAACGTGGCAAAACCCCATCTCTACGGAAAATACAAAAATTAACTGGGTGTGGTGGCAGGTACCTGTAATCCCAGCTACTTGGGAGGCTCAGGCAGGAGAATTGCTTGAACCCTGGGGGCGGATGTTGCAGTGAACTGAGAGTGCACCATTGCACTCCAGCCGGGGTGACAGGGCAAGACTTCGTCTCAAAAGAAGAAAAAGAGATACTATTGTGACATTATTAAATAACTGTGTGTGTGTGTATATATGTATGTGTATTTATACACACGTACACATATATACAACATATATATGCATATACACACATATCTACACAACATATATACATATACACATGTGTATGTATATATGTGTGTGTGTGCATATATGTGTGTGTGTGTGTGTGTGTGTATATATATTTTTTAATTCCCGTCCTCTGTGAACTATGACCCCTAGTGGCCACTCTCAGTTCACAGCTCCAGGGGACAACAAAGTATTAATGCTACCTCAGGAAAGAGGGGCTAGCAGGTGGCTATCTCAGACAGAAAGAAAGAGGAACTGGAAAGAAAATCTGCTCTTTCTGCCCTAGTGGATTGTGGGGGAAAATGGAGTCATGGAATCGGGCAAGGTTAGCTGATGTCCTGATCACCCCCACGTGGGGAGACGTGTGGGACAGGAGGAAGTGGAATCCTGCAGCGTGCACTCCTCTCTTGCCAACTTTTACTCAAAGGTCTCCCTTCTGAGTAATGAGACAGAAACAGAAATGATGGGCAAAAATGACCTCTGATTGGCCTCCAGGACACAGTTACCTCATCACAACTCCGTGTGTCGAAACAAAGGCCCAGCATTCCCCACAAGGTCAAAGCCAAACCTCATTGCATGGCACACAAAAACACTTTCATCAGCTAACCCTGGCCTGTTTATTGCTTTAGCCTCCTTTCTGAGGTTTACCAATGCATGCTGGTTTGCCTGAGACGTTCCTGGTTTTAGCACCTGGGAATCCCTCCCAGTTCTGGGCAAACTGCGGCGGTTGGTTACTCATCTCAACCCTTGCCACCCTCCACCACTGGCATGTAAACTAAGCCTGTGCACTTAATGAAATTGAGGAGGTCACTGTCTTAGGAATTTTTACCTTCCCCAAACTGCATAGGAGCTGGCTTGGAATGGGCACTATTTCATCTATCAATCTCTGATCATTTATTATGTCAATATGAGTAGTATTTTCTTTATGATTTTTTGGCTCCTTTCTATTATTGGTCTTCAGAATAATTTTTTAAAAAGAAACTCCATTGTGATGCTCTTTCCTTTTGTAAAGGATACAGGCTTAATATGCAATGTTAGCTCCATTTCATGTGTCTTCTCTACCACTTCCCAACTGAGAAACAGACAGCAATATTCATTGCCTAGAATTACTAAGTAGAACCAATATTATCACAAGCAGGAAAGTGGACACAGCCCCTATATTCCACGATGTCCAGGCACCTGTGGAAGCTGTCGACTTCTGAATATTTGAGTGTCATTCCCCTTGAAAATGGCCTTGCCATTATCCTCCTTCCTGAAACACACCAGAGAGGTGAAAGCTGTAAGACTCTGGAAGCATGCTTTACAAATTCTGTGGCTGTTAATTCCCAAGGACCATTTTATCATTGTAAGTAGTAGGCTTAATGAAAAACCCATCAAACACAAGAGGAAAAGCAGTGTTTTTCTTTTGTTCTTTTTACTCATTTTTACATTTTAACAAATGTTATTTTACGAAATGGATATTTAGATACATTTGCCACCAAAATACCCCATTACTACTATGAATTCTATTAGAGTGCTTATTATATTAATGTTCAGAGCAGGGATCACTGGAAATGACATTTATTTGAGAAAATTAGGAGAGAACTCTTCAAAATTAAACAACTTAATCCTTGCTTCTGATTGTGATTCACTCAAGTCTGCATAGCTCCCAACTCCCTTGGTAACCTGCATTTAATTCTGTGTTGCAAAGCTTTTTCTCTAGGCAGGGCATTCTAGAAGGCAGACTGACTCTGCCCACGTGGCTTTGCTGTGGAGTTCTTGCATGCATGTGTTCTATTGCAAATGCCCAGGAAAGTCTTTGGGACTCCAGCCCAGAACTTGTCCTTTTGTACAGTTGGGTGTGGTAAGAGGATAAGAAGTTTATAGTTACATCCATTGCAAAGTTTCTTACCTGCTTTTGCACACTAGAGACTTATTTTTGTGAAGATACTTCGTGTGATTTGAGTTTAACTGCATGGCTTTTGCTCTTATGGGATGCCTTTTTGCTTGTAATCCTCTCCTCCTCATCTTTTGCCCTCTTATAAGAGGTATCAGAGAATCTAACTGATAGGCATTTTGTAAAGAGCATTTATTTTGATTTGAGTAAGTGATTCAGCCACTCTGAATATTACCTTGTGTTTAACTGATTTCAACTATTCAGGCCTCCACAGGACTTTCAAGCTATTCAATGAGCTATTCCGTTTCTTTTCACAAATGTTTGCATGGTGTCTGGATAAGGTCATCACTTGCCAAGGACTGACCCTTACCAGACTAGCAAGGTTAAATGGCCTCACAACACCAATGCAAAAGCCTATCAGAATAGTCAGCCAGGTCCTGAAGATCCGGAGCCCAAAACAGACCACAAGGCTAGAGTAGGAGGCTTGCTGAACTTGGATTAGGATGCCAAGAACACCTTAGTCTCTTTGTCTTGGGAGAAGAGTAGTTGACATTTAGAGAAGAGTTAGAGTAAATGATGAAAATGATTGAAAGCCTAGGAAGTAGGAACTCGAATGTAGAAAGTCAATGACATCTTGATGCATGAGGAATTGAATAATTACTAAATGACACCATAGGGTTTGGAGTCAGAAATTTGAGTGAAGTCCAGCATGATGCCATGCTCTCTCTTGCCTCCAGGGATTCAGCGTACCCTGCTTCCTTGGCCTGGAATTCCCTGCCCTCCCATTCATGCTTCTTCCCCCCCAATCTCCTGCTTCTTAAGACACTACTCCTTACCTTTCTGGTTGAGGGTTAAAAGTTACTTCTCCTGCGAAGTCTTTTCTGAACTCCTATCACCATCACTTGGATATAATCCCTTTGTTTGCTCCCAAAGCATCTGTACTTAATCTCATTGCAATAAAAATAATGGTCCATTTATTGAGCATTTACTAAGTGCCAGATCCTATTCTAAGCACTGTACACATAGTATCTCATTTAAAACTCCCAATAATTTATCAGACAGGTACTATATTTATTTTACAGGTAAGAAAAACAGAAACACAAAGATATTTAAAAATTTGTTCAAAATCAGTGTCAGATCAGAGACCGGGACCCAATCTGAACTCTTAACTGTCATTCTACTCAGTTGTATATATCTCTATTTTGTACATCAAGGACACACTCAAGTTTAAGGGTAGGACACATAGGCCCTAACCCTCAGAGGAGTGTCCAAGGATATGCAGATTTGCAGCCACCCTTAACTATTACCCTAGTTGATTAAAGATGAGTGTGTGTGTGTGTGTGTGTGTGTGTGTGTGTGTAAATTTAGCTCATCCAGCCAACTGCCTAGATAGGGCTTATAAGGAGAATCTGGGTATTTTATTACATGACAATCTCTGATCTTGACTCAGAGTCAAACTTACCCTTTAGTGCTTCTATATTGATTCTTATGATCACTAAAGAAAGATAAACAGGTTTCAGAATAACTGCTTGAGTCTGCAGCAAATGACATCCTAATCTCCTTCCATTCTGGCAAACATTCCCAAAACTAAATGCCTTCTGTGCAACCTCACATAAGGTCCCTTCCCTCCTTTCTACACCCATGATACGCTTCATTAAATAATCAAGACACTCTGGCTATTTCTTATCCCAACCCTGCAGGTAGGCATTATTAATTAAACAGTTCTGGCATAGGAGATAAAGCCTATTTGCCACTTCTCTTCTATGCTATCATTTTCTAACTTACTCTTCCTCCCAACATTAAAGACAGTATGGAATGGATTTTTTTTTTTTTTAATTTGAAGGAAGAATGGGTTGAATAGTTCATAAGCAGTCCCATATTTTTAGAAAGACTGAGAAAAGGCTTTAAGCATTATATTTTCTCAAATCTTAAAAAGGTATTTGGGCCAGGCGCAGTGGCTCACGCCTGTAATTCCAGCACTTTGGGAGGCCGGGGAGGGTGGATCACCTGAGGTCGGAAGTTCGAGACCAGCCTGACCAAGACGGAGAAACCCCGTCTCTACTAAAAACACAAAAGTTAGCTGGGCGTGGTGGTGCATGCATGTAATCCCAGCTACTTGGA
This sequence comes from Macaca thibetana thibetana, assembly GCF_024542745.1. Lineage (NCBI taxonomy): Eukaryota > Metazoa > Chordata > Mammalia > Primates > Cercopithecidae > Macaca > Macaca thibetana. The sequence goes on from NC_065595.1 coordinate 55,039,918, forward strand.
GGTTGAGACAGGAGAATTGCTTGAACCTGGGAGGTGGAGGTTGCAGTGAGCCAAGATTGTGCCATTGCATTCCAGCCTGGGCAACAAGAGAGAAACTCCATCTCAAAAAAAAAAAAAAAAAAAAAAAAAAAAGAAAGAGATATTTGAACTGATACTATTGGTTTACATACAATAATTTTAAGATAATTTCTGATACTCTTGAGGAGGTTAAAATCAAAATTTATTTTTCTTCTCCTTCTTAAGAAAAGCATTTATTGGGTGCCTAATTATATATGGTTCTAAGCTAAGCATTGCATAGATTATTCAGAAATAGTTTAAAGTTCATAGGCATAAATAATTTTACTCATATGTCTAAAGGAGCTGCCAGGGTTATAAAACAATGGCTTTATAACTCAAGACATTATTTTATAAGGTGTTGTTATTTTAAAATTCATGTGTCAAGAATTCAAACAGCAGTGTTATATTCAATGATCACATTTATGGTGGCCAAATACTGTTGTGCTTAGAAGCAAAGCCTTCCAATCAACCCAGGATCCACACAGCCATTTTACTGCCCAATTGCACCCTCTACCTCCACTATTTTGGATAAAGTGTCAGGTTGGTGCTCAGCTGCTGGGAAAACTGATGATCAAAACTCAGGAAAATTCTACGCTTTAGAGGTTTCCTAGAAGATACCTATAGTCTGGAGGGAAGTGTTACACAGTGAAAATGATCATGTTTACTCCGAAGCTAACTGGGCATTCATCTTTTTATTCTTATGCCTGTCGTGGTATACCCAGAAGGTGCTAGATGGAATTAGCATAATGGAATAACTCCCTACCCTCTCCAGGGAAAGAAACTTCTCATTTAATGTTATGGTGTGCTCTATAATAGTAATGATTTTTATGGCTTTGTAGTATACTCTCAACAAACAGCTTTGGAGATGGATTAAATGATTTCATTTTGCTTTGGCTATTAGTCTATCTCAGAAACAGTTTTCTGTCTCATACACAATATACCAATAGCGATTATCCCTTATTTCTAAATAACACTATCAGGGATTCAACGGCAATGAGAACAGCAGGAAACTCCAAGGAGCATGATAATAGCTTCCTAAGCAGCTATGTAACTTCCCATTTCTCTGAGGGATGAGGCAAGCCAGAGGACTGGTGGACAGAAAACTTTCGTCTTCTGAATGTTGTCTTATTTCCTCCTTAAGAGCCAGTGATTGAGAGGGGTGTCAGTACAAAAGAACTTGAGCCGGCGATACAAATTTATTTCATATCTTGGCAGAAACTCGCACACCATCCCAGTCCAATGTGATAATGGGATTCTTTCAGGACTCTGCCCCACCACAGGAAAACCGGGAGGGTCATACAATGGTCAGAAATTAACTCTTGACATACTTGCAGCTCTTCCAGCAAGCACTGGGACTTAATATTACAGACCTAGAAGAGTTGATCTCCCCTGGTGATAGCAATCTGCCTTTCAATTTTGCTGTCTTGAACAGCCAGCTGTGAGCCTTTATATAACATTTCACAGTCCCTTAATTACTGCATGACAACCTCAGGGTTACTAATCCTAATACCGTTCTGAAGTGAGGGACTTGCGACATATCAGCAGTTTAATACAACTCTTTCTGTGGTTAATCATGTTTGGTGGAAAATATAGCTCTTCCCAAACCCAGTGAACTGCTAACCTTAAAACATTCAGATAAACTTTTGCTTATGCCCTATATCAATGGAGAGAAATAGCCTCTTGTGCTCTGGCTGATAGGTGCACCAAGGATGCTAAATGTATAACAAAAAGCTAAATAAGAGAGACATGTAGAGAAAAAAGTGGAGAAAAACTGGCAGGAAAAGATTCCTCCGATGATGTGTTGTACTGCTCAAGCTTAACATGCTATTCTTTTCTTGGTACAAACTGGATCACAGATGCAGCTTTCCCAGGCCATGCAATGATGCAAAAGGACTAAGTAGGCCTTGATGGTCTTAATATGGCAGCCAGCACCGTTTTATTACTTACGGGCAGATGAAAGCGGGTCAAGGCACCTACAAGTGAAAACAATGTCTTGCCTTTATTTGGTTAAACAGAGACTTCAAATGGCCAGGTCCCATCATTCGGGATCAGGATCGACCGGGACTCTCAGAAGCTGGATTGCTTCCCTGTGCTGCTGCTCACTTTCTGCCCAAGTTGGTATGCTGCTGACTGCCAGAAAGCAATTAATCAAGTCTACTCTTCAAATGGAGCTGTGTAAATAGAATATGAGGTTTGGAGTTTGGTGAGTTTCCTAATATCCCAAGGCATATTAATCAATCAACAAATACTTACTGAGCCTCTGCTGTGTGCTCAGTATTTTGCTAAGTGCTCTGGGACGTAGGAGATGTCCGAGATGGAGTTCGAGTTCTCCAAGACAGTATGGCGAGATGGCTTAAAGTTCAATAAATCTGGGTTTGAGTCTTAGCTTGTCAACTTATGAGGTTGGTAACCTTGAAGAAATTAAGAAACTACTCATTTAGAAGTCACATTTTAGATCCTCACCATTACATGAGGTCAAAAATGCCTGGTTTACAAGGTTAGAATTTCCAGCCCAGGTCTTTTCTCTGGCTCCAAACTTATATATCCAACAGTCTCCTTGCTATCTTCACCAGGATAGCTAACAGAATACAAACCACACATGCCCAAATGTTTTTGCCTTGCCTGCTCCATCCCACCAAGATCCTTGTTACAAATTTTTGCCTCCAACATTTCTCTCAATAAGTGGCATGCAATGAACTTCTCTTATTATGTAATTCATCAACAAGTCAGTTGGTCTTATCCTGAAAATGTATCTCCAAACCACCCCCTTTCTTTATTAATTTTTTGTCTTCATTGCGACCACCTAGAATTCTGACAATTATCATTCATCTCCTGGAAAACTGTAACAGCTCCCTTTCGAGATTCACAACTGATTTCAACCCTCTAGTTCAATCTCCACTCTTTTTACTTTTATTTAAAAGTAAAAAGTACTTTTAAATCTAAATTGGGACTTTCAGTTCAGGTTAAAATTTAGAAAGTCATGAATTTCTATTGTTCACTGGCTTGCAATTTATTACTGTACTTAGTTATTTTGGTACTCAAATTATCCCAGATTTGACCAGTAGCAGCCTCTTCAAATGACTTCTACATCTTTGTGACATGCCCCTATCGCTTTTTTTTTTTCTTAAGCAGTTCCTTATTTGTTGACATAATAAGATTTTCCAGGCTATCTTTGTCTTATGTTAGACCTAGAATCAGTTTCTTCTTTGAGGATCCCTGGTTCCTTTTATTGAGGAATAGTGTTAGAGACCAAGATCTGGGTGCTAGGAGGGCTCATTACTCCTAAGATGTCATTGCTTCTTGGCCCTTTGAGAAGGCAGAACTAAGAAACACACACAAATATACTGACACAAATATTTACATATATGTGTGCACAGATACAAGCGTACATACAGATATAAGCATAATTCATATTTTTAAAATTATGCGTTCATATTATTACCTCTAATTTCAATCTATCTCTACATGATTGACTTTTTTCCACCTCATATTTGTGTATTTTTCTTCCACAACGAGACCCCAAGCCCACAATAGTATCAATAAATTTACTTGTTTGTTCAATCTTTTAATGCATTTTAATTTTTTTCAGAATTGTTTCACCCATACCTCTTCAAAATTAAACCTAACTGAAAGGAATTTAGAATTTGCTTGTAATTCTCTCCCCGCATTCCACCCTGCCCTACACTTAGGGCCTAATATTCAGATTCTGTGTTTGTCAGTTACCTGATTTTTCTTTTTTTTTCTCTCTACCATAATGTGATTATGGTATTCTTTGAAATAACATCTTGTTCATTTGTTTCACTTTGCTTTCCATTTTGATCCCCCTTTCCATCTTTATTGGGTTAATTTTATTTTTTGAATATTTAGAACATTAACATGATTCCAAAGGCAGAAATTGTACAGAAAAGAATATTCTGAGAAAGATCACTTCCCCTATATCTTTTTGCTTTGTTTCTTTCCTCTGCTCCCCGATCTTAAGGGTTACAAACTTTTTGTTTCTGATTTATTTTTCCTGTGTCCTTATGTAAAGGTAGGAAGATGTATCTGTGGTTTCCTATTTCCTCTTATTTCCTACACAAAAGGCAGCATAAGATATACACTCTTTTGTACTTTGCTTTTTTTACTGCATAATGTCTCCAGGAAATCACACTATATCAGTTCATAGAGCTCTTCCTCAACTGCATAGTATGTTCAAAACCACTGGGTGAGTGCATCGTAGTTTATCCCATCAATGCTTGGACATTCAGGGAGCTTCTAATATTTTGCAATTACACATATGCTGCAATGGATGAATTTGCACATATGCATTTTTGTACTACTGGAAGTGTATTTCAGGGTAAATTCCTAGAAGTTGGCTTGCTGAGTCAAAGAATACCTGCAATTGTAGTTTTGTGAGATAGTACCACTTTTACCTTCATAGGACTAGCACCATTTTGCATTCCAATCAGCACTGCACGGGAGTGCCTGTTCCCCCACAGTGTCCCAACAGAGTACATTGTCCAACTTTTGAATTTTTGCCAATCTGATGGGTGAGAAATGGCAAACGAGTGTGGTTTAATTTGCATTTCTCTTATGTGCAAAATTGTACAAATTTTCATATGTTTAAAGGTCATTTATATATTTTTGGTCCATGTCTTCTGTCTATTTTTCTACAGGATTTTTGGTCTTTTATTCTTTAATATTTAAATATTACTGGTATGTGAATGATATTTATCCTTTTTCTGTGAAATACGTTGCAAATATTTTCTCCCAGTGTGCCTTTTGACTTAAAGATTGCTTATTTTTTCATAGTCAAATTTATCAATTTTTAAATATTGTGTATGGATTCTGAGTCTTAGTTGGGAAGCCTTTCCCTACACTCACATCGTATGAAATTCACCAATGTTTTCTTCTAGTACTTTCATAGTTTCATTTTTAACATTAGATCTCTGATCCATTTGGAGTTTGTGTATTGCATGAGGAATGGATCTAATATTTACCTTTTCTTTTTTTTTTTTTTGAGACGGAGTCTTACTGTGTCACCAGGCTGGAGTGCAGTGGCACGATCTCAGTTCACTGCAACCTCCGCCTCCCGCGTTCAAGGGATTCCCCTGCCTCAGTCTCCTGAGTAGCTGGGGCAACAGGCGCGCACCACCATGCCCAGTTAATTTTTTGTTTGTGTGTGTTTTAGAAGTGACGGGGTTTCACCATGTTGGCCAGGATGTTCTCAATCTCCTGACCTCGTGATCCACCTAACTCAGCCTCCCAAAATGCTGGGATTACAGGCATGAGCCATCATGCCCGGCCCTAATTTTACTTTTTCTAAAGAGATATCCCACTGTCTCAACATGATTTATTAAGAATAAAGAAGACAGTCTTTATCTGAATTTCTTGGGATACCACCTTTATCATATACTAGATTTCTGTGTATAATTGGTTCTATTTAACCCAATTATTTGCTATTTTAAAGCAAACTTAACAAACTTCTGAGCCCAGAGTGGTGGCTCAAGTCTTGTAATCCCAGTGATTTGGGAGGCTGAGGCAGCAGGATCGCTTGAGTCTGGGAGTTCAAGATCAGCCTAGGCAACATAATGGGACCCTGTCTCTTGAAAATTCAAAAACAAAATAATAACCCAATGTGGTAGCAGGCACCTGTAGTCCCAGCTACTCGGGAGGCTGAAGTGGTAGGCTCACTTGAGCTCAGGAGTTCGAGACGTGGTGAGCCATGATAGTGCCACTGTACTCCAGCCTGGTCAAGTGAGCAAGATCTCAACTCTTACAAAAAAAAAAAAAAAAAAATCTGCTTATTTTGTTTCAAGTAGTTTGTTATTTAATAGCAAACTTAAAAAATTTTTTAACACATGTGGGCTGATATGACAGATTGCAATTCAGAAGAGCCCAAGCCATAGAACAAGTCTATACCAAATTGCCAACTCTTTGCCATAAGCCTCTGTTGAGTGCTGAGGAGTGATATCCTGATAGCTGGGGACAGGGCAAGAGAGCTTTAGAGAACCATCCTCCCCAAGACACATGGCTCACTCCCTGCATGCAAGGCAGTGCATAAAAAAGCCACCCCTGTTGAGCTCTGACTGAATTCTTAACCCATGGATTAATGAGCAACAAGATTACTATTGTACTAAGCCACTAAGTTTTAGGTTAGAATGATACGTAGTGAAAGATGACGGGTATACCACTTTTATTAAACACTGTACTGGATGTCTTGGCCAGTGAAATAAGATAAAATAAATAAATGGCATATATGTTGGAAAGGAAGAAGTAAAATTTCTGTTGTTTGCAGGTCACATGATTATGTACATAGGAAACCTTATGGGAATTTAAAAAAAAAAACACACACAACTAAAACCAATAAGTGAATTTAGTATGGTTGCAGAATACAAGATTATATATAACTAGCATTAAATTTTAAAAATTGAATTAAATTTAAAAATTTATAATAGCAGCAAAACATCAAGTAAATCTAACAAAAGAAACAGGAATAAATCTAACAAAAGATGTGCAAGATCTCTGCACTGAAAACTACAAAACATTGTTAAGAGAAATTAAAGACACTATTAAAAATGGAGAGCTACTATGTTCTTGGATTGGAAGACTCAGTATTATAAGGACATCAATCAGGTCTCCCCAAATTGATTTTGAGATTCAACATAATCCCAAGCATAACCCCAGAAGGCTGATTGAAATTTTTTATGAATGTTCAAAGAATCAATTTTATTTTATTTACTATTCTATCAATCTATGGATGATTAAAAGAATCTAGAATACCTATAACATCTTTGAAAAACAAAAACAAATTTGGAGATTTACAATACCTGCTTCACAACTTAAAGCTACTATAATCAAGATAGTGTGGCATTGGCATAAGGAAAGACAGATCAATAGGGCAGAATAGAAAGTCTAGAAATAGACCCACAAAATACGGTTGATTGATTTTTACAAAGCCTTAAGTCAATTCAGTGAGGAAAGTCTTAACAAATATTGTTGAAACAACTGGATACCATATGAAGAAAAAAAGAAACTCAACCTCTGTACATACATAAAATTTATATATGCATATATATAGATATACGTAATTTAAAAATTAATTTGAGATAAGTCATATGTCTAACTGCAAAAGCTAGAACAATGAAAACATATAAAAAATAATAAATTTTATGAAAATTAAAAGGACACCACTAAGAAAATGAATAGGCAAGCGAAGACTGGGAAAACATTTGCAAAACATGCCTGACAAAGGACTCATATCCATATACATAAACAACTACTACATTTGTCAACCTAATACAAACATGGGCAAAAGACTTGAACAGACCAAAAAGGATGTACAAATGTCCAAAATGCACAAGAAAAGATATTCAACATCACTGGGCATCATGCAAGTGCAAAATAAAAGCACTATAGGATACAATTTTCCTTCCACTACAATGGCTGAAATCAAAAAGACTGATATTGCTAAATGTTAAAGAGGACGTGGAGCAAATAAACGTCTCATACTTGGTTAGTAGAAATGTAAAATGGTAAAAATATTTTGAGAAACTGGAAGTTCCTCATAAAATTATACATCTACCTTTCCTATGGCCCAGCAAGTAAATGAGAATGTTGAAAACAAATGTATTCATACTAGTTAGAGACTGGTAACAATATTAATGCCCATCAGTAAGTGAATGGATAGCCCAATAGGGACAAATGCATAAAATAGAATACTCTTCAGCAATGAAAAGGAGTGGATGATTGATACACATGGTAACATAAATGAATCTCAGAAATATTATGTTGATTAAAATAAATCGGACACATTTATATGAAGTCCAAGAATAGACGTGATGATAGAAATCTGATCAATGTGAAGAGAGTGAAAATGGGTTGTTGATGGTTGTTGACTGTCAGGGATCCTGGGACTGTGGGAAATGTCTACATCCAGCTTGTCCAAGCGTGGCTCATGGGCCACATTGGGTGGCTTTGAATGCGACCCAACACAAATTCATAAACTTTCTTAAAACATTATGAGATTTTTTTGTGTGATTTTTTTTTAGCTCATCAGCTATTGTTAATGTATTTTATGTGTGGCCAAAGACAATTCTTCCATTGTGGCCCAAGGAAGCCAAAAGATTGGACACCCCTGCTCTACATGTTTTTATGAGTGGTAGTTACACAGGTTATACAAACCTAAATTGGATCACTTTACTGTCTTTGATGGCTTCAATTTCCCTTGTATATTTTCCAGATACCTTATTTGTGTCTTTCATTTGCCCTTACAGACACTTGAAAGTGTTTTATTTATTTAGACATTTCCTGTCTCTCTCATTATAATCCTTATGAGTGCAGGAACCACGTCTGTCTTGTTCACTATTGCATCCTCAGTGCCAGGAGTTTTTCGAAAGATCTATAGCTGCTCACCATATTTTAACTCCCTTCTCTTTCCCTCTTTTCCACCCTTGAGGAACTGAAATTATTGCCAAGTCTGAACTAGAACTGGTAACACACATGATTCTTTCTGTATATAGCTTAACAGGATTTTTTGTTTGGCTTTCATCACATGCTCGTTATATCCAGATATGGGATAATGCCCAAGTGATGGGACTGGAGTTTCTGCCAATTTAACAGCAGACATTTTACAGGAATCCTAATATGAGTGTTTTGTCAAAATGCAGTGTTCTAATGTTGTAGGTTAAGACCTGGTTTGATGTCCTTTAACTGAAGTGAATTCATCTCATCACCTTAGCCGTGGATACTGAACAGGATAAAACTAGATGTGTCATAGAGAAAGCATCTACCATCTGTTCTCTGTAAATTTCTGGACTATCAACAAATTTAACAAACTGTAGCCTTGTTTCTGGTTATTTTTTGTTGTTGTTGTTGTTGTTTTTTTAAGGAGTCATATAGAATTTAGACCTACAGTACTTCCATCTCTCCTTATAATATTTTTAAATTAAAAAAATTCATTTTTAATTATTTTGGTATATAATAGGTGTACATATTTTTGGGATATGTGAGATATTTTGATACAGGTATAATAAAAATCACATCAGGGTAAATGGATTATCCATAACCTCAAGCATTCATCATTTATTTGTGTTACAAACAATCCAATTATAATCTTTTAATTGTATTTAAATATACAATAAATTATTGTTGACTGTAGTTATCCTGTTGTGCTATGACATACTAGATCTTAATCATTTTATCTAATTATATTTTTGTACCCATTAAGTATACCCACTCCTGCCACTTCCCATTACCCTTTCCAGCCTGTGGTAACCATTCTTCTACTCTCTATCTCCATGAGTTCAATTATTTTCATTTTTAACTCCTACAAATAAGTGAGAACACGTGAAGTTTGTCTTTCTGTGCCTATCTTATTTCACTTAACATAATGACCTCCAGTTCCAACCATGTTGTAGCAAATGATAGGATATTCTTTTTTATGGCTGGATAGTGCTCCACTGTGTATATGTACCACATTTCCCTTATCCATTCATCTGTTGATGGACTTAGGTTAATTCCAAATATTTGCTATTGTGAATAGTGCTGCAATAAACATGGGAGTACAGATATCTCTTCGATATAATAAATTCCTTTCTTTTGGTTATATGCTTAGCAGTGGGATTGATGGATCATATGGAAGTTCTACTTTCAATTTTTTGAGGGACCTCCAAACTGTTCTCCCTAGTGGTTGGACTAATTTACATCCCCAACAACAGTGTATGAGGGTTCTTTTTTCACCACATACTCACCAGCATTTTTCATCACATACTCACCAGCATTTGTTATTGTTTGTCTTTTAGTTAAAAACCATTTTAACTGGGGTAACATGATGTCTCATTGTGGTTCTGATTTGCATTTCTCTGATGATCAATGATGTTGACCAGTATTTCCCATTTGTATGTCTTCTTTTGAGAAATGTCTATTCAGATCTTTTGCCCATTTTTAAATAAGATTATTAGATTTTTTCCTATTGAGTTGTTTGAGCTCCTTATATATTCTGGTTATTAATCACTTGTCAGGTGGAGCATTTACAACTCTATTCTCTCTTTCTGTGGGTTGTCTCTTCACTTTGTTGATTGTTTCCTTTGCTGTGCAGAAGCATTTTAACTTGATATGATCCCATTTGTCCGTTAGCAGTATCAGTTTTAATGTCTCCTTTTTCATCTCCGATTTTATTTATTTGGGTCTTCTGTCTTGTTTCTTAGTCTGGCTAAAAGTTTGTTGATTTTGTGTATTTTTTCAAAATGCTAACTTTTTGTTTCATTGATCTTTTATATTGTTTTCTTCATTTCAATTTCATTTATTTCTGCGCTGATCTTTATTATAACATTTCTTTTATTCTACTAATTTTGGGTTGGTTTGCTCTTCCTTTTCTGGTTCTGAAGATGTATCATTCGATTGTTTATTTGAAATTTTTCTGTTTTTTGATGTAGGCACTTATAGCTATGAATGAACTTCCCTGTTAGTATTGTTTTCACTGTATTGCATTGGTTGTGGTATGTTGTGTTTCCATTATCATTACTTTTAAGACATTTTAAAATTTCTTTCTTATTTCTTCATTGACCCACTAGTCACTAAGAAGTATATTGTTTAATCTTCATTTGTCTATATAGTTTCCAAAATTCCTCTTGTTATTTATTTCTAGTTTTATTCCATATGGTCAGAGAAGATACTTTTAACTTTTGAATGTTTTAAAGTTGCTGGCCAGACACGGTGGCTCACACCTATAATCCCAGCACTTTGGGAGACTGAGGCAGGCAGATCACCTGAGGTCGTGAGTTTGAGACCAGCCTGACCAACATGGAGAAACCCCATCTCTACTAAAAAAAATACAAAATTAACCAGGGGTGGTGGTACATGCCTGTAATCCCAGCTACTCGGGAGGCTGAGCAGGAGAATCACTTAAACCTGGGAGGCAGAGGTTGTGATGAGCCGAGATCGTGCCATTGCTCTCCAGCCTGGGCAATAAGAGCGAAACTCCGTGTCAAACAACAACAACAACAACAACAACAACAAAGAGTTGTTTTGTGACCTGACATATGGTCTATCCTTGAGAACAATTCAATTCATGTGTTGAGGAGAAGAATGAAGAATGTGTATTCTACAGCCGTTGGATGAAATATTCTGAAAATATCTATTAGGTCCAGTTGGTCTATAGTGCAGATTAAGTCCAACGTTTCTTTGCTGATTTTCTATCTGGGTGATCTGTCCAATGCTGAAAGTGAGGTGTTGAAGCCTCTAGCTATTATAGTACTGGGGTCTATCTCTTTCTTTTTTTCTTTTTCTTTTCTTTTTTTTTTTTTTGTGAGACAGAGTCTCAACCTGTCCCCCAGGCTGGAGTACAATGGCGCGATCTTGGCTTGCAACCTCTGCCTCCCGGGCTCAAGCAATTCTCTTGCCTCAGCCTCCTGAGTATCTGGGATTACAGGTGTGCACCATCGTGCTCAGCTAATTTTTTGTATTTTTAGTGGAGACGGGGTTTCACCATGCTGGTCAGGCTGGTCTCAAACTCCTGACTTCATGATCCACCCGCCTTGGCCTCCAAAAGTGCTGGGATTATAGGTGTGAGCCACTGTGCCCAGCTCTATATCTTTCTTTAGCTCTAATAATATGTGCTTTATATATCTGGATGCTCCAGTGTTGGGTGCATATATATTTAAAATATTTATATCCTCTTGCTGACTTTACCCTTTTTCATTATATAATGTCCTTGTCTTTATTAATAGTTTTTGTTTTTAAATCTATTTTGACTGATACAACTATAGCTACTCCTGCTATTTGTGGTTTCAATTTGAATGGAATATCTTTTTTCTGTTCCCTTATTTTCAGTCTGTGTGTCTTTATAGATGAAGGTGTTTCTTGTAGGCAACAGATCATTTGGTCTTGTCTTTTAAATATCTTTGGTCATTCTATGTATTTTGATTGAAGAGTTTAGTCCATTTACATTCCATATAATTATTGGTAAGTAAGGAGTTACTCCTGCCATTTTGTTATTTATTTTCTGCTGGTTTTATGATTGTCTCTTCCTTCTTTTCTTCTTTCCTGTCTTCCTTTTAGTGAAGATGATTTTCTCTGGTGGTATGTCTTAATTTCTTGCTTTTTATTTTTTGTGTATCTATTGCATGTCTTTTAATTTGAGGTGACTATGTTGCTTGAAAATATTTTATAACCCATTGTTTTAAGCCTGTGACAGCTTAACACTGTTTGCATAAAGAAACTAACAAACAGGCAAAAAGAAAACTAAAAAAAACTTTACATTTTAACTTTGTCCCCTCACTTTTTAACTTCTGGTTGTTTCTATTCATATCTTATTGTACTATCTATGTCTTGAAACATTGTCATAGGTATTATTTTTAATTGGTTCATCTTTTAGTCTTTCTGCTCGAGATGTAAGTAAAACCAGGTACTATGATTACTCACCTAATTTTTGGCTCACATGAGGTGTTTTTTGCACAGATAGTTGTTCAATTTGGTGTTTCTGTGGGGGAAGACCATTGGTAGAGGCTTCTATTTGGCTATCTTACTCTGCCTATTCTCTGTGGCCATGTTCCTGAAAAGAACTATATGCTCTAAAGGCATAGTCTAGAAAAAGCAAATCACTATGCTTTCATTCTTCACTCAAAGTAAGCGTTTAGTAACTGTTCATGAGGAGAGTACTCAAGTAGCTTATGCAACAATTTCCTTGTAGAAGTAATGGTTCCATTGAAAATGGGGAAGTGGAAGCCACAATATGACATCAAATTGATATTTCCTATGTATCAGAATCAGCATTTCAGAACGGAAGCAGAACAACAGCCTCCAAATCACAGTAGCAAAGGCAACAAAGTTCATTTCTACTATTCTACATGCCCATCATGGATTAGTTAGGGGCACTGCTCCACGTTGACTTATCTCTGTGATGACAGAGCTAGTAATAATAGCACTAACAGGAACATTACTGATTGTCACAGCAGAGAGAAAAAGGGTGAAAGGTAGATTACTCAGTGGATCTTGAAACTTCCCCAGAAGCTACATGAATCTCTTGCGTTCATAGTTCATGTGGTCAGTGTTTCACAAGGTCACATCTAACTCTAAAGTGGATAGGCAGTGCAACCCTACCATGTGCCTGAAAGGAGGACAGCTGAGACTCTCAGGTACACAGCACTAATTACTAGCATCCTGATGAAAGTTGAACTTTTCTTCTATTTCAACTATCAACACAATTATTATCACCCTCCCTACCACCACTAGTTGAAAAGTATTGAATATTTACTACTTGCCACGTACTATGCTTTATTCATTAGCTCCTTTACTCATCACATTAAGTCTTTTATGTAGATACTATTGTCATTTGCATTTTTAGATAAGAAAGTAAATCCTTAAAGAGGAAAGTATGTAGGTGCAGGTCATACACTCAGTGTGGGAAAGAGTTAAGATTTGAACTTAGATACCTCTGACTCAAGGACTTGTGCTCCAAGACATCCTATAATACTACCATTCTAGCCTTGTTGGACTATGTTTAAAATTAATACTGAAGACTTTTTAAAGAAGTTCTTAAATATGCAAAAGTAAGATATTTGGTACAGGCTTAGTCACCTTGAGACATCTGCCAGGCTTTGTGAAAAGGGAGACATGGGGAAAGGGAAGGAATTCATGGGCTGGTCAATATTCCTCTTTCTTTTTATGAGATCCTGTCTAGCTACCTACAGAGTGGTAGGCTTCTTCCTAGGTGTAACTCTCAGAATCCCGTAACCTGGGGTCTAGTTCTTTAAAATTGCTCTCTGTGACTTCTGAACCTCAGAGTCAGATTCGTATGAATGTATACTTTCCTTCTTCTTAAAGGGCCCCACCTTAATTTTCTTTTAAGAAACTGAAAAGCTGCTTTAGCGTACTAATTTGGGTCATTAATCTCCATAGATCCGAGCCTCTTGTAGAGAGATTAATGCTAACATTTAAATATGTGGCCTTGTTTGTCCTTCACTGACAGCTTTTTACTATATTTGGACAGTACAATTTTATCTTTATTGATTTTGGTGTACACAGAGTGTCAAGGAAGGTAGTTGAGATATCAAAATGGAGAGATAACACCTGTGCTGAGCAAGGTAGACCAACATCTCTTTCTGTTGTTCCCCCTCGAGGCCTTGCTAGCACCTCAGATAGAGCTGCCTCTCGGTCAGATGACTCTGTTGGCCTGAAGGACTGTCCTACAGTGATTTACCTACTACTTCAAACCGCAGTTCTTGGAAGTTCAACTGAATTTCAAGTTCATGTTTAATTTTTAGACAATGCTGTATCTAGCCTACAAGGAAGCTCAGTGCTAGGGCTAGTGCCACATCTGCAGTACTATGAGTTCACTGTGAGTCCAGGTGAGAAGCATTAAATGTATGTGATTCTTCCTCTTGCCTCACATTGTCTATCATCTGCATTGACAATATGCAGATTGATGTACTAGGCAGGAGGATGAGTTGAAGTAAAGCTCAAAGTCTGGGGTCTGCTCTGGAGGATTTAATTTAGAAAATTAAATTAAGCTACTGTGATATGTGTGTGTGTGTGTGTGTGTACACTCACACATAAGGGTTAAGTTGGTTTGTAGAACTATTATCTTTAGAGCTTGGAAGGAACTAGGGAAAGCTGATGGCCCAAACTTGTACCTGTCAAATAGCATTTGCTAATAATCCAACGTCCTCAAAAGAGCAGTGCAAGAGTGGCTAGCCACTGTTCTGTCCTAGACGCTGACAGTGTTATTCCTAACCTTCTCAGAGGAAATAATTGTTATGTATTTTCTCTTGTCTGATCTGTCATTCCAGTACCATGATAAAATGGCTTCTGTATGCTTTCTTCTGTTTTCAAGAAGCCATCAAATGTGAAATCACACATCTCTTCTGTTTTGTGGATGCACGTGTATCTGTTGTCAATTACCATTTAGTCTACCCCTACCCCTGCTCCATATAGGGAAATCTACTCTGTTGCTGACTTTAGGAGATACTCTCAGCGTCTCACCCATATTTCTTCACCCTTACCACATCAGTGCACACCTGCTGACCTCCCACTGCCAGAATACGCTTTTTAATTTTTTAATTTTTTGCTTGAGGGCTTTTCCCCAACACTTTGCTACTCCTATGAGAATATACAGCCCTCATCTACCCACACGCACCCCCAAAGCCCTCAACCAGTGACTGATGGGATTTGGTGTAGAAATACCCCAGCTCCCAACCTCTTGTGTGGGGTAACTCTGATTAATTTCCAGTCACCTACAGTGGCAGCTGGCTTGATAACACACCTTTTTACTGACTCTCTGCCCTTTGTCCCCTCACTTTCTTACTCCCCTAAGTGTCCCTTCATCTTCCCAACACACAGCTTTCTGGCTTCTCCTTGTCTGAGAGTCTGAGTTTGGAGGTACCCTAAGGCACCAATTAAGAGCAAGTGCTGACAAGCTGGTATTGGAGAATTTCATGAAAGATTTATTTTTTAAAAGGTTTGCTAGAGCACAGGGGTTGAACATCTGGAAAGTTTAAGTTCTCCTTCTAAAGAAACAGTGGTGAAATGGAGTCAGAAGCAGAAATCTGATCTGCAAAGCTGGTCAAAGAGGCTGTTTCTGCTTCTTCCCAAAGTTAGAGGGACTCAGAAATAGAAGGTGTGCTGGCCAGAAGCTGGAGGGAGAAAGGAAAAAGTCATTTGTGCTAGGCAACATATCAGTCTTTGTATGTGATGGCCCTGGGGCAATTTTGAAGCTTCCATTTGTTATTTGTTTCCCCTCTGGTGAGAGAGAAGCCACCACTGTTTTGTTTTGAAGCATTTTGTGCTATGCACAGGTGCGCCTAATTCCACATACTCTGTGTTCTCTGAGCCCAACTGCAAACACATCTTTCACAATGTCCCAATGCATTTGTCACTCACCCTGAGTGTTTCCTACCACAGGAGTTTTGCTCAGGGAATGCTCTTCCAACTCTCCTAGCTCCATCTGCCCAAGGATTTGCTTGCGATTGCAAATATCTTTCTAGGAAATTTGCATTTCTTCCAAAAGTCTCGTAAAATGTTTTCAGTCTCCATGCTTTATTATCTTTCCCATGTGATGTTAGTGGTGTATAATGGGTTATGCATTGGAAATTCCTGGCAGCTTTGGGGATAGGATTATCATTTCTCTTCTAGCATCGTAAGTTCAACACACACACACACACACACACACGCACACACACACAAATTTCTATATAGCTCTTGGCAATCTTCTCTTCTCTCTGCATTTCCCCATGTGTTGAACCTAAGAAAAAGTCTTGACTTTCTCCATTCCCTTACTGCTCCCATCTCCAGTCAACAAAGCTCCCCCATTTCACCTGGTAAACCTACCTATATCATTTTGCCTTTACTACCATTATCTCATCCCATTCCTCCCAATGAGATGCTTGTCTCTACTCTTTTCCCTTTCCATCATCTCTTCACAATGCAGCCAGACTGACCACAGCAAAGCACATATATAATGGTTGTCAATTCCCCTACTAAGACTTGTCAGTGGCTTCTCACACCCCATCCTAAACTCTCACCTGGCCTTTCAGGCCTTCCTACTCACCTCTTCAGAGTCATCTCTCACCATCCTCTGCCTGGCCTTCTCTTTCTTCACTCTTCACCCTTCTGTTTCTGTCTCCAACTTAACATCCCCTTTCCCTTGCCCAGGGCCTCTGCCACTGTCCAGGATACCTCTTTATCCCTACTGTCTCACACTTGTCTACCTCACACTTTCAGCTTCAACTTAAAAATATTTCCTTGAGGGCTTTTCCCTGATCTGTAAATGAGTTTAGGTTTCTACTATATGTTAGACTTCACCTTCATAATGCTTATCACATTTTATTATTTTTATTTAATTATTTGTCTTTCCAGCCAAACTGTAACCTCTATAAGGACAACTGTGTCTATCTTGCTTGTCATTGCATTCTCTGTGCCTAAAATCGTGTCTGGGTATAGAGTTAACTAACTAAAAAGCTTTAAATATATTTCGCTATATTATGAAGAGAAAGGGCATCATACGATATTGTAATTGGTCTGGTCTCAGTCACCTCCCAGGTTTACTTGGTCAGCATTGGTTATCTGTAAAGAAGCTGAACTAGATGATATCTATTTCAGACATAGTATTAGAAGTGCTTTTATATACCTGTATGTAGGTTATATGGTCTAATATAACCTTGCTATGTTTTTAACCCAATGCTCATGAAGTATCCGAATAATTATTTCATTATGGTTTCTTATGTATATACCTTTTGTATTATTGACTCTCATCTTTATTTGACTTTTTCAATAGAAAGAAGTAAGATACTTTAACAGCAATTCATGTAATTTTTGACACATTCATGAGGATTGCATGTCCTTTCTGCTCTTCTTTCTATGCAGTTTCAGTGATTGAGGAACATTGCCCTAACATGACAATTGGTTCTGATAGTTAACCTATACATGTTTAGATACATAGATTATGCTCCTTCTCTTCCTTTTGATGCTTGGAAAATCACTGATATTCAGAGATTCCACTGGCTGGAGCTACAGACAGGTGGCAGGTAGGGCAAAGGAGGTGACACAAGTGCCCCAAACTGCCTGAGGGTTATATATATGGGGAGTTAAGGCCGTCTGTCTTGTACAATGCCCAAATGGCATGTTGTCCATTTTGTAATTCTCCTTGCCTTCTTTTGCCTTTCAAGGCCGTCCTTGATGAGCATGTCTAACTCTATTCAAGGTGTTAGAGGATGAGAGCACACAGTAATTTGCCCCAGGCCCTAAGAGCACTAGTATCTCACCTTTATTGAATTCATTCTGTGCTATTGGATGGGATGGTGTTAATTTTCTATTTCTTTGTTTGAAGAGATCCTGAAAGAATCACTAAGGAGTATTTACAGGATAATAATGTCACAATCTGCAGTCCTTAATTTATTGATTCTCTGCAAGCCTTCTTTTACTTTAACTGTTGTTTTTTCTTTTCTGCTTCCATGAGAATTAAAACTCATTTGGTTTGTTGTTGGCTTTAATATAGTTTATTATTAGCAAGGTTATTATTTGAAGTCTAAGGGATGGCTACGGTCCTACCAGCAGTTTTGTACAAATAGTGGACACAATTCTTCTTCATTATTTCTAGTCAATTCTCAAATGCTATTTTCTTAGCACTGCCAGGGCATTCTTTTTTATGGATATCAGCGATCATTTAAAAAGCAATCCAAGGGTATTGAAGAAGAGATTTCGTACTGTAAAGACCTGACAGTCTTTATCATGTAGAATAAAATAGCAACTATATTTTTTTCTAGTTCACTGCTGTTGGTGGAGATTTTAAAAGATGATTATAATAAGCACTCTTCTTAGTTGACCCATGAATTATTTGGCTCTGTTGCTGAAATGTCAAGCAGTCAACTAAGAAAAGGAGTACAATTTAACTAACAAACCTATTCCCAGAGCAGTGCAGATGGTGTTTCTGCTCCTTCCCTTGAGAGACCACTTTGTAATCCAGGAGTTCTCACAGTCAGGAATTTTTTTCTTGACATTCAGCCTAAACTTTCCCTTACCTGAGATCATCTCATTATGAAAACAAAAACAAAAACAAAAAAAAAAACCTCACACACACACACAAAACAAAAAACAAAATCCACTCATAGCTGGTTTTAAAAATTATCCCCTGCAGTGGTACAAACACCTCTACTTCAGTGCATTTATTCTTAATAATGGATTTGTATAGATTTTTGTTGCTGGTGTCTGGGATCCCAATTCTTGTTACTACTATTACCATTATTTTGTTCTTTTGTATTTTCAGTCTGTTTTTTCCTATGGGTAAGCAGAGTTCTAAATGCTCTTTTTTCTGACTGGTTTTTTAATGCCTTGCTTATTCTATTAATCTCAACTAGTCTGAGGCTATTCTCTGAGTGATTATGACATGGCTAATACTGCCATCCTGGACCTTACAATGGATAGCAGTCATCACCTCCCACAACTAGACTGCAAGGCCATATACACTTACTGTCAGCGTGGCAAAACCTCAGGGTGACCATTTCCCAGGGTAATTTTTTCAATAGGACTCTCTTTCTTCCCTTCTTTCTTCGCTCCCACTCCCATACTCTCTTTTTCTCTCTTTCCTTCTTTCCTTCTTTAAGATTGCTTTTTTATCCCTTCGTCTGTGAGATAAGATGTCTGTCTTCTCTTGTTGGGTTGACTGATACTCAATACTGCATCATCCATTTTCCATCATCATTTTTAGTACAGAAAGCTCCCAGTAAGTAGGAAGTGTGTTTTGAGCTAGTCTTTGTGTGTGTGTGTGTGTGTGTGTGTGTGTGTGTGTGTACAGTCATGCGCCACACGACGAGAAACCGCATATACGACAGTGGCCACATATGATGATAATGAAACTGGCCTAGTGATGTCGTAGCCCCATCATAATGTCCTGTCACAATGCGTTAAACACGTGTTTGTAGTGATGTTAGTGTAAATAAACCTACTGTATTGCCAGTCAGTTGTATAAAATTATAGCACATACAATTATGTACTGAACACACTATTTGATAATACATGACTACGTTGCTGGTTTACGTATTTACAATACAATACTTTTTAATCATTATTTTGGAGTATATGTCTTCTATTTATTAAAACAAAGTTAACTGCAAAGCAGCCTCAGGCAGCTTTTTCAGTAGATATTCCAGAAGAAGGCACTATTATTATAGGAGATGACAGCTCCTTGTGTGTTATTGTCCCTGAAAACTTTCCTGTGGGACAAGATGCAGAGATGGAAGACAGTGATATTGATGATCCTGACCCGATGTAGGCATAGGCTAATGTGTGTGTTTGTGTCTTTGTTTTTTAACAAAAAGTTTAAAAAGTAAACAAAAATAAAAATAAGAAACACCTTATGGAATAAGGATATAAAAAAGTGTTTTTGCATAGTTGCTGTGCTTATGTTTTAAGCTAAGTGTCATTATAAAAGAGTCAAAAAGTTTTGAAAAATAAAAAGTTTAAGAAGTAAAAAAGTCACAGTAAGATTTCTCTAATTTATTATTAAAGAAATAAAAAAGTTTAAAAAATAAACTTAGTGTAGTCTAAGTGTGCAGTATCTATAAAGTCTATAGTAGTGGACAGTAATGTTCCAGGCCTTCACATTCACTCACCACTCACTCACTAACTTACCTGGAGAAACTTTCAGTCCTGCAAGCTCTATTCATAGTAAGTTCCTATACAGGTGTTTTTAAATTTTTTATACCATTTAAAATTTTCTGTTGATATACACAAATACTATTGTGTTACAGTTGCCTGCAGTATTCAGTACAACAACATGCTATACAGGTTTGTAGCCTAAGAATAACAGGCTCTACCCTGTAGCCTAGGTGTGCAGTGGGCTACGCCATTCAGGTTCGTGTGTGTACACTCTTGTGTTTGCACAATGACGAATTCACCTAAGGACATATTCTCAGAACATATCTTTGTGGTTAAGCAATGCATGATGGATTACATATTTAATTAGTAGGCTTTATTTTTTAGAGTAGTTTTGGGTTCACAGCAAAATTGAGTATAAAGTACAGAGTTCCCACTTAACCCCTCTGTGCCACACACACACAGCCTCCCCTGCCATTAGTGTCCCACATCAGTGCAGTACCTTTGTTACCACCAATGAATGAACGTGTACCCACCATTATCAACCCAAGTCCAGAGTTTACATTAAAGTTCACTCTTGTGTGTTCTATGGGTTTCAACCAATGTATAATGACATGTATTCACCATTATATTGTGTCAAACAGAATACTTTGACTACCCGAAAAGTCTCCCTGATACAGATAATTTTATGATCTCAGGATCTTGCTTATTATCCCAGTTTTCCTCAGTTATATGCAAGAAAAAAATTAAAAGTTAATGGTAACAATATACGCTATCTAACGATCTTAACCATGGATTCTTTAGGGGTCAATCTAACGTGCACGGAAGAACACCTTTAAGGGGGTTGGTGTCATGATAACTGTGTGCATTTAACTTCAATGCAAAAAGTTACAGGGTGGAGACTCTGAATTAACCCACCATATTTCCAAGTGTGGCTAATGTATCATTTTATAATTTGACCCTCCAAGGACCAGATTAAGATCTATGTGCTGTTAAAATTATGGTGTCCCCAGCTACTCAGAAGGCTGAGACTGGAGGATTGCTCGAGCCCATTAGGTAGAGGTTGCAGTGAGCTGAGATCACACCACTGCACTCCAACCTGGGTGACAGAGAGAAACCCTTTCTCAGAACAAAATGAAACAAACAAAATATTTTTTTTTTTTTTTTGAGACGGAGTCTCGCTCTGTCGCCCGGGCTGGAGTGCAGTGGCCGGATCTCAGCTCACTGCAAGCTCCGCCTCCCGGGTTTACGCCATTCTCCTGCCTCAGCCTCCTGTGTAGCTGGGACTACAGGCGCCCGCCACCTCGCCCGGCTAGTTTTTTGTATTTTTTAGTAGAGACGGGGTTTCACCGTGTTAGCCAGGATGGTCTTGATCTCCTGACCTCGTGATCCACCCGTCTCGGCCTCCCAAAGTGCTGGGATTACAGGCTTGAGCCACCGCGCCCGGCCAGAAACAAACAAAATATTATGGTGTTCACCCTCATATTTAATTCAAAATACAAACAACAATAAACAACAGAATAATAATAAGTCTGATCAGGTTTTTATTGATGATGCTTACCTGAATGTTCCTTTGAAAATATCTGAAACATCACATGCTTAAAAAACAAAACAAAACAAAACCTTTCTCTTGCTCTACATTTGCAGATACCTGAAGCACACATTTGGCCAGCTTGCTGTATAATCTAGAACTATTTTTTTCTGCATTTCCTATTCTTGTAAATTGTTTGTGTTCTTACTTTTGCTAAATAAAAACCTTATTTTAAAAAAATACAGTGTCTTTACTATTTTTGTGCAAATTTATTCTTTAAATTTGGATAGGATGAAGAGAAAACATGAAGGGAGAAGGGGAGGAGAATTGTAAATATCTGTGAAAATCCTCCATGTAGCTTGGACCAGATTGTCCATAGCTAACTGGTTGATGATCCTTACATTTCTAAATGCCTGAGTGTCCTTTCTTCACAGTTAGCACAAGGGAATCACAGATATTTTAGATTTCAAGCCTCTTCTTCGGTTGCAGAAATCTTTCATGAAAAAATACACCCTGGACTCATTTCCTACCATGGAAATTGCAACCTGGAGAAAGTTTCACAAACATTAAATGGCATGCCGAATCAAACAATTCGTAACTAATTAAGGTACAAGCACCAACCTGTGGCTTTAAGGAGGATGAAGCTGAGCCCTCTTTAGTGGGTTTGTTGATTCGAACTGTGTTTATGGTTAGCCAAACCAAATAGTCCCAGGTGGCATGGGTCTTCACCTCCTCACCCACTCTCTTTCTCAGCAGTATTCTCATGCTGTCACTCTATCAGCAAATATTTGCTGAGCCCCTGCTGTGCACAACGCACTGTGCAATGAAGAAAAATGAATAAAAAGCATAAATCTTGCCACCAAAAATGCTTAGAGTCTAAATAAGGAAGATATTTTATATCCATTGGTTCATTCATCAGATATTTACAATGCTATGCATTGTAAAGCATAACATAAGTGCAATATCAGATGTACTAAGAATTATCCTCAGGTTACAGTCTTGTCCACTGACTCCAGTGTCAAGTGCTCAGGTCAGCAATAGCTGAAGCTCTTAAAGACCAGAGTCGTGACATTTGCTATGTGAAAATAAGTAGATAGTAGATCTTCTCTGGTTATTCTGCAGGTAAAGAATGACTTTTCAATCCACTTTCTTTCAGAAAAAATCAGCCTTACATATTCTCCAGATGTCAGTTTGTTTTGTTTTCTTTAGAATCTACAACAGTTCTGTCTGATAGAAATATAATGCTAGCCACATATGCCATTTTTTTTTTCTTTTTTTTTGAGATGGAGTCTCGCTCTTGCCCACACTGGAGTGCAGTGGTGCCATCTGGGCTCATTGCAACCTCCACCTCCCGGGTTCAAGCAATTCCCTGCCTCAGCCTCCCGAGTAGCTGGGATTACAGATGCGTGGCACAATGGCTAATTTTTGTATTTTTAGTAGAGGTAGGTTTCACCATCTTGGCCAGGCTCATCTTGAGCTCCTGACCTTGTGATCCACCCGCCTTGGCCTCCCAAAATGTTGGGATTACAGGCATGAGCCACCGCGTGTGGCCATATGCAATTTAAAAATGTACTACTGGTCACAATAATAAACATAAAAGGAGATAAAATTTATTTCAATAATATATCCTATTTAATTCAATATATCTAAAATGTTATCCTTTCAATAGGTAATCAATGTAAACACTTGTTAATGAGATATTTCATATTCTTTTTTAATACGAAGTCTTTGAAATGCAGTGTGTGTTTTAAAAATCCAGCACAGTGCCATTTGAATGCTTTCCAAGTACTCAATAGCTACACGTAGACAGTACAGATCTCTGGTGTTTAAACTCTCCACTTGAAATTACTGGAAACTTTCTTAAAGGTTTTCTGTGTAATCACATGGAGAACATATTATTATGTCAAGAAGCTGATATGAAAATTTATTTGTAGGGAGACCATTTTGGAAGAGCCTAATATGGAATAAAAGCAGCCTCCAGGATCTGGGGGTACCTGGGTGGTACCCAGTTTTCAGGAAGGAAAGAAACTCTGTGTATTAAAAGGAGGCAAAAGGACTCTGCATATGGGAAGGAGAAAGAACGAATCCAGGGGACAGGAGCAATGGGGCTGAAGGCTCAATGGAAGATGGTCAGGGACATGGCGAGCTTTTCCCTCCATTCTCTGAATAATCGACATCACTCTAACATGATTTTGTATCAGTGGATTTTTATTTTTGGTGGTGCCAAGAGTGGGGAGAAGCTTGGAAACAAGAATAAAGGGACAGCTGATATTTGGGTAACAGCAGTACACTTCATGACTAATTCCTGTAGTAAAGATGGTGTCTTACGCATTGAAGTGAGTTCGAAAAATTATGACACCTTAAAAACAACATTTACTTTCTTTATATTTTGTGCGTGGCCTGTTTTCCTGCATCTTGTGTGGTTTATAGCCTGGAATTTACAGTCAGTTTTCTAGAGACTATGCATATCCCCATTACTACTCACTCAGCACAATGTAGTAGTTCAGAGTGAAGGACTCGAATTCAGGCCAACTCATGTCTAGACATCAGTGCTGCCCCTACATGCTGAGTGATTTGAGTGATGGTTTATTGTCTCTCATCTTTACATTCACCCTTGGTACTGTTACAGTCTTGCCAATGCACCACAATATAGCAGTCTCTTATTGCCTGAGTTAGTGCCCAGCATCCTTTGTCTCAGGACCAAGAAAGTTAAGGAGAGAAGACACCATGTGTGAGGTTGGAGCAAAAGTGAAAGAAGAAAGTTCTCCACTGCAGAGAGGGGCCCTGGAAGAGGGTTGCCCTTTTTACAGTGAATGCAAAGGCTTTTATAAAAAAAACCAACGAGGGCAGGGCATATGATTTGCATAAGTCACGAATTTCTGGTAGCTCCAACCCATCCTCCTAGTGCGCATGTGGGCCCTTGGTTTGAGTTACTCCGTATTGCTTTGTTCTCCTCAATGCGCATGTGTCAGGGGACGGAATTTTCCCTTGTGGGCATGTCTGGGCAAGTATCCTGTGTAGTCTTTCTTATCTGTGCAGCTGTGGGCATGTCTTAGGCAAGCCCCTCATGCAAGTTCCCTTATCTGCGCCTGCAGTT
The DNA here is from genome assembly GCF_024542745.1 of Macaca thibetana thibetana. Taxonomy (NCBI): domain Eukaryota; kingdom Metazoa; phylum Chordata; class Mammalia; order Primates; family Cercopithecidae; genus Macaca; species Macaca thibetana. The sequence continues at coordinate 55,064,670 of NC_065595.1, forward strand.
CTTTTGTTTGAAAGAATTCAACCGAGGATCTACCCTAACTGCCTGCCTGACCAGTTTCTTCCTTTTTCCTGTCTCAATACAATGGGGGTGAAAGTAGTATCCACCTAATAGAGTACACATGGCCTGTGTATCATTAGAGCTCAACAGATGGTGGTTATTGCCATTATTAGACAGAGCTGTGCCCAAACCAGTGCTTCTCAATGTGTATTCCCTGGATCCACACCATCAGCCTCACTCCAAACTTGTCAAAAATGCCAACTCTCCAGCCCATCCACTGTCCAGACCAACTGAATCAGAAACTCTGGGAGTGGACCCAGAAATCCATGTGTTAGCAAGTCCTCCAGGCGATTCTGATGCAAGCTAAAGCTTGGAAACCAGTGGCCTATAACAATTCTGGATAAATAAGGAGCTACTCTATTTGAAGGATTTCAGAATAGGTGCTTCAAGCTCCCTTGTCAACTGGGTTCAAATGTTTAGCAGTTACCATTGTCAGGAACTATTAGCTTCTAGTATATATGTGAGGTGCTTGGAGATCCTGAGAGGAAAACTGCAAGATGAAGACAAATGTTATTGCTAACTTAACTGATTTCTCCCAAGTTGAAGCCTGTTAGTAACATTTAGTTCTCCAAGAATCTACCTTGGTGGAGTCCCCTTAGAGCAATACTTAAATCAACCCTTTCCTCTTTTTAATGTTATTGTTTCCTCCTTCCTTCTGTTCATTACCTGAGTTTATTTCATTGGTATTGAATCTTTTCCAAAATTGAACTTCTATTTTGCTTTTTCATATGCCTATTCCAGTAACTACTCACTGTATGTTCTTCAGTAGCCTTGTTTCTAAGCCCTTGTGAGTAAAAACATTATGAATGGTTGGTGTTCCATATAAAAATGATAAACAATGTGTAATTGTGTATACAGTGAAGTACACTTTTTATATCTACAAAAGTAGATATAAAAGCTCCTTTAGTTGCATGCCATGAAAGGACAACTATTTGTCCTTGAAATAATGTTCGGCAAGTACAAAAAAGCTACAGGAGGGAAGAGATCCTAAGGAATATTATTCTCAGTGTCTTTCCCTTTAACAGGTTTCTGTATTTTTCCTTCACAGCACAAAACCATTGCCCTCTTCCTGTTGCTTCTCTTTACAGAGAACATTGACCTGCTGCAGAAAAAGCCCCTAAAACACTCCTGCTCATCATGGGAAGTAATGGAGCAAGACAGCCGCAGCATGAAGTAGGAAATCTTGAAATTTTTCCCCTGCTATCTCTCCCCCAATCCTCCATTTTGTCCCTCCTTTTCCCATACCCCGCATCCCTCTGGGTTATAACTTAAAAAACAAAATTTTCCCTAGAAGAATCACTGTATGCTTCAGTTAGGATTTCAAAAATGTTTCTTTACACCCCACACAAGCTGACTGCCAGAATTCCTTCTGTAGGACAATATATTAACAGGCTGGAGCCACAGGAATGGCAAGGTGCTACTGCTGAACGTCTATAAAGCCAGTTATGTGAACACAACATTTCTTACCCCAGGCTCTCTCTTCTCCCCCTGCCCGATCCCCACCTCAAATACCACGGGGATTTGAAGCAGTTCAGTTGCATTGTGATGATCTGTTCTTCAAATCATAAGATTGTTTCCGGGTTGATTTTTTTTTCTCAGCAACCACTATGGTGGTTCTGAAGCCTACCATTTTCATTAATATGTACAGATATAGAGGTTTCCGTTCTAATATCCAATTTGATGATGTTATGATCTATTTTGTGCAGTATGGCATATACTATGTCGAGTTACTGTTCATGCCACCATCGTTAAAGGCAGTTTAGTCTCTCTGTCATAAGCCCTGGAATTCATGGGTTTATAACAGCCATAAAAACACACGTATATTCCATGATGACAGAGCCACACTCAGGGAGTGAATCTTTGAGCAAAATGAGAAGGACTTTGCTTACTGTTTCAAAAACCAATAATGCTATTGTTTTCAGGGCTTTTGACTTTTTTTTTTTGCCCATCAAAATGAAAAATGGTTTAATTTAATTTCTCAAAAGAAATATGAGGAGCTGTGTACTCATTACCAGCTCCTTTGCTAGATTTTTAAAGTCATTTCATTTTTAAAAAGAATTGTGGCCTATCTGGAACAAAATTATACTTGCATAAAAATTTATCACATTCTTCGTGTGTGTTCATTTTGCCTGTATTTTAGTCCATGCTGAATGCTGTTTGCAAATCTGTAACAGCAGACACGCTTTTGTCTGCTAAGCTCATGCTTTTATGTAGTTTCTTTTCCTGATCCCTGATAATTGTTTTGGTCATACAAAGTTAATGTTTATTTTTAAATCTGTGTTAATTTTTGAGTTAATTAGAATAAGGAATTTGTTAATGTCTGTACATGCAAATGTAGCCCCCAAAGTTCATCATTAAAAAGACTTTGAGGCTGCAAATTTAACTACCAAATGACAAAATAACAGACGATTCAGGATCATGGAGATTCTAGGTTTTCTTGGTCACAACGCCCATCCTCAATTTTTCATGTGCCTCCTTCATTATTCTCTCGTTGATACCCTGATCTCCCTTGTCCCCATCAACCAATCAATACTCATCTATCTAATTACTTGGCCCTTTGAGGAGTGTATGTGTATTGCTTCTATGCTTGTATATTTCTATGTGGGTAAGAAGGATATTCATTGAAAATGAATATTGAGGGACAGAAATGGTCTTTGGTCACTACTTCCTGCCTATGCTTTTTGAAGAGTTGAGTGGGTTACAAAAGGTAAGTAAATGCTGATCTAACTTTTTAATAGATGGAACTTGACAATTCCTTTACAATTCCATTGTATATATAGATTACACATACATATACATATATCATTAGAATAATAGAATCCTTGTTGTGGCTTTTAAAAATAGTTGTATAACTGCAGACAAATCACATAATAAATGTGAGCCTGGCTGGGCATAGTGGCTCATGCCTGTAATCCCAGCATTTTGGGAGGCCAAGGTGGGCAGATCACATGAGGTCAGGAGTTCGAGGCCAGCCTGGCCAACATGGTGAAACCCTGTTTCTACCAAAAAAATACAAAAATTAGCCAGGCATGGTGGCACATGCCTGTAGTCCCAGCTATTCAGGAGGCTGAGGTAGGAGAATTGCTTGAACTCAGGAAGAGGAGGTTGCAGTGAACTGAGACTGTGCCACTGCACTCCATCCTGGGTGACAGAGTGAGACCTTGGCTAAAAAAAAAAAAAAAAAAATAGTGAGCCTGTTTCCTTATCTGTAAAAGGTAATAATATTATAAACCATGCCTTCCTTTCATGATTCCTGCAAAAATTATGGCTTAAAGTTGTCCTTGCTTTGGACTCACAAATCTATACTTTTAGCTTTGAATTCATTCCTCAGTTCCAAAATACTTGCATTTACATATGCTTATGTATTAATATTTTTAACATATCTACATCTATCTATATATTAGCTATATTGAGGTATAAATCACATACCAAAAAATCATCAATTTTGAGTATAATATTTGGTGAGTTTTGACATATATGAAAACATGTGGTGATGTTGTGCAAACATTATCACAATGAAATTCACTGTATTTTATGGATAAGTAATACTTCTTCATATGAACATAACACAATTAGTTTATTGATTGCCCAGTTAATGGCAATCAATGGATTCAAAACTGAATCCATTCCAGTTTTTTGTTATTGTGGATGAAGTTGTTATGAACTCTGTATACATGTCTGGACATATTTTTATTTCTCTCAAGTAAATAAATACCAGAGATCTTCAACTTATGATGGAGTTACACACCAGTAAACCATCTTAAGTTGAAAATAAATTTTAAAATGCAGAGCATCAGTTGTTTACCGTGTGATCATGTGGCTGACTGGGAGCTGTGGCTCACTGCTGCTGCCCGGATTTACTAGGGAGTATCACACCAAACATTGCTAGCCTGGGAAAAGATCAAAATTCAAACTTCAAAGTATGATTTCTGCTAAATGCATATTGCTTTCACACCATTGTAAAGTTGAAAAATCCTAAGAAGAACCATTATAAGTCAGGGACAGTCTGTATGCCATTTTGCACTCCCATAAGCATTGTATGAGAGCTCTAGTTTCTCTAAACCCCGATCAGCACTTGATGTGGAACTTTTCAATTTTCAGTATCCTAGTAGGAGTGTGTGCTAATATCTCTTTGTGGTTCAAATTTGCATTTCGCTGACTATTTACTAATTATGTTAAACATTTTTTTCATGTGCTTATTTACCAGGATATATCTTTTTTATCAAAGTGCTGATCATATCTTTTGCCTATTTTTTTTAGGTTGTTTTCTTATTAGTATTGAGTTATAAGTGTGCTTTATATATTTTCGGGTCTTCGAGGAGTTTGTCCACATCATTGCTGAATGTATTGGCATAATGTTATCCATAATGTTCCCTGATAATGCTTTCAAATCCCTAATTATGCAGTAATTTCTGATATTGATCATTTTTATCTTTCGTTTTCTTATCAATCTAGAGGTGTGCCAATTTCATTATCTCCTAAAAGAAACAGTTTTTGGTTTTATTGATTTTCTCTATTGTTGTTTTCTATTTCATTGATTTCTGCTCTTATCTTTTTTATTACCTTCATTATAATACAGAGATGATTAACTTGTACTTCTTTCTCTTATTTTTTGTGGGTAAAACTCAGATTCTTTATTTGAGGTGTTTCTCCTTTTCTGAGAATTTATTGCTACAAATTCTGCCCAAGGATAGTCATAGCCATATTCTATAAATTTAGTGCCAAGTTTTAATTTTTGTTCAGGTCAAAATATTTCTATTTTTTAAAATTTCTCCTTTGACCAATGAGTTATTTACAAACGTACTATTTAGTTTTAAAATGTTTGGAAAATGTTCAAATATATTTATTTAATTGATATCTAACTGAATTTGCTGTGTTTAGAGAACATATTTGGTATGTTTCCAATGTTTTAAAAATTAATTGAGATATTGAGACTATAATATGGTTTGTTATGTGCACTTAAAAAGAAAGGTTTATATTCTGTTGTTATTAGTGGAGAAATGTTCTCTAAATATACATCAGGTCAAGTTGTTGATAGTGTTTTTAGTTCTTTTATATTCTTACTGATTTCTGTGTACTTATTCTACCAATTACTGCAAGAAGACTATTCTTCAACAATAAATTATGGATTTCTTTATTTCTCTTTTCAGTTCATCAATTTTTGTTTCATGTATTTTGAGCTGTGTTGCTAAAAAATGAACATTTAATTTTGCTATTTGTACTTGATGAATTGACACCTTTATTATTATGTTTTTTTCCTCTTTATGTCTCATAATATTCGTAGTTCTAAAATGTATGTGTAAGTGCCTTAGGTAGGATGGTAAATCTGATTCTCATTACTCCATATTGATCTGAAACAGAAGTTTCTCATGTTCATTTTTGTAAGATTTTTTGGGGGAGAAAAGAAGTCTGAGTTTATAGTTTTTTATTCTTCTTCTTTCAGTTCTGTCAAGATGTTACTGCTCTTTTCCTAACTTGAATGGTTTCTGAGAAAAATCTACTATCATTCTTTCATTTCACTCTATATCTTTCTCTGCCTACATTTAAGAATTTATTTTAACCATGGACTTTCAGCAATTGGATTATGCCTAGGTGGGTATAATTTTTCTTATGTTTTCTCTACCTTGCAATGGCTTCATTGAGCTTCTTAGATTTGTGACTTTCTACTTTTCACCACATTTAGAAACTTGTTCACACAGCTGCTATATTTGAATAGTTGCCAACTTTGGTTATCAGGACAGTTGATGTCTTTTCACTTTTCTACCTCTTGTACCTAGAATGGGGAGGTACGTAATAGGTGCTTAGGAAGTGAAAACTGTGAAAACTGGCACAAGTAACTATGGTAGACTAGGCAAAATACAAGATCTGTAGTTGGATACTCTGGGATTGAAACTTCAATTCATTCTTTTATAGCTTCACATTCTTGAGGCTCACATTCTTAATATGGAAATGGTTATAGTGAGGTAATACTTGCATTAAAGACATTTTAATTTTGCAACCCCCCAAGTAGCAACTAACTGCAGCAGGGATTATCCCTGCACGTGAGAAATCATTTTGTGATGGTACATCTTTACCGTAGAATACCGCTCAGCAACAGAAAAGCGGCAAACTACTGATGGGCTCAACTTGGATGGATCGCAAGAGAATTATGCTGAATGAAAAAAACTAATCCCAGAGGGTTACATACTGTATAATTCCATTTATATAACATTCCTGAAATAACAAAATTATAGAGATGGAGAACATTTTGATCACCATGAGTTAGGGATGGGTGGTGGTGGTGGTGGCTGTGGTTACAAAGGGGTAGCACGAGGGAGTCCTCTGGTAATAAAACAGTTTTAGATTTTGATTATGGTGAAAGATACATGAAGCTACACACTTGATAAAATTGCATAAACAACACAGAAACATACATACAAATGAGTGCTTATAAAACTAATGAAATCTGAATAAAGTGTGTGGATGGTACCAGTGTAAAGTTCCTGGTTTTGCAATAACAGGTTCTGAAATTGAGGCAATAATTAATAGCCTACCAACCAAAAAAAGTCAAGGACAGACGGATTCACAGCCGAATTTTACAGAAGTACAAACAGGAGCTGGTACCATTCCTTCTGAAACTATTCCAATCAATAGAAAAAGAGGGAATCCTCCCTAATTCATTTTATGAGGCCAACATCATCCTGATACCAAAGCCTGGCAGAGACACAACAAAGAAAAAGAGAATTTTAGACCAATATCCCTGATCAACATCGATGCAAAAATCCTCAATAAAATACTGGTAAACCGAATCCAGCAGCACATCAAAAAGCTTATACACCACGATCAAGTTGGCTTCATCCCTGGGATGCAAGACTGGTTCAACATATACAAATCAATAAATGTAATCCATCATATAAACACAACCAAAGACAAAAACCACATGATTATCTCAATAGATGCAGAAAAGGCCTTTGACAAAATTCAACAGCCCTTCATGCTAAAAACTCTCAATAAACTAGATATTGATGGGAGGTATCTCAAAATAATAAGAGCTATTTATGACAAACCACAGCCAATATCATACTGAATGGGCAAAAACTGGAAGCATTCCCTTTGAAAACTGGCACAAGACAGGGATGCCCTCTCTCACCACTCCTATTCAACATAGTGTTGGAAGTTCTGACCAGGGCAGTCAGGCAAGAGAAAAAAATAAAGAGTATTCAACTAGAAAAAGAGGAAGTCAAATTGTCCCTGTTTGCAGATGACATGATTGTATATTTAGAAAACCCCATAATCTCAGCCCAAAATCTCCTTAAGCTGATAAGCAACTTCAGCAAAGTCTCAGGATATGAAATCAATGTGCAAAAATCAAAAGCAATACACCAATAACAGACAAACAGAGAGTCAAATCATGAATGAACTCCCATTCACAATTGCTTCAAAGAGAATAAAATACCTAGGAATCCAGCTTACAAGGGATGTGAAGGACCTCTTCAAGGAGAACTACAAACTACTGCTCAACAAAATAAAAGAGGACACAAACGGAAGAATCCGTGCTCGTGGATAGGAAGAATCAATATTGTGAAAATGGCCATACTGCCCAAGGTAATTTTTAGATTCAATGCCATCCCCATCAAGCTACCAATGACTTTCTTCATAGAATTGGAAAAAACTACTTTAAAGTTCATATGGAACCAAAAAAGAGCCCGCATTGCCAAGACAATCCTAAGCCAAAAGAACAAAGCTATAGGCATCATGCTACCTGACTTCAAACTATACTACAAGGCTAGAGTAACCAGAACAGCATGGTACTGGTACCAAAACAGAGATATAGACCAATGGAACAGAATAGAGCCTCTGGAAATAATACCACACATCTACAACCATCTGATCTTTGACAAACCTGACAAAAATAAGAAATGGGGAAAGGATTCCCTATTTAATAAATGGTGCTGGGAAAACTGGCTAGCCATATGTAGAAAGCTGAAACTGGATCGCTTCCTTACACCTTATACAAAAATTAATTCAAGATGGATTAAACACTTAAATGTTAGACCTAAAACCATAAAAAACCCTAGAAGAAAACCTAGGCAATACCATCCAGGCCATAGGCAAGGACTTCATGACTAAAACACCAAAAACAATGGCAACAAAAGCCAAAATAGACAAATGGGATCTAATTAAACTAAAGAGCTTCTGCACAGCAAAAGAAACTACCATCAGAGTGAACAGGCAACCTACAGAATGGGAGAAAAATTTTGCAATCTAACCATCTGACAAAGGGCTAATATCTAGAATCTACAAAGAACTTAAACAAGTTTACAAGAAAAAAATCAAACAACCCCATTAAAAAATGGGCAAAGGATATGAACAGACACTTCTCAAAAGAAGACATTTATGCAGCCAACAGACACATGAAAAAATGCTCATCATCACTGGCCATCAGAGAAACGCAAATCAAAACCACAATGAGATACCATCTCACACCAGTTAGAATGGTGATCATTAAAAAGTCAGGAAACAACAGGTGCTGGAGAGGATGTGGAGAAATAGGAACACTTTTACACTGTTGGTGGGACTATAAACTAGTTCAACCATTGTGAAAGACAGTGCGGCGATTCCTCAAGAATCTATAACTAGAAATACCATATGACCCAGCCATCCCATTACTGGGTATATACCCAAAGGATTATAAATCATGCTGCTCTACAGACACATGCACACGTATGTTTATTGCGGCACTATTCACAATAGCAAAGACTTGGAACCAACCCAAATGTCCATCAGTGATAGGCTGGATTAAGAAAATGTGGCACATATACACCATGGAATACTACACAGCCATAGAAAAGGATGAGTTCATGTCCTTTGTAGGGACATGGATGCAGCTGGAAACCATCATTCTCAGCAAACTATCGCAAGGACAGAAAACCAAACACCGCATGTTCTCACTTATAGGTGGGAACTAAACAATGAGATCGCTTGGACACAGGGTGGGGAACATCACACACTGGGGCCTGTTATGGTGTGGGAGGAGGGAGGAGGGATAGCATTAGGAGATATACATAATGTAAATGACGAGTTAATGGGTGCAGCACACCAACATGTCACATGTATACATATGTAACAAACCTGCACTTTGTGCACCTGTACCCTAGAACTTAAAGTATAACAACAACAACAAAAACGTTCCTGGTTTTGGTAGTGGACTATCACTATGCAAGGTGTTAATTTTGCAGAAAGCAAGGTCAAGGGTGCACAGGACCTTGCCGTATTTATCTTTTGCAACCTTTTGTGTATCTATAATTATTTTAAAATTAAGGGTTTAAAAAATATGTAAAATCTGATTGAGAAAAATTCTCAAAATCTCAAAGTACCACCCAATGTATTATTTATTAATCAGAAAGGAAAAAAAGTATCTTTACAATTGAACAGTCTGGTGGACATCACTTTAACAACATGGTGAAAACTTAGCATGATCAATTATTAAACAAACTGTTATTACGAGTCCTCTAATATAGAGCATCATCTGTGTAATAAATTTGTCAAAAATATTAAATCTGGGTCTAGTCATGAGAAAACAATGGAGCAAATCTAGATTACAAGGAATTCTACATAACTTTCCTGAGATCTTCAAAAATGTCATTATAAAAGATGAAGAAGAATAGACTAAAGCACATACTGACCAAATGTAATATGTGATCTCTGATTAGATCTTGAATCCAAAAAACAGAATCTCAGCTATAAAGGATATTTTGGAATCAGTGAGGAAACTTTGAGTATGGGCTGTATATCTTACAGTGTCAATGTTAAATTTCTCCTGTATAACAAGGCAAGACATAGCTGGGCAAGAGTATAAGGGCCTCATGGCCAAGCCAAGAATGGTTCCTGGGAGCCAGGACTAGGTGGTAGATTGAAAATTAGAGTCCTTTAGGAGAAGTAGGGGTTAAACCCTGGAGAGATTGAGTACATACGACAAAGTCAGGTTCAGAGTCACTAAGCATACTGTGTTAGTTTGCTAGCACTGGCATAATAAGGCACCGCAAAGCCAGTGGCTTAAACACAGAAACTTAATCATCTCATAGTTTTGGAGGCTAGTAGATCTCCAAAATCAAGGTGTTGACCAGACTGGTTTCTTCTAAGGGCAGTGAAGAAGAATCTATTCTATGCCTCTTCTAGCTCTTGGTGGGTTGCTGGCAATCTTTGGTGTTCCTCAGCTCATAGGATCACTTCAATCTCTGCCTTCATGTTCACAAGGCATTCTCCGTGTGTGTGTGTGTGTGTGTGTGTGTGTGTATCTGTGTACAAACTGCCGCTTTTTCTAAGGACACAGTCTATTGGATATTAGGGCCCACCTTAACAACCTCATTGTCACTTGATCATTTTTAAAGACTCTATTTCCGAATAAGGTCACATTCACAGGTTCTGGGGGCTAGAACTTCAACAACTTTTTGGGGGACACAAACTCCTAGCAATTCCTAGGAGTTTTAAATTTGTTGGAAATAGTGCTGGAAAAATGGACTGGCAATGAAGAGGGAAGGTCTAGGCACAAACAATACAGACATTTGCTGCTGACCTCTAGGTAGTTGTGTTGGTCTAACTTAAAGGCTAGAGGCAGGGCAGACAGCAGCAAGCTGTGGCAACCCATCTAGTTGTGAGGCTTTAAGTACGGCCCTAAAGGTACAAAAGACTAACCCCTAACACCTCTTCTCACCTCATATTTTCATAACTCTTACCTCAGTCCCATGCAAAAATAATTCACAACTCAGCACAGTCTTTTTAAAGATTACAAATGACTGTGTATGTCTAGAGTTTAATTTTGCGCCAGTTTTTATTCATGAATCACATTTCTGCAAAGACATTAATCCTTACTCATTACTAAGTGCATTGTCAGCTTGATAATTCACCAATGTGTTTTTGTGTGTTATGTTAGAACAAATAAGCTTCTTAATAAGCTTAAATGGCATCCATCCTTTAAAAATTTCTTACCTAAATAAAATGAAAAGATTGGGGGATTTTTAAAGGTATATTGGATCATCTCTTCATTCTGTCTCAATCTCTTGAAGCCTGATTCTGCATGTGAGGTGGAGCTGAGCATGTCAGTTACATGAGGAAAGATCTCAAAGCCAAGGAGACCTCTGAGAATAAGACCTCATGGATCTTCTAGTTTCAAATGGACAATTTATATACTTGCCTTCCATATCTGATGGTACCTTTAGACTGTGAAGACTAACATAAATCCCCCAACTCCTTGCTTCTACACAACAAATATAATAGTGGCCAATTATTCTGCCCACTTATCAGATCTGTAGCTAGATAGCAGGCATGTCCTCAGGTATAGGCAAAAATGGAAACAAAGAGTCTCATTTTTATAAGCCCAAAATTATTGATAATTTTTATTATGTTTTCTTCCTTTGCTTTAATATTTAAAACTGCCTTAAAGCTTACCTTTGGTCTGATTGAGAAATGTGTTTTCCTCTAGTAGGTTATTCTATGGAAAAAATAATCAGAGGTTTACACAAATACTTCTATAGTGTCACAAGGATGCTTATTTTAGGTTTCCTCTATTGGTAAAAACTGGAAACAAAAAAGTGTCCAGCAGGAGGGAAACTAAGAAATATGAAATACTATATAACAATTCAGTATATGTTCAAGTAAAATTAAGTGAAAAAAGGTTAAAATAGTATATACATCACAATTCCACTTTTATAAAATGTGATATATATGAAATACAGTGGTCTTTAGTACTTGGAGTACCCTTTCTGGACTAGGAGGTGAATGGAGCAGGTGAAAGCAGGACAGGTTTCCTGTCTCCCTCCCCGGCTGCTGCAGTCCACTGTTGGCTTCTCTAACTCCTGTAGTGTTTGCCAGTTATAAAACACAGTATCACATTTGATTATATTTTGTCTTGTATTGTTCTTGAAAGCGTCTGGAAGACATTTAACGTCTACTAGATTTTCAGCACCTTGTGGCAGGAACCATGTTGTGTCATTTAGAGAAGAAAATATGCTTCATGGATTCTTGCAGAGTTCTGGACACATAGCTGGTCCTCAATTAAATAGGATATTAGGATAATTCAGCCCTATATCAGCAGGTTAAAGCAGTTATTAAGCAGCATGAAATACACATAAAAACAACTCTTTCAACCTTTTGAAAACTCTAATGTCTATCACTTTGTATGCCAAAAACAAAATTTTTTTTTTCATAGCTTAGACAACCCAAGACAACCTGGCCTTTTGCTATGCAGGACTGTGTCAACTAGTGAAGAGCTGAGTCCACCAACAGTTCTTCATTTAGGCAAAAGAAGAAAACAAACAAAAACAACAACAAATAAATCCAACTTTTAGCAAACTATCTCAAAATATTGCAACATACAAGAACGTCAAAGAAACAAACAAAAAACACTGACACTGAATTATAATGCTTTCTTGGCTGACATGGAAATGTTTACCAGTCACTAGCATGGTAGACCATGCATGACCCAGGTCTTTGATTTGATTATCAGTGGTAGATAATTAGTTTAGAATTCCCAGCAAAGGCAGTGTGCAGTGGGTTACTCCTGTAACCCACACTGGCTTTGCCTCCCTCTTTAATGAACCCTCACCTGATTTCTCAAGCCCACAATATTCCCTCCCAGCTGATTCCTTCAGCAGAGGAGCTCTGATTCAAAGATGGTTTTGTTGCAAATCGGCTAGTTTAAGTAAAAGGGATTTATCATAAGGACAGATAAGAAGCAGGCTATATTTTTGGATCTCATCAACAGGAGTCCTTGCATTTTATTTATTATTCTTATGGTAGCCTGACTCAACATGCAACTTCCTTAATGCCTGTGTTACTAGTTTAAGTTCTTGAAAAAGTCCCTGTGATTTGCCATGCAGTGGATTGGTTGCACCTGTGTTGGTAACTAACCTGGCCCATCAGCTGTGGCTGGCTGGCTAGCTGGGAGTAAAGAAACTGTTGTTTTAGAGTCTGGAAAATTAGGAAAATCTACTCTCTCTGGTCTAGCCTGTATTAAGATTTCTTTACTTTCAATAAGATGGAAATTTCAGTATAGCAAGAAACAAGTCAAGCAATCACATACCCGTATGTTCCCTATCAATTGCAGCATCCTGGAGGCAAATCCAGGGTGAGGCGGGCGAATCAGTTGATGCCAGAGTTCTGGCCAATATGACGAAACCCTGTCTCTACTAAAAATACAAAATAAAAATTAGCCAGACGTAGCCAGGCGCGGTGGCTCACGCCTGTAATCCCAGCACTTTGGGAGGCCGAGGCGGGCAGATCAGGAGGTCAGGAGATCGAGACCATCCTGGCTAATACAGTGAAACCCCATCTCTACTAAAAATACAAAAAAATTAGCCAGGCATGGAGGCGGGTGCCTGTAGTCCCAGCTACTCGGGAGGCTGAGGCAGGAGAATGGCGGGAACCCGGGAGGCGGAGCTTGCAGTGAGCCGAGATCGCCCCACTGCACTCCAGCCTGAGCAACAGAGCGAGACTCCGTCTCAAAAAGAAAAAGAAAAAGAAAAAAAAAATTAGCCAGACGTGGTGATGTGTGCCTGTAGTCCCAGCTCCTCAGGAGGCTGAGGCAGGAGAATTGCTTGAACCCAGGAGGCGGAGGTTGCAGTGAAGCAAGATCCCACCACTGCACCCCAGCCTTGCAACAGAGTGAGACTCCATCTCAAAATAATAGTCATAATAAATAAAGAATAAAAATTAAAAAAAGAATTCCCAGTAAGTACTTTTATTTTGTCCACCTGCTATAACTGAAATGGCAAAGGACTTCCTAAGGCAGGGCTGTTCTCAAATCCATAGTCTAGTTGTACAGACAATATCTGAACTTGAATCAGTCACTTACAATGTTTGGACTTTACATCTCAATACATTAATAGAGGTAGTAATGTATCATCTGGACAATACAGGCAATAATAGCCATCGAAAGATTAATAACAAGATTATTGCAAGGATTAAATAATGTGACGTGAATACATCCGTAAACTGTGAAATGTGACATATTGTTGACAACATTAGTAACATACCTTTTTGTTCATCGTTTTCTCATAGGGCAGAAATAGATACAGCATCTAAAAGCTCTCTTGATCATAAGGAATGGTAGTCATTCAGCAATTTCCATCAGAAGAAAAATTCATGACATAGACTATTAGTGAAGTGAGGTACCAGTATATAATATTTTCTGCTCAAAACAACAGTATTAGGTATATACAGTAGTTCCCCTTTTTCTACAGTTTCACCTTCCATGGTTTCAGTTACCTAACATCAACCATGGTCTGAAAATATTACAGTATTTCGAGAGAGAGAGACCACATTCATAAAACTTTTATTACAGTATATTGTTATAATTGTTCTACTTTATTAGTGAGTGTTGTCAATCTTTTACTTTGCCTAATTTATAAATTAAACTTTATCTTAGGTATGTATGCATAGGATAGGGCGTGGTACTATCTGTGGTTTCAGGTATCCACTGGGGATCGTGGGACACATACCCTGCTGATAAGGGGGACTATTCTACCACTGTTTATCACCATTTTACAGATCAGGAAACTGAGGTCACACAGCTGGCAAATGATAGAGTTGAGACTCAAGCCTTTTCTAGTGCCAGACCTCCAATCTATGCTCTTAAGCACAAATGAGCCTGATGACAAATTCTCAGACTGTGACTGAATGAGTGAGAGATGCCAGTTCTTAAACAAACACTGGGGAAAAGTTACCAGTGCAAATGGGGATTAGAAAGGAATGCTTCTTTTCCCTCCTGGATGTTTACACGGGTGGTTCACCCATTCATGGGCAGGAAAACACAGGAAATCTGGGCTGTGAGTTGTTGGGATCTAAGGGAGCCCATGATTGACTCATGTGTTGTTTCTATACTATGCTTGCCAATTATATTTTTAAACAGCAGCTACTGTTATATACCTCTTTTTCCCTCTCAGGAGTTCACAAACAAGTTTTTAATTTTAAGGTCAAATTGGAGGTCACTCTCAAGGTATGGGAAATTCCATTCCCATGGCTGCGTCTGGACACAATTTCTTTCTCCCGCAGGGCATTGTGGAATGTAGAATCACAGGCTGACAGGCAACGTGAGACACAGAACAAGCTGTAGAAATGCACTTGGTGGGGAGCATTTTGCTTCTATTTCAATATTAAAATGGGGAAATAGAAAATCTGGAAAATGAAAAATGCTGTCTCTACAAACGTTTGGGGTACAAAGAAGCATCTCGCTTTCACTTACAAAATTAGCTCTTTACTTTCTCAGATGTTATTAAATCTATTATAACCTTTCATCAGCAAATAGTCATGGGAGACTCTGAGTAACACTCGTCCTAGAAAAAGGCACGAAGACACCTGGCTTCTCTAGATTTATTAGCTCAGCTAGTATTGATGATGATGAAATTAATTCAGATTATTGATATCTTGATAACAATGGTGGCAGCAGGAGTGTAACCTGAGTCTTTTACAAAAAGATGTATACAAATTCTTTCTAACTTCCTGGGAAAAGCAGGGACTAATCAATGCCACCCAATGTTCATCAGGACTCTTAGAAAGTAATCCCAGCACTTTGGGAGGCCGAGACGGGCGGATCACTAAGTCAGGAGATCGAGACCATCCTGGCGAACACGGTGAAACCCCGTCTCTACTAAAAAAATACAAAAAAAAAAAAAACAAAAAAAAAACTAGCCGGGCGAGGCGGCGGGCGCCTGTAGTCCCAGCTACTCGGGAGGCTGAGGCAGGAGAATGGCGTAAACCCGGGGGGCGGAGCTTGCAGTGAGCTGAGATCCGGCCACTGCACTCCAGCCCGGGCGACAGAGCCAGACTCCGTCTCAAAAAAAAAAAAAAAAAAAGAAAGTAACACTCCTGACTTCTGCATAAAGAATTGCCCATTAGCTCAGCAGCCAGGTATCCAGGCAGGGCCAGTGCTCTACTCAGCAGCTTGTACTCGAAATATGGGCTTATTTTAATACCTGTGATACCTTGTTTAAACCACGCTCTCCCTCTTCACTTCCATACTGAACGAAGGTTAACGATATAAGCATGCTTATTGTTGACTGAGGCGTTCAGCCCTGGTAAATCACTCTGTTGATTTTTGCTTTGGGTCCACAGATCTGTGGTGTTGTGCTTCACATGGACATGACTAAGTGACTTTAAAAACCATGGTTGTTGAAATCTGACCCAGGTTAAAAAAAAAAAAAAATTTCCCCCCTACTCCCCCCACCCCCCAAAAAAAGCTCAGTGTTCTTTTTGTGAAATGCCAGCTCCAATCTGCATGGAGCCCATGGTAAATTACCCACCTGTTTTCACTTACATAACATTAAAAAACACTTATACATCATTACATTCTTATATCATATTACTGAAAATGAATGCTAACACCATATGAGATAAACAGTGCTAATGAGGTAGAAGGTGGTTCCTATGCTATCCTGATAGGATGACTATGGCCCTGATCAACTTTTGGTCATTGTATGAGAGTCTTTGAACGTTGTTGTCTTGACAAAGAGTAGAAAGAGGCTTTTGTTTCCAGCACCTGCTGTTTCTCCACATACTTGGACTACTTCTCAATAAAGTGAAGCTGAATCACGGCAAGACACTGAAACTGTATTAACTCAATGGAAATCAGGTTGATATTTTTTTGTGGACAATGTAGAAATACAATTACTATGAACACATATACGCCTTTTTTTATTTTAAAAGTATAATTAGGATGTGACCAGAATGTTTATTTCTAATGGGAATAGCTTCTGTTTAGGCTAATAGAATACTCTCAAAGCATTCTTGGATTAGGACCATCTTCAGAAAAACTAATGGCAGGCCACACTGTACTTTCAACAGTAATTGTCAGCTGCACAAACAAAATCCATACTTTCCTTAAGAGAAAATTATACAATTCCAATGGGGAAAAAAAGCCTCATTTTGTTTAATTTGCTTCGTGTTTACCAAAACGTATTGGTTATACCACCAGCTCCACCATCCCCCAACCAAATCCCATGAAAAAATATATTAGAGGACCATCAGAGTTCTGTTTCAGCAAGCTTTGTTTAAACAAGTGCTTTGGTGTGTTTTTCCACTGTCGGAGGAGGTTGCAGGAAGCATGGGTGACTGATCATGAAACATCGTGCCTTGTCTTAGAACTGAGACTCCACCAGATGGCTGGGAAGATGGTCTGCAGGTCCACAGGCTGTAGAAAGAGCAGGACGGCCCTAGCAGATAGGCAGGTTCTGCCTCCTTGAGATATATATATATATATCTGTGTGTGTGTGCATGTGTGTCTGCGTGTGTGTGCGTGTGCTTGAATCCTATTTTCTTCATTGAGGGAGTCCCCCAAAATTCATCACCACAGTATCAAGGATTAGAGCAGCTGATCAAATTTTAGACTTGTTTCATGTTGTTTCTAATTAAAGTGGCCATAGGAATCTCCAGAAGTTATGTGAGAATTAAAAGAAAGTCACTGCGAGGTGTAAGCCTCCAGAAGTTTGCACGCTAGCCTTTACAACACCCTGAATTCCGTGATCACCTCCTCTAAAAAGTGCTAGCAGATCCTTCTGTGAGTTCCATCAGGATTGGCTGTTCACGCATTTATGAAAGCATTTACTTGATTCTGCCTAAAATTATGGATTTTTATATATCCTTCTCACCCTCTAAACTAGTATGTGCCCACAAAAGGTAGGTCAGTGCTAGGTACCCATTAAATATTGGTGGCTGTTGACTGGTGATTCCTTGAAAAAATACCAAAATAACCCATGATCAAGCAAAGCTGAGTCTTAGTAGCATCTCTGAGTAGGAAGGACAAAAGTGAGAAACGTATGAGGTTTTGAGGGTCAGAGAAGGGTATGTGGGTGTATTGACATGGAGGGGATTGGCTGGGGAGGGTAATCTAATTGCAGTTGGGCAGGCTTGGGGATGTAATCATTTAGAATTGGTGGACATAGACGGTAAGAATTTCTAGGACAGTATTGAGTAAATATTTGTTTGATGATCCCTGAGAATGAGGTACTTACTCTAATAAGGGCTAATTGAGGAGGCTAGTGGTCTATCATTTGGAGAAAAAAAAGGATTTTGGGGAAATATTTGAAAGAAACAGTAAAATTACTGACAACTTTGTCTTCCTAGGCAAGAATTTCCAGGAATAGTAAAGTCAGGTTAATTTAGACAGTGAGGTTATCAGATGGTTTAAGCTCTCTCCATATATTTGGAAGATTGAACTTAAAGTTGATTTTTCTCCTTTTTTTCTAACTGTAAAATTTTAGTTTCACCAAAATATAGAGGCTTAGCTCCTTAAAAGAAAAAAAAAAACTCAAGCAAACATCATAATGATAGTCAAAACAAGATACTTTCTTTCTCTAAACTTAGATATTCTAGAAGAAAACAAGGTGACAAAATATAAATGTGAGATGGGAAATAGGAACAATGAGGTGAAAAGAACAATAAAATGGGCCACGTTTGTGGTCATTGTCCTAAAAATGTCCTTGATTATGTCAATTTAAATAATAGTATGACTTTTTTCCATAAAGAAGTAGTACTAATTGAACCACCAACTTAAAAATGAATAGCAGAGAACATTAGAAGGTCTACATAAAGTATAAAGAAATTCAGGCAGTGGCGAAGCAAACAAACAAGGAAACAACCCAACTCTACATATGTACCACTTTGGGAGTCTTCTTGTTTGGAAGTGACTAAGGGCTGGCTTATAGTAAGGACTCAGTTAATGATTAATAAATAATTGGTTTTTGAAGCATGGACTTATGTCAATACAAATAACTTTTGATGCTTAGAAATGCCACATAATGCTTCTGAAAGGATTTGTTGTAAGTCTGTGAGGAGTAAATGCAATCATATGAGGTGTCGCATGGAGAAGAAAGGCAAAGACGTTGTTCCTTTTCTTCCCCAGGTCTGGCAGTCAGCGTAAAAATTAGAATTTCCACTGTTATAGGATCAGTTGGGCCAGGAAAGGCCTGACTAGGAGTTTGGTTAAAATTGATTTCAGTGTGATCGCAGCACTTTGGGAGGCTGAGGCAGGCGAATCACCTGAGATCAGCAGTTCGAGACCAGCCTGACCAATGTGGTGATACCCCATCTCTACTAAAATTACAAAAATTAGCTGGGCATGGTGGTGGGCACCTGTAACCCCAGCTACTCGGGAGGCTGAGGTGGGAGAATCACTTGAACATGGGAGGTGGAGGTTGCAGTGAGCTGAGATCATGCCATTGCACCCCAGCCTGGGCAACAGAGCAAGACTCTGTCTCAAAAACAAAAAGTAAAAAACTGATTTCAGAAAGGCTCACAGGGACTGAACAGCAAGGGGTCATAGGTAGAAGTAGGAACCAGGCACTTCATTCTAAAGAGTAAGACTGGAAGGATCTCAGAGATAGTCCAGGCAGGGGAAACCAGTAGTAGTGAGATTGGACCAGGCAAATAGACCAGCCCTGAGATGTGGAGAAGAAGCAGACAGACAAGGTCATTAGGCAATGGAGATCATGATCCCAAAGCCAAGGGTTTTAGGAACTAGGAAATCAGGAATAGAAGAAACAGGGAGAAATAAGAGCTTAGAAATATAGGTAAGCAGAGACTAGAAAATGAGGCAGCATCAGTGCAGAAGCCTGGGAGTCCCATCATCAGACTTGTCTGAATCTGCAACTTCAGGGAGAAGCTGGGGCTCCTTGCATATTTCTTTCTACAGGGCAGGAGCTGGAGACAAAGGTTCTCAGGAAAGTTCCGTATCAGACAAGGCCTCCAGGAGAACAGCTCCCTGATTCCCATTGGATTTGTTTGGCCCTGCCCCTCCATATCATAGCTTGGAGTCTCCAAGAAGCAGGTGCTGAGATAGAGTTAGAAGTGTGAATGGTTTATTGTGGAATAATACCCAAGAAAGGCAAAGAAGAGGAAGCAGGATTGGGCAGGAGGACCCATTGGTTTGTGGACAACAAGTCTCTGCCAGCCCACAGGGGAGCTCCAGAGCAAAGATTGACTGTTAGTAGAGTTCCACATTGGGCCGAAGTGACCAGGCCTTTGCAGCGAGGCTTCATTCAGCCTCTTCATTAGCCTCTTCAAAAGCTGAGGTAGATCCTCAAGGTGCTACCATTTTGAAGCTGTCAGCTAACCACACTCATTAATGCAAGTCTTTCTAGAAGGTGCATCTGAGTAGCATGGCTGCCACAGTCTACTCCTTGTACCACACGGATACTCTTTCAAGGAGTAGAACCTCCAGGACTGTGGTGGGCCCCTATTCCTAATGGGAAACTTAAGGGAGGGAGGTTTATGGGATGCACCCACTGCTGCAGATCCTCAAGGCCATGGCTATACTCATGGCATCCCTCACTCACAGATAAGTCCACTCTTCCTTACAAAATTCCCCTCACCTTCAGCTACTGTCCCTGCTGATTCCATATAGCTTACATGGTGGTTTGACCAAACCCTCATACCTAAGCGGTCTGAGCCTCCTGTAATCATACCATCTTCAGGCCAAGGTAGTTGCACTTATTCAGTTATAGTTGCAATTGAACAAGGAAGTACCAAGAAGCACCCAGGTGGGCCACCTGAGTTTCACACATACGTCCATCCGATCTCATTGTGTAACACTAGTCCCACTTTTCCCACTGATTGGAGTCAATTATCCCTCATAGAATGGTGATTCCTCTTCTTGCCTGCTGACCCCTGGACACAAGGAAGCCCAAAGTGCCCAGGCAACAATCATGGACTTTTGTTTTGTTCCTCGGTAAGAGTAGACTTCTTTGGAAATAAGAGTCTCCAACTCAACAGAGTCTCTGGTTGCAGGGCAGAAAGTACAAGTTCTCCCCATGGGTCATTGGAAATGATGTTAGGTGGGGCCACTCTTGCTTTAATTACTGGATTCCAGACCCATGTATTCTTCCAGGCCATTGTATTCTTCCTAGTGGGGAGACTGGGTCATTTAAAGTTTCTTGTTTAGCACATATCCCATGCCCTGGAGGATGGCGCCTCATTCTCATGAGTTATTACCACCACCATGATGACATTTCACTTGCACCTTCAGCCCACCATGACAACAGCTGTCTGGCTAGTAGCTTCTGAGTAGCACAGTGATGGCACCACTTGTGGCTCCCATTGTTATGGGCCCACTCCCGCACCTCTGTTGGTGTAATGGGTTGAGGGCTAAGAAGGGACTAGTATGGGGATGGACAAACTGTCTGCTCATTTCTGAAGTTTGCCACCTGCAGAAGATTGTGACACTCTCCAAACCTGAAACAGCCTACAGCTGAAGACTGTCTGCCCAGCAGGCTCCTTGAAACTGGGTAGCAAGTCTTGCCTTGAAGGGTTGTCTGAGCAGCTCTTTGTCAGCCACACCAAGGATGGCCTGGCTGTATCATACATGCACAGAATGATAGGAAAAATTGGAATACCCATCAAGATAGAATAAATTTGTTTGCTTTTGTATCAACTTAATAAAGAAATGAAGGAAAACATTTTTAGATGTAGTTTTTAATGAATAAACAAGAGTTTTGCATTTCTCTGTGTTGTAAATTAATTTGTCATAATAAAGAGAAGTCAGAAATCCTTACTTCAATCTACAATGCTCTCTCCTCCCTAACTTTCTATGTGGGATAGTTACTTATGATTTTACACCTTTGACAAAAGATTGTTTATATTCATTCATCTAATTTGAGGAATAGGAGAAGGAGACAGGGCCATCAGGAAAGGAACTAATATTTCTTACTAGGCACTTCACATCATACTTTTGTTTATTTCTCATATCAATACTGTAGATGTATTAATACATGCTATACATGTACATTCTGTAGATGGAGAAAATGAGGCTAAGGAACATGAAGTGACTACCTCGTCCTATAAAATTTAATTTAGTTTTCTTCTTCAATAGGTTAAATCTGAATCCTCTATCTCTCTGTGATCACATAACACCCTACTTGTTTCTAGTTTAGCTTTTGGCATGTTATATCAAAGTTATCTGTGTGCTTTTCCATCCCACTAGCTAGGGAGCTCCTTGTGATAGTGACTGTCTCCCCAATGCCTAATATGTCTGGCACATGGTAAAAAAGTGACTAGGATAATATTTGGACCCAGAATTTTATGCTACAAAGCCGCTGCTTCTCTCTCTGCTCTGGTATTTTCTTCTAGGAGTATATGTATGAATATGTATGCATGTATATGCACTTATGAGTACACATTAATAATGGTGTCTGGATATCCATAGACAGATAAAACTGTGTGTGTATGTCTATAGATACAGATACATAGATGAAGAACAGAAAATGACAGGCTCCAGACAGGTGACAGAAAAGGGGGCAGGTGTCTTTAGCATTTGTTGAGGTGGGCTTGTTACTTTCACCTTCCCAAACATGGGCTTTGCCAGTCATTGTCATTGACATTTGGCTTTGCCTGTGGATAGCAGCAGCCTCCCCTGGCTCGTCTCTTGGTGTAACGGGCTGAGGGCTGAAAAGGGACTAGCATGTGGGTGGGCAAGCTGTCTGATCATTTCTGAAGTTTGCCTCCTGGTTGTCACTCTTACACGTTTGAGCTGCCCATAAGCTCCCAGGGAGGCTAAGCAATGGTAGCTTAATTACAGAGGCTGTTATTTACTAGGGCCTCAGCTGAATCCATCAAACTAACTTCACTTTAACCTGAGCCGGATTTGATTATGAAGCCTATTTATCGAGTGTTTCCCCCTTTGGCTGTGTGTGTTTTGATTTAGGTACACAGACTTACCTATTTGAAAAGTAGCTCTGTTCTGACACATTTTATATTTTTTAAAGTAATATTGCGTGTAACGTAATTTTGGGGGAAAATACACATTCAACACAAACAAACAAACAACAAGAAAAAGGCCTTTGAATTTAGAATAATGGATACCTGCAAGGCAGCAACTTGCTTGAGAGATTTTGCTCAAGTAACTTATAACTATCAGTAGAAACCCCCAGGGATTTACGGCTGTTTTTGCAGAAGCTGTTTGCAGTGGAATAAACAGACAAGTGCTCTATATATCATTTTAAGTAAGACAAATAAAGCTCTGTTTCTACCTTACAACGATGTCATTGTCAGTTATATAAAAATAATTCTGTGTGACTTTTTATGAATTCTTCCCCTGCGCAGAAATACAATGGCCTAATTTTCCACTCCCTGTATTATAAATAAATGGCTTTCTTCAGCAATCTCAGGTCCACCCAAACTATCTCATCCTGAGCAAAGGGCATCTTTCCTACCACTAAGTGCTCACCTGTGGAAAATGGACGTCATTGTCCGCCTTTGGACATTTGGGGCACTCCAGTCTTGTTACCTGCCACCTTCCCACCACAGCCAATGGCAGATCTGTAAAACAAGCCGTGACTCTAAGGCCATGACGGGTGCAGAGAGAAACTGAGCCATCCATGGACTTGCCCCTTGTTTAAAATACAAGAGAAATAGAATCACCAATTAATCAGCGTAGATGACTTAAATATAAAAACTGTGTTTTGTTCAAGTTTTTATCTGGGATTGGTTTACATGGAGAGAAGCAAGAACTGGCACAACAACTTCAAGTTATTTTGAAAAATAGAGGAAAGCATTCATTCACAATTTGAATTTTTTAAAAGAAAAAAGCAACATGCCTATTCATTGCTTTCATTCTCTTTTTAAAACCACTTTAGCAGCTTTGTTGAGGTATAGTTGACATGTAAAAAACTGCACATATTTAAAGTATACAATTCCATAAGTTTTGCAATATGCAGATACCTATGAACCCATCACTGCAGTCAAGATGAAGGACATATCCATCGCCCCTAAAAGTTCTTCGTGTCCCTTTGTAATCTCTTCTTTCCACTCATTCTTGACTACAACACCTGTCTGCCCCAGTCCCCAGGAAACTCATCAATAGGCCTTCTATCACTATTAATTAGTTTGCATTTTCTAGAGTTTTACATAATTGGAATCATGTAGTAGATTAAGATGAACATATAGATCAACTTGGGGTAAATTGACATCTTAAAATATTGTGCTTTCTGATGCAAGACACAATAGATCTCTCCATTGAGTTAGATCTTCTTTACATTTTTTCTGCATTCTTCTGTATGGGTGTACAGGTCTTTACATCTTTTGTCAGACCAGTCCTTTAATTATAAATTTAAACATCAGACCTACAATTATAAATTGTAAGAACATACTGATTCTTGATATTGTAGTAAGTTGTAATTTTAAAGCTTCAGTTTCCAATAGTTTCTTTCTAGTATATAGAAACACAATTTATTTTTGTATATTCATGTTTAATCCTTTAACCTTGCTAAGCTTACTTATTAGGCCTAGTAGCTTTATTGCACATCCTGTTAGATTTCCTGCAGAGCCCATCATGTCCTCTAAGAAGAAAGACAGTTTGATTTTTCCTTTCTAATCTGGGTGCCTTTTATTCCTTTCTATTGCTTGCTTTGAACTATCTAGAACCTCCAGAATGTTAAATAGGCTGAGATGGAGAAGACATTATGAACTTTGTGAGTTTAGGGGGAGACATTCAGTCTTTCCCTATTAAGCATGAGAAAAATATCCTTAATCAGGTTGAGAAATTCACTTCTATTCTTGTTTTGCTGAATATTGTTTATCAGGAATGAATAATCCTGGCTTTTCTTTTCCTTTTTGACTTTGTTAATAGAGTGACTTACACTGATTGATTTTCAAATGTTAAACCCATCCTGCGTTCCTTGGATAAGCCTGTTTGGTCATATGTACTATCTTTTTTACATATTGTTAGATTAAATTGGCTAAAATTTTGTTTAGAATTTTTGCACGTATATTCATGAGGTATATCAGTGTACAGTTTCTTTTCCTACGATATCTTTGATTTTGTTATCAGAATAAAGCCAGTCTCATCAAATGAAATGGACAATATCCTCTGCTTTTTATTATTCTGGAAGAAAAAATATTATTATTTCTATTTTGAATGTTTGGTAGAAGTCACTAGTGAAGTCACCTGGATCTGAAGTTTTCTTTGTGTATGTTTTTTACAACACAAATACAATTTTGTTGGTATACAGAGGGGTTTTAAAGTTACCTATTTCTTCTTGAATGATGTTTAGTATTTTGTATCTTTCAAGTAAATGTGGCTATTTAAAGTTGTCAAATTTGTTGGCATAAAGTTATATATAATGTTTCCTTCATGTTTATAGACTCTCTAGTAGTGCCACCTCTTTCAATCTTTATATCGATAATTTGTGTGTTCTCTCTCTTTTGAAAATCAATCTAGCTGGAGGGTTATCAATTTTATTGATCTTAAAAACAAACATTTTTAAATGTTTCTCAAATTCACGAATCTTTTCTTCTTGTTTAATTTGATGTTAATCTCATTTGATGCATTTTTATTCCCACACATTGTACTTTTCATCTCTAATAGGTTGATTTGGTTATTATTTTATCTCTCCACTGTCTCTCCTTAACCTTTTAAATATGTGGAATACAGTCTTTAAAACTGCTTTAATTGTACTCATTGCCCATAAGCTCCAACATTTCTGTCAATTCAGAGTCTCTCTCAACTGATTAATCCAGCCCCTAATAATGATTCATATTTTCCTCCTTCTTTGCATGACTGGTAATTTTCTATTGGATGCCAGATATTGTGAATTTTATCTTTTTGAATAACAGATTATTTAAATTCCTGAAAATATTATTGATATTTGTTCTGGGATGTGGTTAGGTTGCTTAGAAAAAGTTAATCCTCTCAGATCTTGATTTTCGGATTTGTTAGCTAAGGAGAGAGTCGGGCTCAATCTAGGGCTAACCAATCCTCACTACCCAGGCAAGACTTTTCTGAGTCCTCTACCCAATGTCTTGTGAATCTGAAGGTGTTCCAGCCCGGCTGCAGAATCAGGCACTACTTCCAGCCCTTGTGAGCTCTGGGCACTGTTACCTCTAATCCTTTCAAGTTCATTTCCCTTGCTACCAGCAGACTCCTTATGTGTTTGTAATGATCGGTACTCAGCTGGATACTCAAAGCGGGCCCTCTGCAGATCTCCAGACCTCTCTCTGCTCAGCTTTCTCCTCTTTGTTACTCTGTTCTGGGAACTACATTTATTGGTCTTCCTGGTCTCTCAGCTGCCTCTTTTCAATTCAAGGAACCTGCAGAACTCTACCACAATTCTTCCCTCTGCTGTGGCTCTGAAACTCTCTCAAGACAATAAGCTGAGGCTTTCTCAGGGCTCGCTGTTTGCCATCTCTCAAAGACACTGTCTTTTTTGACTGATGTACAGTGTTTTACAAACTAACATTTACTGTATTTTGTCTCTGTTTGGGTTGTTTCAGGGTAGAATAAATCTTGGTTACTCATCTTGTTCAGAAATGTAAATCCAATGTGTCTTTTTCCTTTTGCTATTTTTTTTTCTGCCTATGTGTGCTGTGTGAATACAAAAACTTTAGCACTGTTGCAGTCCCATGGTCCTGCCCAATATCCTGCCTATGGGAAGGGGAGGAAGCTGAGAGGTTAATTAGAAGGAAGATTTGCTTCAAGTGGTGCCATTGCGGCATCCTGGAGGGTCGCATAGGCTTTCTCCTCAGTAATCACCCATCATTCACCTCTTGAGTAGTTCTTCCAAAATGTGAAATGTCAATCTGCCATCTAAGTGACTCCTGCAAAACAAGTGACCCTGCATGAAGCGGTGATCATGAAAACCAATCACAGCAAATGGCCCATCTACACAGACCTGGAATAAGAGACCTACAGAGCTCACGTGTGGCCCGGAGTTGACATTGGAAATAGTGTCTAACCAATCTTGCATAAATCTCATTCCTGCTACTTTCCTCCTTGTCAACTTTGTATGAAAGAATGAAGGAAGGAAGCAGAGAAGAAATACAGGAAGAAAGGAAAGAAGATAAGGAAGGAAAGAGGGTAGGGAGGGAGGATGAAGCTACTATTATATCCAGAGAGGTAAAGAGAAATGAGGGAGCATTAAACAAATTCGTGGAGAACCTTACCTGGGTCTGATGGCCACCAAGTGGATTAAGAATTATTTTTACCCATTTTTCCCTCTTTGCTTACATATAAATAGCAGACCATATATGACTATAGTATACTATGTATAAAACTATTACTGAGATCAACTTGTTATGGTACTTAAAATACCTTATGGATGTAAAAACTCTGAACTTTGAATTCATTGACTCAATATTGCCTACTTGCCCTGTCTATTCTGAAAATTCTAGAATTTAAAATTGGGGCAGGGGAGAAGGCAAAAGTTAAAGAAGTTCTAAAAAATAATTACTTCATACCACAAGTAGGTTGATCACTTGCTAAACTATACCAGGGTAAGAAATGAAAAAACAAAACTTCATACCAAAGTGATTTGTTTCTATCATCCAACATACTTCTCAGCCACTGCCTTTCATAACTGATTATGATCCTGAATTACAATCAATAAATCCATGTGGTAATTTTGTCTCAAGTAATCACAAAATGTAAACCCAACTGTGCACTCATGTCTGGTATGATGTTTTATTACAGTTTATCAACGTCTTCATCTGTGAATGGTGTGATGCAGGGGTTCTCAACTGAACACTGTTGGTGTGTTGGACAAGGTAATCCTGTGTGTGGCAGGGTGATCACATTGTCAGATAATTGGCGATATCATGGCCTCCACTTTCTTGATGCCAGTGGCACTCTAGCAGTAGGGATTTATAAAAAATGT
This sequence comes from Macaca thibetana thibetana, assembly GCF_024542745.1. Lineage (NCBI taxonomy): Eukaryota > Metazoa > Chordata > Mammalia > Primates > Cercopithecidae > Macaca > Macaca thibetana. The sequence goes on from NC_065595.1 coordinate 55,092,341, forward strand.
CTCCAGTTATTGACAAATGTCTCCTGGGGAGGGCTGAGCAAAACTGCCACCATTGAGAACCACTGGTGTCATGGAACAAACAGGCCTGTGATACCAGAGTATGAATAAGAACTCTCCTACCTGCTTGTTGCAGAAACTTGAGTAGATTACTGATCCTCTTTAATCATTAGTTTCTGTGAAAGTTAAATGAGATTAGGTATAAAAAGTGGGTAGCAAACTCTGTGTGTGGCTCATCATAGAAACTCAACAATTTGAATTCCTCTTCCCCCATTCTGTATGCATTCATCTAAGACAGTAACGGTAGATTTAAATTATAAACTCATGGAAGACAGGAAGCATGCAGCATGGTGCCTAGGTGCTTAACAAACACTTTTAGTGATGATATGTGCATTTGCTAAAGAGAATTCTAATGTCTTCTTGATTCTCCATACTCTATGGAGACATGCCTATTTTCTTATCAATGTAAAGAAGGTTTTCATACAACTCTTTCACTTTATCTTGCAAAGTTGAAAGGAAGAATTGATATTCAGAGTTCAAAAAAATATAGTGTAGCCGTTTGATAACAGTGCTCTGTAAGAAACAGAAAACCAAAAGAAAATTATATAACAAGAGAATGTGCGTGGCATGGTTTGAAACATTAACTCCTTCTTTTGAAAATGTGGTAAGAACATGTAATTTATATTGTATTCAGCCTGTTCAAAGGGATGCTTTCCAGATACTATGATTTTCCTTTATATTCTGTGCTATCTGTTTTGACTTTATGGAATAGCTATTAGTAAGAAAGAAGATGTCTCAGGTATTAAAATGATTGGTAGAAAGTACAATGATTTCTTCTTGCTGAGCATATTTTTACTACAAGTTAATACCAATTCAAATGTGATGCCAATTCTCACAGCTTTAGTTATCATGGAGAATTTTGCAAGCCATCTTGGGATACGAGTAAAAACATTTTTAGTCAGAAATTTCGCTCTTAACTGGAGAGCATAATGTGGCAATATTCACTTTGGGGAATTTTAGTAGGTGGCAAAAAATGAAATCTATTTAGATATTATGCTGAACACAGGCCTGTATAATGTGGTTAAGAATAATTGGGATCAAAGCTTCAAAGAGGACTTTGACAAGTGGAATTCCCTAAATTTACATTCGTGGGGTAAAGCTGGTATGGTAAAATGATTCCAGAACCATAGTTTAATTTCCTGCCTCCCTTAGTCCCTTTGGGAGATACTTTTCAGTAAATTGGAGAAATTTATTTCTGCATTTACATGGAAAAAAGTGAAAGACAAAACTGAGTACTTCTGAAGGAAGTGCTAAGTTGGAGCCAGAAGAGACAGAGAGGGGGAGAGAGAGAGAGAGAGAGAGAGAGAGAGAGAGAGGGAGGGAGGGAGAGAGAAAGAGAGACCTGGTAAATTCCAGAGACCATTTTCTGTAGCATATCATTTTTTTTAAAGTGGCTTATAGCAATGAACTTTTATTTTCCCATGTGGTGCTTTGTAATGTGTTGACTCGGCTAAGCTGAACTACATTTCCCAGAATTCCATTCCCTGTATGTTCCTGGTTAGGATGGGCATAGGAACAACTTGTGCAAGATCTGGAAGATGGAAGTGGAGCAGGAGCTGTGTTTATCCTTGGAAGAGCCATGGAGGCTGGACTCTGTTGCAGCACACACACACATTTTCACAGATCTGCTCACTCACTGTACTGACTCGGCCCAAAGCTCCGGTCCCTGGAATTGCTTCCTTCAGTTTTACAAAGCCTGGTCCAGGAGTGAGCGTGGCTCTGCAGCAAGAACACCAGCCTCTCTTCATAGCAGCCTCGGCCACGAGGGTGGAGATTTAGAGATGGGATGGGAAGGGGCCATTGTGGCTTTCAGGGACAGACAGATGCACACTCCTGTGGGATCCTTGTGGGTTTCAGTTTTCCCTGCTCTCCCTGAATTCCTGCCCATCTTCGGATCCTGACTAGCTGTCTTGTGACTTCAGGTTCAGCATCCCTCCTAAGAAACAGACAAACGGAACTCCCTTGCCAGTGTCCATAGTTGTATAAGATTCGATCTTAATGTTTAAATTGATACATAATAATTTTACATATTTATGGGGGTCCATGTGATATTTTGATACCGGCATGCAATGTGTAAATGATCAGATCTGGGCAACCAAAATATCCATCACCTCAAACATTTATTATTGCTTTGTGTTGAGAACATTACAAATCTTTTCTAGCTATTTTGAAATGTACAATAAATTATTGATAACTGTAGTCATCCTACTGTGCTATCGAACACTAGAACTTATTAAATCTCTCTAACTATGTTTGTACCCATTAACCAACCTCTCTTCATGCCCACCTCCCACCCTTCCCAGCCTCAGTAGCCACCATTCTACTCTCTACTTCCATGAGATTAACTTTTTAAAATCTCCCACATGTGAGAGAGAACATGTGATATGACTTATTTCTCTTAACATATTACTTTAAAAATTCTAAAACATTTTCTCTCTTTAGCAGTCTCGCCAGACTGTAGCAATGTCCATTTGTACATTTCAACCACTTTCACTGTCCGGACAATTTACCATAGATAAATCAGTTATCCATTAGATTGTTGCTTGTTGAGCTGCTCAGAATAATTAAATTGATTTGAATTGTCTAAAAAACATGAATAAAAGCAAGTTAGCATATATAAAAAGGAGGAGTAAGGGAGCTACTACTATCATTTATTTATGCTAGTTGCTGCCCAGGTACTCTTCTAAGTACTTTAAACATGCTATCTTATTAAAGTTCCCATTCTATATATAAGAAAACTGAGATTTGGAAAGATTAAAGCACCCTCCTTGCCTCACACAACTGGTATATGCTTGGGTCAAAAATGGGAAAGAGGTTCTGTCTGATGCCTAGGTTTTTAATGCAGACCATCCTAACTATTCATTAAGTCATGTTGGTAAAAATAACTTAGTTGGATGGACTCATGTAGCTAGTTAAAAAATATTGGGGAAATATCAGGATTAATATAAAGGGGTTACAAGTACAGATTTTATTTTATCATTGTTTAAAAAAACCACCATTTAATAAGCATATGTTATTTAAATTCTCACAACAATTCCTTGAAGTAGGAATTTAGATACCACTTTACAGATGAGGAATCTGAAAATCACAGAGTTTAAACATTGACCCCCAGATCACACAACCAGAAGGGATGGAGCCAGGGTGTCAGTGTGAGCAGCCTTTCTTCAAAGCCCATCTCTTTCCAGGGAGTTTCATTCCCTCACACATTCCAGGAGGAGTGGAGATTGTGGCAAACCCATCGTGCATCTTTCCTCCCTGTCCCCATACCTCTCTTTAGTTCAATTGCCGGGAAAGGAACAGCCATGACAGGTAAAGTAGAAAAGTGGGCGAGAGCCAGCCTGTGGCTGCGACATGTGGGCAGGGCCACTGGCTGATTGTGGGAACACATATACATTACATAAGCCTCAGGACGGTTTCTGCTGGGGATTGTGGGAAGGCATGTAGATTACAAAAGCCTCAGGATGGTTTCTGCTGGGGAGTTCATTTTCTTTTTCTCTCTGTATCCCTGTTGTAGCCTTCCTGAAATACTGCATCTTCCATGGTTCCACCCAGGCTTGCACCCTCGGGCACTGAGCACTGAGTCCTCACACCTGATTGGGGGTGATTGTCCCGAAAAGTCTCCCTCTGGAGGTGACTCTGCTCATTCATTCAGGAATGTTCCTAGGCCTTTGAAGGAACAAGAAAATATTGGGTTTCATCAAGGGGAATTCAAATTAGGTCTAGTCTCTAGTTCTTAGGGTGGGATTTGTTGTTCTGTTTGTATTTGTTGGTTTTATTTTTTAAAGATGATGCTCCACCAGCCAGCCTCATCATTACTCAGTCTATACCTAAACTCAGAGTTTCTTTCCTGAACTTGGAGACTGATTGACAGAGTTAGAAGGAATGGGAAACACCCATACTAGGCTAAGTCTCTTTTGCTGTTTAGGAAATTCAAGGATGAGTAATTGAACTGACTAGCAAAGCAGCTATATCAGGGACAACACCAGCACTATTTTCTCTCTCTGGGCTCCACAGCCTGGCCCCACAGGTTCCACTGATACCCAGCACACCTTGGCCTGGGCCTTCCCTGTGGCAGGTGCCCAGCTGAGGCCTATGTTTCAGAGGCACATTCCAGAAAATAATTTTTAATGTTCATTTTTTTATTTTAAGACATTTTGCAGCATTTAGTAAAAATCTATATGTATATATGTAGAAAATGTATCCTTCATCTACATATTTAAAGAGGAATAAAATCAAGTAGTCTATTCTCACCTCCCTGAGGAATGGGGTTTGACAGAACTGAGCAACCTCTGTACTGTCAGAGCCGATAGTCAAGGTGTCTCTTGTATAACCGTGTATCTCTCTTACATAACCATTTATTGATGTCTCTTTTTTGTCTTTTTAAAAATTGAGATATAATTCACATAACATAAAATTCACCCTTTTAAAAAAGTGTCTACTTTAGTGTTTTTTAGTATGTTCACAGAGGTGTACAACCATCTCCACTACCTTGTTCCAGAACATCTTCATTACCCCCAAAAAGAAACCCTATGTCCATTTGTAGTCATTCTTATTCCACTCTCTCCCAAGACCCTGGCAACACCAGTCTACTTTCTGTCTACAGATTTGCCAATTCTAGATATTTTATATCAATGAAGTTGTATAATATGTGGCCATTGTGACTGTATTCTTTACTGAGCATGATTTTTTTTTTTCTTTTTTGAGATGGAGTTTTGCTCTTGTTGCCCAGGCTGGAATGCAATGGGGCGATTTCGGCTCACCGCAACCTCTGCCCCCTGGGTTCAAGCCATTCTCTTGCCTCAGCCTCCCGAGTAGCTGGGATTACAGGCATGTACCACCACACCCAGCTAATTCTGTATTTTCAGTAGAGATAGGGTTTTTCCATGTTGGTCAGGCTTGTCTCGAACTCCCGACCTCAGGTGATCCACCCGCCTCAGCCTCCCAAATTGCTGGAATTACAGATGTGAGCCACCATACCCGGCCGAGCATGATATTTTAAAAATTCATCCTGTTGTAGCATTTATCAATACTTCATTTATCTATCTATCTGTCTGTCTTCTCTCTATCTGCTATTTTTAAACAGATTTATTAAGATATAATTTCGTACCATTTAATTAATTAATTTGTTTAAAGTGTACAATTTAATGGCTTTTAGTGTGTTCACAGATACATCACCATAGTCAATTTTAGAATATTTTCCATCACCTACAAAAGAAAGCCCACACTATGTAGCTATTATCCCATTATCTGTTACCTCCTCTAGTCCCCACCCCCTCCATCCCACCCCTTCACTCTAGGCAACCACTAAGGTACTTTCAATTTTACAGATTTCCCTGTTCTGGACCTACATGTGGATGGAATCATATAGTATGTGGTCTTTTGTGATTGGCTTCTTTCACTTAGTGTAATGTTTTCAAGGTTCACCTGTGTAGTAGGATGTATCAGTACTTCATTCCTATTTATGGCTGAATAATATTCCCTTCTATGGGCATACTACATTTTGTTTATCCACTACTTAAGTGGTGGACATTTGAATCGTTTCCTTTTTGGCTGTTATGCATCATGCCACTGTGAATGTTCATATGGAAGTTTTTGTGTAGACATGTTTTAATTTCTCTTGGGTATATACCTAGGAGTGAAATCGCTGCATTGATAAACATACATGATAAACATACAGTTTAACATTTTAAAGAGCTGTCAAAATGTTTTCCAAAGCAGCTGCACCATTTTACATTCCCACCAGCGATGTATGAGGGCTCCATTTTCTCCACATCCTAGCCAACACTCAGCATTGTCTGTCTTTTTATTATTATTATTATTGTTATAGCCATCTAGTGAGTGTGAATTGTGGTTTTGATTTGTATTTCCCTGATGGCTAATGATGTCGAGCATTTTTTCATGTGCGTAATTGGGCATTTATATATCTTCTTTGAAGAAAAGTCTATTCAAATATCGTAATTTCATTGGCTTATTTGTCTTTTTCGTGCTGAATTGTAAAAGTTCTTTTTGTATTCTACATACTAGTCCCTTTTCAGATAGATGATTTGCAAATATGTTCTGCTATTCTGTGGATTGTCTTTTTACTTTCTAATTGATGTCTTTTAAAATATAACAGTTTTAAATTTTGATGAAATCCAATGTAATTATATATTTTTTGTGTCATATCTGAGAAACTCTTGCCTAATCCAATGTTACAAAGAATTATGCGCATGTTTTCTTCTTTTATAGTTTTAGCTCTTATATCTAGGCTTTTGAACTATTTTAGTTTTCATATGTGATGTGAGGTAGGGCTCCAAATTTATTCTTTTGTACATGAATATCTAGTTGCCCCAGGACCAGTTGTTGAAAAGACTATACACTATCCCCCATTGAATTGACTTGGCACGCTTATTGAAAATCTATTGACCATTAATGTAAGAGTCTATTTCTTAAATATCTATTCTAATCCATGATTTATTTTTCATTGTGACAGTATCATACTATCTTTATTGGTTTAAAGTTTATAGTAATTTTTGAAACAGGAAAGTATAAATTCTTTAGCTTTGTTCTTCCTTCTCAAGATTGTTTTGGCTCTTTAGGGTCCCTTACATTTCCATATGAATATTAGGACCAGGTAGTCAAATTTTTTTAAAGGCAGCTGAAATTTTGAAAGTGATTGCAACCAATTGCTAGATTAATTTGGGAAGTATTGCCATCTTAACAACAAGTCTTCCAATCTATGAACATGGGATGTCCTTCCATTTATTTATGTCTTCTTTAATTTTGTTTGTGTGTTTATTGTTTGTTTGTTTTTAGAGGGATGGAGTCTTGCTCTGTCACCCAGGCTGGAGTGCAATGGCGTGATCATAGTTCACTGCAGCCTCAAACTCTCAGGCTCAAGCGATCCTTCAACTTCAGCCTCCTGAGTAGCTGAGACTAAACATTTGCACCACCACAGTGGGCTAATTTTTTAAATTACTTTTTTAGAGACAAGATCTCATTATGTTGCTCAGACTAGTCTTGAACTTTTAGCTATCCTCCCACTTCAGCCTTCCAAGTAGTTGGGATTGCAGATGCAAGCCACTGCACCTGGCTTCTAATTTTTTTCAGTCATGTTTTGTAATTTTCAGTGTGTAAGTCTTGCCCTTATTTTGTCAAATTTACTCCTAAGTATCTTATTTTTTGATGATATTGTACATGAAATTGTTTTCTTAATTTCATTTTCAGATTGTTCATTTAGATGTCTCATTCTAATGAGACAGACTTTCTGCTTCACCACACCCAACTGTTAGTTTTCTGTAGTATCATAGATGCAAATAACTAGGGAATGGAAATGTTCCTTAGTGTAATCATTTATACCTTTCTCTTCTGTAGATATTTTCCCCCAGTACTTAAACTATTAATGAAAGTGGCAGGTTTAAATTTCATAATCTTTTCCATTTCCCTGCCCATTTTAAGGTAGAAATGGTAATAAACAACAACGTGTTCTGGAAGCATCCTAAGTCATTACCCTAAAGGCCTTGTGGTAGAGAAAAAAGAATGACACTTTTTCCCCAAAGCATATTACGAAAATGTTCTCACTGCAGTGCAAAGATTATTAACCACTGAGACAAGCTGCTTCCTTCCTTACAATTTGCTTGAAAGATTCAGAATCGAAGGGAAGAAATCCAAGGCCCAAGGTCACCTATGTTGTTGCTTCTTTAAGTCTCTCTCTCCAAAAGAACTGCTCCAGGAATTTTATTTAGCTAAAAGTCTGCTTCCTGCTAGTCCTGCCGATTATTTTAACTCAGCAAGAATATGTGCTCCTTGTGGTTTATTGCATGTATTCACTGTTTATAACTTTGGTAGGGTAAATAGTAACCACTTTGCTTAGGTTTAGGGCAATGGCTTATTTGACCCTGGGAATAGCTTTATATAATTATTTTATAACAGTTTTGTAGCACAGTTTCTGTAGTTGCAGTACAACTACAAGATCTTGGAATAGAAATCAGAAGATATGGTTTCAAAGTAGCCCTGCAGAGCAAAAGCACATGCAAACACAGAAGAAGAAAGAAAATACTATGCTTGCACATATGCACACACATGCACATACACACCAAGAAACAGCTAAATTTTACAAAACCCTCCCTTGAAACTGCATCCCTCCTGTAGCTCCCATTTAGTTTTTTCCTTTTCCTCTATTAGACTTCTCAAGAGTGAGCTAGCTCTCTCTCTCTCTACTTCAACTTCATCTCCCAAATATTCCTAAACCCAGAGCACTCTGGTTTCTACCATTACCTCTATGAAAGTGACCTAGATAAAATCACCAGTCACCTCCTGCTTGCAAAAGCTAATGGGCAATTTTCAGCCCTTATCTCACTGGACCAGACATGAGATTGCAAACTATTTCCTTCTTTTTAAAGTTCTTTATTCCCTTCTGGTTTCTGAAACAGCACATTCTTTGGGTTCTTCTTGTATCTCTCCAATCATTCCTTCCTTGGTCTCTTTAATGAACTCCCTTCCCTATGCTCATTATTTTTTCATTAATCTCCATGTGTCCTTTTCATTATGTTCAGACTTTAAATCTATGGTTCTAGGCTTAAGGCTCCTAAGTACAACTATATATTTAACCTCTCCAAGTTGACATCCATAGGCACCTCAAACTCTACATGATCTTTGGGAGTCAGACCCCTCCTCCTCTCTCAAACTCACTATCTCAGTGAATGACATCATCACTTATCCAGCCAGGTCATAGCTTTTCTCCCTCTCCTTTCTACTCTCCAATAAAAATTTATTTCTGATTAATTCTTCCTCACAAACAACTCTCAGATCCATTCTCCCCATTAACACCGCTGCTGTCTGGGTAAGGCTGCCATCGTCTTTCTGGCCAGTGTTATCTAGTAGCCTCCTAACTCATGTCTACATTAGCACTGTTACAACCTATAGCATATTCTCCAATGGCAGTGAGAGAGTGCTCCTTCTAAACAACACACCTGGCTATGTCTATCCTTGCTTAACACACTCAAAGGCTTTCCTTTGGATTTAATATTTACTCTAAATGCCTTAATTTGGCTTATAAAGCCTTCATGTTTGCTTTTTCAGCTTTACTTCTCACATCTCCATAATTTTGCACCCTCTGCACCCATCATTTGAAATCCATCCAGATCTTCACACTCATAGTCCTTGTCTTTACCTTCACATTCCTGTATCTGCTCTACCCCCAGCCTAAAATACTCTAAGCCCTCCTTCTCTACATCCTCCCAGACTTTACTGAGACAACTTTTCCCTAGCTTAATTATGTCTTCCTTTTTAAAGCTTTCCCTGAATCCACTATCCCAACTCTAGGCTGTCTATTGCTCCCCTGTGATTCTATGACACAACCTGATTTACAATGACTGTGGCATTTTTCACACTGTTTGCCCACCCAGCCTGTTTCCACACTGTCTGCTACACAAGACTATAAGCAGACTGAAGGAAGGGATTATGACTTATGTAAAATTGTATACTAAGGACCTGGCACACAGTGAACCTCAAAAATTTTCTGAACGAATAAAGGAATACATAGATGAGAGCTCATGGGCTCATTGCAAAATGTCTTTGAGTCTCACTGTTTTTACCCATGTAAATGACCTCAAGAATCCTTCCTCAGAGGGAGGGTTCTCTTGAGAATTTAATGAAATAAAGAATGTGAAACACACTGTTCAATTTCTGGCACAAGGTACATGCTTCATAAATGTTTGTGCAAGCCAAGTCTGAGTCTCTTCCATTTTAAGTATAGCTTAGTCACAAATGAATGGGTTACACTGAAACATTTTTTTAGAACTCTTCCTGTAAACTCGAAGCTGACTTTTTTAAAAGTCAGATCATGTTCTTTTGGTGGTGGTGGTCAGAATGCTGAGACTCCAAAGTAGAGCCCTAGACATTTAACATGATCTGTATAGATGACTTTTATATCAGACATGAATTTTAAACACCTATATATATTCAGAGCAGGGCAGAAAGAAGCAATCCCTGGGGTAATACAATGGGACATTCTTTTGAGAAGACTTTTGGGTACCACCAGACCAGACATTGAAATGAATTACAAACCATTTATTTATTTGTTTAGAGTCATTGAAGTACTCTACTCTAAATTTCTCCCTTGGTCATCATTTCAATTAAGTGAGTAAACCATTTCTCTGGGTGCTGTTTTAATGGAATCTATTGTCCTTTTCATCTACAGCTTTTATTTGTCTATACATCTGCAAAATAGGTTCTTAACATTTTGGGAGCGTTGTAGGAATGGAGAGAAATACTATTACTTAATTTTTCTTAAGTAGGTTTAATAGACTACATGTATACCTCGGAGGTATTGCGGGTTTGGTGCCAGACCACTGCAATAAAACTAATATTGCAATAAAGTGAGTCACATGATTTTTCTTTGTTTCCCAGTGCATATAAAAGTTATGTTTACACTATACAGTAATCCATTAGGTATGCAATAGCAGTATGTCTAAAAAACAACATAAATAATTTAAAGATACTTTATTCTAAAAAAATGCTCAGAATCATCCGAGCCTTCAGTGAGTCATAATTCTTTTGCTGGTGGAGGGTCTTGCCTCAACGTTGATGTTAATGACTGATCAGGGTGGTCAGTGCTGAAAGTTAGGGTAGCTGCAGCAATTTCTTAAAATAAGGCAGCAAAGAAGTTTGCAGCATTGCTTCACTTTTCCTTTCATGAAAGATTTATCTGTAGCATGTGATTGTGTTTGATAGCATTTTAACCCCAGTAGGACTTCCTTCAAAATTGGAGTCAATCCTCTTAAATCCTACCACCTGCTGCTTTATCAGCTAAGTTTATGTAATATTCTGAATTGTTTGTTGTCATTTCAGCAATGTTCACAGCATCTTCATCAGGAGTAGATTCTATCTCAAAAAACTACCTTCTTTGCTCATCTGTAAGAAGCAACTTCTCTTCTGTTGAAGTTTTATTGTGAAAGTGCACCAATTCAGTCACACCTACTGGCTCTACTTTTAGTTCTAGTTCTCTTGCTATTTCCACCAGATCTGGAGTTCCTTCTTCCAGTGATGTCTTGAACCCCTCAAATTCATCCCTCAGGATTGGATTCAAACTCTTGTTAATGTTGATATTTTGATGCCTCTCACAATTAAGCTCTTAATGGCATCTAGAATGGCAAATCCTTTCCAAGAGGTTTTCAATTTACTTTGCCAAGATCCATCAGATGAATCACTAACTATGGCAGCTATAGCCTTATCAAATGTATTTCTTAAATAATAAGACTTGAAAGTTGAAATTACTCCTTGATCCATGGGCTACAGAATGGATGTTGTGTTAGCAGGCGTGAAAACAACAGTAATCTCCTTGTACATTTCCATAGAGCTCCGGAGTAACTAGATGCATTGTCAGTGAGCAATATATTTTGAAAAGAATCTTTTTTTTTTCTGAACAGTAGGTCTCAACAGTAGGGCTTAAAATATTCAGTAAACCATGCTATAAACACATGTGCTGCCATTCAGCCTTTGTTGTTTCATTTTCTAGAGAAGAGGCATAGTAGATTTAGATAATTCTTAAGAGCCCTGGAATTTTTGGAATGGTAAATGGCTTCAAATTAAAGTAACCGGCTGCATTAAGCTTTAACAAAGGAGTCAGTCTATCCTTTGAAGCTTTGAAGCCAGGCACTTTCTTCTTCTCTCTAGTTATAAAAGTCCTAGGTAATGTATTTTTCCAATAGAAGGCTATTTTTATCTACATTGAAAATCTGTTTAGTATAGCCAACTTCATCCATTGCCTTTGCTAGGTTTTCTGGAGAATTTACTGCAGCTTCTACATCAACATTTGCTGATTCACTTTGTACTTCTATGTTATAAAGGTGGATTCTTTTTTTAAACCTCATGAACCAGCCTTTGTTAGCTTCAGACTTTTCTTCTGCAGCTTCCTCACCACTATCAGCCTTCATAGAATTGAAGAGAGTTAGGACTTTGCTCTGGCTTAGGCTTTGGCTTACAAAAAAAGCTATAGCTGGTTTGATCTTCTACCCCCTCATACTTTCTCCATATCAGCAATAAGGTTGTTTCATTTTCTTATCATTCATGTGTTTATTGGAGCAACACTTTCTTTTCATTTATGTATTCACTTTTAATTTCCTTCAGGAACTTTTCCTTTGCATTTACAATTTGGCTAACTTTTGGCTCAAGAGGCCTAGCTTTCAGCCTGTCTTGGCTGTCTCCATTCCTTCCTCCCTAAGCGTAATCATTTGTAGCTTTTGATTTAAAGTGAGAGCCATGCAACCCTTCCTTTCACTTGAACACTTTGAGGCCATTGTAAAGTTATGAATTGGATTAATTTCAATATTGTAGTGTCCCAGGAGGTACAATGGAGAGGAAGAGACACAGGGGAATGGCAGTAGGCAAAGTAGTTGGAACACGCACAATGTTTATTAAGTTTGCCATCATATACGGGCATGGTTCCTGGCTCCCCAAAACTATTACAGTAAAACATCAAAGATCACTAATCACAGAACATCATAAAAACATAATAATAATGAAAAAAAATTAAATATTGCAAGAATTAGAAAAATATGATGCAGAGACATAAAGTGAGAACACGCAGTTGGAGAAATGATGCCAGTGGACTTACTTGACACAGTGTTGCCACAAACCTTTGATTTGTAAAAACTGTGAAGCAAAATAATGCCAAGTATTCACACAGTAAAATGAGGTATGCCTGTATTTAGTGTAAGGAACTTCCTTTTGTGGGAATCTACATTTAGTTATAAATTTTATTCACTCTCTACTCCTTCCTTCACTCCCCTGACACCCAACTCTCAGCTTTCTGTATTACCTCCACCTTAGAGGCCAACATATAAAGTGAGACTACTAAAGATGTTAGAAGAACTCTACAGGGCATTGTGTTTGTTTATTGGAAATATGCCCTCTATAGGACAGTGCACTGGGTAGGTTAGGGGAATGTTTACAAAAATACGGTACATCTTACATATAATAGGAGGTTATTTACCATTGAAAGTTGTGCTTTCCAAATATTTTTCCTAGGATAATAAATTAGAAAAATAATAGAAGAGAAACACTGGATATTTTAAATAAAATTATGTAACATAACATACAGATATACATGTAAAAAAGATGATGGGGAAATGTATTATTGTCCGTGGCATTACTGATATTTTAATTCTCTTTTAAAAATTATTTTCTGTTTTTTTTAAAGCTTTGGTCATGAACACGTGGTGCTTTATAGTCAGAAAAATTACTCAACAAAAATCAACAGCGAAATGAGTTTAGAAGCAATCCCACGTGCAGTTATTGAGTACCTATACTCTTCATAGCACTGTACTCAGGTCTGCAGTAGGCAGATGAGATCACACATGGGTTCTACCCTGCAATCTGAAAAGACAGGCACATTGTTAAGAGGTAGCAATAACTCACATATGACCATGTGAGTTAATGTAAAAGATAGAGGCTTAAGCCTTAAGAATTGCTCACCTGAATCAGCCCTGTGAGTCCTGGGAGTTGCTGGTGTTTGCAGAGGTTCTAGGTAGGTAGGAGAAGCCAGTTTGCAACCAGGAATCACGTGGCTGCGGACCCCACAACACCTGGATTTTCCCTGACAATAGAGTCTCTCTCGTCACAGTTGACTTGCTTTTAGAATACAAGAGGGAGTGGTAATTTTGAGCTAGTGTGGTCTGGAAGGTTTCCGGGGTGAAGCCAATGTGTGAGACCACCATTTCTTAGTTTGCATGGAAAAAAAAAAAATTTGCCCTGACTGGATAGAGCTTTTTTCCTTTTTAGGAATATATTAAATATATTACTAAATACGAATGACAATTACTGCATGGACTCTTTCTCTTGTCTGTAGCATTTGTATTTAAAGAAGCACTGCTGAGGCAGGAGCGCTTTCCCAACCTGTTATACAGCCAAGGAGGGTTAGAGCTGAGATGTGAACCAGCGTTGCCTCCAATCCTCATTCCGATATGTTCATATCCTTTTTATTCTTCCCGTATTCTTTTCTAAAGAAGGGAAAGAGTATCTCTCTCAAAAGTGTGCTCTGTTTTCCCGACCTGCTTTGTAACTTTCCCAGTGTTCTAAAGGCAAATGTTTTCAAATATAAAGTGTCCCAGGTTAATTATTTTGTCCTGTACCAACAAACAAAGTGACTGGCCCTCAGCGCTAAGTACACACATAGAGGAGGACACAGTTGAGTTAGAGCATGATAGTGATCCTACAGCCTTTCACTCTCTGTGTGTGCGTGCACGTGTGCAGCGGCGATCTTAACACGGGATTCGGAAAAACAAATCAGAAACAATTAAAATGGGTCTTATGGATAGCTGATTCTCCCATCTTTCTTCTCTGAAACCCTTCCAGGCACCGACTTGTAACCGTGCTTAACGGCATGTATCTGGTTGGAAAAACCTCTAAAGGAAGAGAAAGGAAAAATACACGAGCCCGTGACTGGTTGGATTGAAACTGTGATCGGGGACTAATCTGTGTTACCTCAGTAGGAGCCTGAGTTGAAATGATGTGGCCGGGGACGAATAAATAACCCTCTCTGTAAAGAGGAGGCTGGTAGGAACGGAAAGAGGGAGAGAGAAAAGAAATGGAGGAGTTCACAGCGAGGAGGTCATAAGTCTGAAACGAAAACGTTGGAAGGAAATAGAGAGGAGGAATTCATTTACTTAATTCTCTTCTCCCACACCTCCCTGCGAAACAGGAATACTGTTAGAATGAAAGAAAAAGAAAGCAGACGACCTATTAAGAGCTGTGAAGTTCAGGAGCCCCTCTATTAGGATGTGGCGTTGCTGTGCTGGGGGTTTTTACTCTCCATGCTCTCTGTAGCTTGGGGGCATGTCACACACTAGTGAGAACTTTACTGGAGTGTTGATGCAATATTGTGTCAGTAACTGAGTGATTTGTTTTTCCTCTGGACATTGATTGAAGAAATTCTTATTACATTTTATAGCTTGCTTGGCCTTCGTATGAGAGTCAAGACATAAATTGGACCATAAATTGGCCTCTGTCAGAATCTACATCGGAATGACACCAAATACATGTCATCGGGCTTGTGTTCCAGCTAACAGCAGGAATCCACTGGTGCTTGTCATCTTGATCAAATGTTCACCTCACTCCCTTTTCCAGCTCATGCCTCTACTTTGAAGAAAATACGGTAAAGACCCTGGCAAATTTGCTGTTTTGATTCAGCAGCATTATACAGCAAAAAGAATACTGGGGGATTTAATTGATTTGCTCCAAGTTAAGTCTCCACTGTGAGTATCAGAGGTAGGATGCATATAAATAAAAATAGATGCAAAGAAAGAAATATATAGTTATACAAAAAGGACAAGAAGGTATACATAACAGATATATTTATCCCACAAGTAAAGCCGAGACTCAATGATTCATGAGCGGCAGAGATATGGTTGAGTTACACAGATTTGTTCTCTGGAGTAAGATAAACTTGTCATTTCAGCTTCTACCATTACGGACTCTGAGCAGAAAATCAAATATTTTCAAGAGTTGGCTTATATTATCAATGAACACATATGACCATGTGAGTTAATTGAAAAATTCAGATGATTTTACCAGATGTAAATATGTATTATCATTTGGATAAAAGTAAGATTTAATAACTTATGAAAGAAAAAAATATATTTTTATAATCAGGAAGTAAACTTTTTATGTTAATAAATTCACTTCTTAATAATTTTCATAATTTGTGATCACAGTGTGCTCTAGACTTGATATAAAATGCCACACTTAGAAGGTATCTTTTTCAGTCAATAATTCACAAAAATTGTTAAGGCATATTTGCTTAATTGAAAACCTTAATAGAATCATAGCAATAAAAAAAAGATTTTATGAAAATATTTCTTCCAAAAGAAGCTTTACATCCAGATAGTTTTATGGATGAGTTCTTTTAATTTTTCAAACACTGGACAAATCCCAAGCTAAATAAACTTTTGAGTATAGAAAAACATAGAGGATTTCTCAAATCTGTTTTATAACACTAACATTAAAACCTCATCTCCCCCCAAAAACTCACAACCACACCACGCCCACAAAATTATCTCATTTATGACAATAGATACAAAAATCCTAAATAAAATACTAGTTTTAACTCATCATAAAATAAAGATGAAAATACCACTACTAATGAAAATGGTTTTAAATGAGACACACTTTAGATACATCAAGTGATCAAACGGAAGAATCCTTGCACCAATGACTATAGAAAGAAACACAAGTTTAATTCACCACCAGTTGCTGATTTAAAAAAATGCCTTAGAAACTAGGACTAAATACATACTTTTTGAAAAGGATAACAAAAGTTGTTTTGATTTGTTCATTCAATTATTTCTGTTTTGAGTGAGTTGTATATGTAAGCGGTACAAAATTCAAAAGGTACAAAGGCTTATTCACTGAGTATATTCCTACATTTCTGCCTTAGCAATCAAACCCCTTCCAAGATACAGCCACTCTTACTGGTTTCTGGTTACCGTTCCAGAGATATTCTAGGTGCAAAAATAAATACCTACATTTAGAGCCTGTTTATTAAATATCTAACATCATGTCCAATAAAATCATACAGTTTTAAACACAATAAAATTGTCCATTCCTTTTAATATTTTTCTGACATTTCTTGGCATTGCAGTAAGATGTAAAGCAAAATTAAGAATGTACATTGATTGAAAATAGATATTATCTTTTTTTTTGCAAATTTTACACTAAAACACCCCTTTTGAAAACCATACAGAATAAACTGCCAAATTATTAAAACTACTAAGAGGATTCATAAAGTACCTGGAATCAAGGTAAATATATAAAGCCTCTATATGAGAATGTAATGAAAAATAGAAATTCCCATCACTACACTAACCAAAAGAAAAAAGATGAATGACCTAGTAATTAAATTAACAAGAAATATGAGACCTGAAGATAGAACAATTTACTCCTTTTCCGGGAATCCAAAAAGAGAGACATGACATCTGCAAGAAGAAGCTTGAAAGTATACAGTTGTCCATATTTTCCTAAATTAATTTATAAACTTAACAAAATTATAGTCAAAATATCGATGGCAAATCATTCCTTATCATTTGACAAAATGATTCTATAGTTCATCTGAAAGAATTACAATTTAAGAATAGCCAATATAGGTGAGGCATGGTGGCTCATGCCTGTAATCTCAGCATTTCGGGAGGCCAAGGCGAGTGGATCACTTGAGGTCAGGAGTTTGAGACCAGTCTGGCCAACATGGTGAAACCCTATCTCTACCAAAAAATACAAAAATTAGCTGGGTGTGGTGGCACACGCCTGTAATCCCAGTTACTTGGGAGACCAACGCATGCACAGGGAAGGACAAGGAGAATTTCTTAGCATGTAGCCAGATAGATTGCTATAAAATTATAATGGATGAAGATGTTAAAGATACAGGAAAAGAGTAGCTGAAGTGTTGATACATGACAGATGTGAAAGAAGTGACAGTATGTGGAGGCTCATCAGTAAGGAAAAAGCTGGCAAGAGGTTCTGGTGAAGCCTTCTAAGAAGATTCAAAATTCTTTGTCAATCTTGTGTCTTGCTGTGGCCCATCCAGTCAGCTATTCTGTTCTGTGTTCTCATCCCCATAGTGGTCAGCACTTCTCTCCAGATTCAATCTCCCACTGCCTCTTACTATTTGGAGGGCTCTTTGGAAACCTTGCCTCACAGCTAACAAATGCCCCATCTCTTCAAACTCCTCATTGAATATCCTATTCTCCTCCCCACCCACATTGTAGTAAAGCCTTTTACGTTCCTGCATTATAGTAATTTTACAGTCCTGCATATTAAGAATTAAAGACGGAGGTGACTGTAAAGAGGGCAAATGCATATTGGAAGTTGCATTTCACAGAGTCTCACTTTAAGCTTTCCAAATACCAGAGTTCGTTGTGCCTTTCTATTCAGTCCCCAGAACGTCATCAGGTAGATACAGCAACAGTTCAGGCTCTGATGGAATCCCTGCTGAAACCGTCAAACTGAAAAATGGGAACTCATGTTACAGTTTCACTCTCATTTAGAGATTTCTAACGATGGAGAAATTCTAGATGACATCAGGGTGGCTGTGATCATGACACATTTTAGTTCAAGAGAGAGGAGTCTGACTTAAATCAAATTTACACTGCTTCATTTTCTTTTTCTATAGAAAAATCTTAGAGAATCTCCTTGAGCTGAAGAGATCTTTCCAGAATCTCAGTTTGGTTGTAGTTGATAAAGAGGCTCTACCAACATGCTTCACAGTTCATAAACTTATTTAATGAATGAGAAACCTTCTGAACAGTTCTTAATAAGCATGGTTATTTCCCCAAGTTTGCCTTCCCCCCGTCCCTGCCCCTAGATACTCATTTCTTCCTTCAAAGTGTTCCTGTCTGAAAATATTTTGTTAAGTTTCCTCTGGGAATAACAGAGCTATCAACCAAAACTGTATCACTGATCAAACACGGTTTTCAAAATTAGTCTTCACAGTGATTCATCTGAGCACGTTTAAAATTTCCTGATAGAGTAAAGCAATTTTCTAAGTGCTGAATAAGGTTTGATCTTCAACTATCTTCAATGCAGAGCTAAGTTTGATAGTTAAAATGCTAGACAAACAGAGAGAAGCTGGAAAACAGGACAAATTGGGTAGGTGAATAAAGACAAATGATCTTAATAAGAAACCTGTTATATAAATATATATAAATATACATATCTACATGTAAACATACATATACCATAAGATATGTATTTATGTCTTGATGGGAAAATGATGCATTTCAGTGTTGTTTGTTACTGCTATTACTAATAACTGAGTACTTTGGTTGGGTGGTGAACTATGCTAAATAAATAATTTATACCATTAGATTCTCACAACAATCTATGAGGTAGGTATTATTTGCCTTTTTTATAGTTAAAAGAAAAGGCTTAGAGAGTTTAGGTAAGCTCACAGAGGAAGCAAATGGCAGAAAGAACACTTGAGCTCAGACTTTTCTGGCTCCAACCTCCACCTCTTAGTTTTATTCCTGCTTATGAAACAAAAAAGGGGGATTCACGAGTCATGGTGAATTTATGGTATGGTCTTGATGAAAGAGAGTCAAGAAGAAAAGGAAGAAAGCTAGATTCAGCACGCTTGAGATACATGGAGAATGGGAGTAGGTTCTAGGTTAGTGATTCCCAATTTTTAGTGTCAAGAACATTCTTCTGGGAAAGTTTTAAAATGCTGATTCCAGAATGTCTTCCTGCCACCCAAAGCACCTTTTGGAAATTTGAAGTGGGTCCCTGAATCTATATCTTTTACAAGTATCCCAGGTGATTCTGAGGCAAGCAGTCCATAGACCAGTCTATGAGAAACAGTGCTCCAAGCTATGGACCCAAGAGAAGAGACTGTGCAAGACTAGAGTTAAAGACTCCATGAGCAGATTAACTGGCCATAAAACTTGCTCTCCTGGCAATATATTTGGACAAAGACAGGGAAAAACTGGACCGAACTTTGTGTCTCCAGAGATCAAAAGAAGTACCAGAAGCAAATCTCATCCCTGTCTTGGAGGTAAGAAATGGGAAAGACCAACTAGAACAACTGTAATGGCAAAGCTCAGAATTGAGGGGAAACTGACCTGGATTGCTTGTAATTACCATCACATTGCAATTTGATGGGCCTGAGCTATCTGTGTTTTATGGATGATATTAGAAAGGATGGAAGAAGGAAGGATGAGGAAATCTTTAACGGAGAAATACCATCCCTCCTTTTCATTCACCTTTGACATAGGCACTCTGTAAATATTTACTGACTACCAACTGTGCCCTAGAGTCTTTGGTAGGACTAGTACATAAACTGAAAATTAGATATGATTCCTCTCCTTAAAGAATTGAGAACTTTAAGGAGAGAAAACATTTAGAAATCCTTGTAGCTGAACATGATAATTGCTATGTGTGTTTTGGAGGCACAAAAGAGGAAACATTATCTTCAGAGGAGGTTGGGAAGTATTCCCCTTGAGCTAGATCTGGAAGGGTAAAGGTAACTGTGGGATATGAGGCTACTGATGGGCATGCACGGGCCAGATATTGAGGAACATTGGTGGACTCTCCTATGGCCCAAGTATTCAGTGTTCAGGGACAATGAATGCTTTCCTGGACAGTTTCAGGGCATCTGTGAATCCATCCAAATTTAATATAAGTGTTGGTACTTATGTGTACTTTTCTGAGAAGTTCATATATATAGTCAAACTTCCGAGGAATCCTCATTCCAAAGAAAGGTTTTTTAAAAGTTATTTTAAAAAGGGCAGACAATAGAGATCTTTAAGCCAAGAAATAATATCTTATTACCTTTTGGAACTATAACTTGGGCTGTAGGGTGGAGAATAAATAAAGGAAAAGGCCAATGACAGGGGAACCCCCTAGGGGATTGTTGCAGTGATGGAGGTGGGAGATGAAAAGGGTTGCACTCAGGTGGCAGCAGTGGAGACAGACAGGAAGAAATGACTTGAGAGCCATGTCTTGGTCTTGGGACTAAGTGAGTATGGTGAATGATGGAGAGCACGTAGTCAAGGATAAGTTTCACATCTCTCGCTTTCAAGGCGGAGTAGAAGCCAGGAGCCATGGCTCACACCTGTAATCGCAACACTTTGGGACATTAAGGTGGGTGGATCACTTGAGTCCAGGAGTTCAAGACCAGCCTGGGCAACATGGCAAAACCCCAACTCTACAGAAAATACAAACATTAGCCAGGTGTAGTGGCATGCACCTGTAATCCCAGCTACTTGGAAGGCTGAGGGGGGAGCATGGCTTGAGCCCAGGAGGTGGAGGTTGCCGTGAGCCGAGATCACACTACTACACTCCAGCCTGGGTGACAGAGCCAGATCCTATCCCAAAAATAAATAAATAAATGTTAAAAGACTTAGTTGAAAATTGTTTGGCAAAAAAGAACATCTAGGCTTCATTCAGTAGACAATATTAAGTACTGAACTCCATTTTGTTCCAGAAATTGTGTAATAGAGTAAATTAACAATAAAGTAGGATGAAGATGAGGGTGAAGATGAAGTGAAAAAGGAGGAAGAAGACAGAAGAAGGAAAAGAAGGAGGAGGAGAACAACAACAAGAGGAAGAGGAAGAAGAGAAGAAGGAGGAGGAAAGAGAAATATCATCCCCTCCCAAGACACTTTTGGGTATAGGCAGATCACATGGTGTCTTACAGGCCATCATGAAACATGCTAATTCTCTAGGCGAAATTGGAGCCATTAAATGGTTCAAACAGAGGATTGCCATGATCTGACTTACATTTTAAAAAGATTACTCTGACTGTTCCGTACAAAGTAAACCATAAATGGATGAGGTTTGGAAGCTGAGAAACCAATTACAAAAGTATTGCAGTGATTCTGGTGAAGCAGAATGATGGTTAGGACTAGGCTGGTTTTATTTTTTTTCTTTCTTTCTTTTTTTTTTTTTTTTTTTTTTTTGAGAGGGAGTTTCGCTCTTTGTTGCCCATACTGGAGTGCACTGGCGCGATCTCGGCTCACTGCAACCTCCGTCTCCCAGGTTCAAGCGATTCTCCTGTCTCAGCCTTCTGAGTAGCTGGAATTACAGGCACCCACCACCACAGCCAGCTAATTTTTGTATTTTGAGTAGGGATGGGGTTTCACCATGTTGGGCAAGCTGGTCTGGAACTCTAGACCTCAGGTGATCTGCCCACCTCAGCCTCCCAAAGTGCTGGGATTACAGGCGTGAGCCACCGCACCTGGCCAGGACAAGGCTGGTTTGAGAGGGAGGTATGATAAGGGATCAGATTCTGAATACATTTTGAAGATGGAGCTAATAGGACTTGCCAATAGATTAGATTGCAGTGTGGGAGAGGGAGTCAAGAAAGACCAGCAGGTTTTTGGCCGAACAACTGGGAGGATGGAGTTACCATCGGCTGAGAGATAGAAGGCTGTGGGAGGACCAGGACTGTGGGTAGGAAGCCACTCAGTTTGGGGATGTTAAATTTGAGCTATCTTCTTGTTATCCAATTGGAAATGCCAAGGAGGTAATTAAGTATCTGCATTTGTAATTCATTAAAGAGGCCTGGACTGAGGCTATAAATTGGGGAGTTTGTCAGGATATAGGTGTTATCCAGCCACAGGGCTGGTTGAGATCACAGAGATCTGAGTGTAAGGAAGAAAGGAAAGAGGACCAAAGACTGGGGCACTTTTATTTTAAGGACGTGAAGAGAAGAGAGGAATTGTTCTTCCAATATTCCCCTTAGTCACATTTTTTCCTAATGTTTTTATCAGTGTAATATCTAAGATCAGCTGCTTTGGAATAAGGAAACCTAAGTTCAACTCCTAACTTCATAACCTAATCATTGCTCTATGAGTTTGGTCAAGTTGTTTTATCCTTATTCCTTGGTTTTCTCATTTTCGAAATGGAAATAATGAAGTACCTATTTCATAGGTTGGTTGTGAGGTTAAATGATATAATATATTTAAAATATTCAGCATGGTTCTTGGCACATAGTAAACACTCAACAATTGCTACCTGCTTTTGTTTTTTTTGTTTTGAGAGAGGGTCATGCTCTTGCTCTCCAGGCTGCAGTGCAGTAGCATGATCATGGCTGTCTGCAGCCTCAACCTTCTAGGTTCAAACAATCTTCCCACCTCAACCTCCTGGGTAGCTGAGATCACAGGTGCACACCACCACGCCTGACAAATTTTTATTTTATTTATTTTTTTGTTTTTAGTAGAGACCAGATCTTGCTTTGTTGCTCAGGCTGGTCTTGAGCTCCTGGGCTCAAGCAATCTTCTCGCCTTGGCCTCCCAAGTAGCTGGGGTTATAGTCATGAGGCACTGCACCTGGTTGCTTTTATCTTTCTTTAAAAACATCCATTCTTCGAGCTAGAGTCTGAGTACTGAGCATACTAAGAATCACAAATAACACAAGCACCTGATCGTGGAGCTCAGCCTGAGTCCTAGTGCAGCCAACTGAGTTACTGTGTGGAACACTCGCCCTGGCCATGGCTCGACTTCTAAACCCCTGTCCCATTCTCCATCCCGCCTCCCCTCAACCCAGGGTATTCATCATGTCCCATGGCACTTGATGCCAGAAAATTGGTTTGTTGTAGTTATGACCTTGAAGACAGTTTGTTACTGAAGACCCAGCTTCTAAATGCTTTGTGGAAGTATTCTGCCGCCCAGGATAGCAATGTAAAACACAATGGCTCAAAATCAGAACTAGATTTTCTGTGGCAATGATTGATTGAGATCCAACTTCGGAGCCTACCAACATGGGTCCAAGTTCTTCCTAATGGTCTCTTCTCTACATAAATCTGGGCAGCGTAGAAGAATTGCTATTGCATTGTGAAATTCAAGAGGCAAAATCTCTATATAGTTTGATAACTAGATAGCATATAGCGTATAACATACAGCCACCCCATGCTTCATCATAAAAATAATATATGCATGTAAATTAAAAATAAATGATGACAAGGAAAGAAATATTGGAAAAATATAATTAAAAATACTGTAACAGCTGACAGATTAGTGACTTAGAAAAAAATACAGCTACAAGAAGACAGTTCTGAAAATAATGAAGCAACCAAGAATGAAGTTAATGAGATTGAGAAAATGAAAAAGGAGAATTTACAGTACTATCACACACACAAAAAAAATCAAAATATGGACTCCAGTCTGATGTATCCCTATAAAACAGAAGCGCATCTAGCCTGCTTCCTTTCATCAAGGTACTGAATGATTTGGTGTCTTCCACTCATCCAGAAAACAGGTTGAATGAAAGAGACGACTTTTTAGACACATCAGTAACTCTCAAAGATCAAGCTGTCTTTATACCCACCTGTGATTCAGAAGCAACTTCTAAACCATAAATGAGACAAGCAAAGTGAAAATATAAGGCAACAAGAAAAAGTCTATGTGTTCGCCAAATGTTTCTCTCCTAACTCCACGGCTCAGAACCTGGAGTGGGAATTCTGTAAATCTTGATGACAGCGTGCAGTTTTATTGTTGCGCATTATTTTGAAGACCTAATCCTATATTGGTTGTGAAATGGAGGTAGGCTGGCAGTCTTTAAAATAAATTTGCCAGGAGAACTAAAAGCAAGCTATGAAATGATCATGTTTAAAAAAAGAAATCCCCTTAATTTGTAGAAGGAAATGCAAACCAAAACCTCAAGTGATTTTTCATATAACCTATATTTCCTGAAAGCTATCACTAATTCACATAGTTAACAATATTTACAGAGACTCTATTGTTTTTCATCACTGTTCTAGGCACAGGAATATGAAGAGGACCATAACATAGACTCTCCCCTCAGGGATCTTGCACTTTCAGCTTGGAGTGGAACATGTACATGATCACAATGCAATACGACAGAAGCAGCATAGAGGCATGTTCAAGGTACCCTAGGGGTACTGAGGTGGGAGCACCTAGCCTTCACAACAGAAGGGTCCTTAAGCTTGTCTTAAGCAGGTGAAAAAGACTAAGGGAAACCACTGGCTATTGCGGGCACAGGAGGCTACTCACAAAGGCAAGAGAAATCATAGATTTTCTAGGGCCAGCACATCTTTGACTTGGCTCAGGAATAATCATGGAGAAGAGAGTAGCCCCAGAGAAAGCTGGAGACCTAGGCATGAATCAGGCCATAAAAGACCATGTGTACCTGCTAAGATGTTCTAGGTGTATCCAGAATGTGAGAAAGCACCTTTGAACAAGGTAGAGGAATGACATGAACATATTGATATTCTAGAAATATTATTCTGGCTGAAGTGTGAAAAATGGTTTGGAGGAAGTCTTAATGGGATTAAGAAGATAATCCCTCATTATTAATGAGATGAGGGATGGCAAGGCCTTAAATTAAACCCATAGCAGAGATGATAAAAAAAAAAAAGGAGGGGTACAAATTGAGAGCTATTTAAAGAGTTGATTCAAGCTGTGGAGTCTAATTATAATGAAAGTTGAGCAAACTGGGCTTGCAGGCTTACAGTTTGAGGGAGTAGGTAGTTGATGACATTATTTATGAAGATAAAGAGTTCAGGGGAAGGAGGAGGTTTAGGGTTCCAAGGGATGAGTTTGGATTTTTACCATTTATTTCAAGATGACATATGAATGAAGAAGCAAAATACACATTTATGAAGTCTGTGAGAGAGACCTGGACCTGAGCTATGGATTTGGTGGGATTTAACATAGTGACATGTAATTAAACCATAGGAGTGGATGAGGTCGTTCTCACAGTTCATGAAGCATGAGAAGAATAAGGGCTGAGAACACGAATATGGAAGCACAATTTAAGGGACCAGTGGAAAAAGAGGAATCTTCAAAGTGGATTGAGAGACAGTAGCAAAGCAATAGGAAGAATTTAGAAGACAGTGGGTCCTTAGAAGCCAAAGTTAGTCCTGATCAGTAGCATCAGCGTTCATTTCATCCACTGAGACTGGCAGCCAGAAAGTCAGTAGTAACTCATCTGGGAAGTTTCTGTGATGGGTTAGGAAGGTGAAGACAGAGTGTGTAGATGGCTTTTTAAATAAGGTTGTTCTGAAGAAATGGTGAGAGAGCATGATGACTTGAAGGCAAATGAGGATATAGTTATTTTGGTTTTACATGTTTTCAAATAGTTTTTATTTTAAAATGGAAGACATTTGCCGAGTTTACAAGGTGAAGGAATGGAACTAGCAGAAATAGAGCAGTTAAAAATAATGAAAAAAAAAAAAGAGAGAGACAGCCATGGAAACATCCCAGAGAAGAGGGAGGGATGGGATTCGTTGCATGAATGACAACAAGAGTCTTGATGAGTACAAAAAAGAACACTTCTTACCCTCAGTCACGGAAAAAGATGGGAAGAACTCGACCAATGATGTAGTTCCAGATATTTTGAGTAAAGCTTTCTAAGCTTCAGTTTACTTTTTGAAGAAATGTGAATAGTAATTATTACTATCTCATAGGGAGGACTGAGATAGTAATGATTATTATTTCTATAGGCATGACTGTGAGAATGAAACGAAATAAAGCAAATAAAATGCTTAGCACCAATAGTTACGCATATTCAGCTATGGGTAGTGTTGTTAAAATGAGGTATCCAGTTTTTTCCTGTCCTCTTATCATCTGGACTTTCTCATGACTGCCACCATTAACACCCCCACCAATGCCACAACCACTTCTCCAAGATTAATCCTACACAACCTACAAAGTGAAACTCAAATTAGACATCTTTTGTGAAGATGCCTTCAACCAGTCCAGTTCAAAGATACATTGAGCTCTTAATACATTGAAGTTCCATATCACACAAATTCACACTTAAATTGCCCCATCTATAAAATGATGGATTTAGTCAGGATAGGTTAAGTTATGCTGTGGTAACAAACAATCCTAAAATCTCAGTAGCCTGGCACAATAAAATTGTTCTTCTCGCTCATGCAAAAGCTCCTAGAGATGCCTAGGACAGCCCTCCATTCTCCATAGTTTTTGATTCAGGCTTTCTGCTTTTTCACCATGAAACTGCCTTCATAATTGCTGCATTAGGAAAAGAAGGGAAGTAAAGATCTTGCTCTAACTCTTAAAGGCTTCCATCCATATATCACACACATCCCTCCCATTCACATTTTCTGGCCAAAGCAAGTCATATAATCTACCTAAAGTCCAAGGGGTTGAAAAATGCATTTTTTTCAGGTACTCTGAAAGAGAGGGCAACCAGAAATACTGAGGCATAGCCAATACACCTACTGCAAGAAAACAGAATTAGATAGACCTTAAAGTACTTCCAGATCTACTATTCCAATTATTTCATTCTTCTTAAGTAAGGTTGCAAAATCCTTGAGTACAGGACCTATGTCAAATATATCTGATTCCTCCCTCATAACATATGGCTCAAGGTTAGGCACAGGAGAGTCACTCAACAGGTAACTGAATAACTGATGCTATAGGGATTGTTTGTTTGTTTGTTTTGTTTTTGAGACAGAGTCTTGCTCTGTTGCCCATGCTGGAGTGCAGTGCTGGGATCTCAGCTCGTTGCAACTTCTGCCTCCTGAGTTCAAGTGATTCTCCTGCCTCAGCCTCCCAAGTAGCTGGGACTACAGGCACATGCCACTACGCCCAGCTAATTTTTTGTATTTTTAATAGAGACAGGTTTCACTGTGTTAGCCAGAATGGTCTAGCCAAGATGGTCTTGATCTCCTGACCTCATGATCTGCCCACCTTGGCCTCCCAAAGTGCTGGGATTACAGGCATGAGCCACTGTGTCCAGCCAGGATTTAAGGATAAAACGGATCATTAGCTAAATTGTATTTATTATAGATCCTCTGTGTCCAAAGAATATACATTAGTTTCTTTGAGAGAAAACAAGAGATGCAGTCCCTGTCTTTAAAAAAAAGTTTATCCTCTAATTGGGTAACCCAATTATGTACATTTTTGAAGTCAGTAAGTGACATGTGCATATGGACAATATTACTGGAATACGCTTGAAGGTGGCAAGTAGATGTGCGTTGTGAATACTAGTTTTTCCAAGCCACTGACATGTCACTTGAGACAAATGTGAGCTCATTTAGGGTATTGTGGCTCTTGTGAGATAAAGCTTTAGGTATATTGCTGTAAAACACAATGTGCTACCTCACATTTGCCTTGGCTAAGGATTAAGACAGAGGATGAGCTCATTAATAAAGTCAAGGGCTAAGGGGAGTGGCTGGTCCTGGGAGCATGAGTTTCAGGAGGGTCAGTCAAACTGTCCCTTCATTCTTTCTTGTAATTGAAGATGTCTAATTGAAAGGAAGGGGTTTATTTGTTGGGGAAGAGGAAAAGTCCTCAGTGAAATTTTCAAACTTACCACTGTAACATCTTTTATTTATTTATGTATTTACTTATTTTGAGACAGAGTTTCACTCTGTCGTCCAGGCTGGAGTGCAATGGCACCATCTCAACTCACTGCAACCCCTGCCTCCTGGGTTCAAGCGATTCGCCTGCCTCAGCCTTCCTAGTAGCTGGGATTACAGGTGCCTGCCACCACGCCCAGCTACTTTTTGTATTTTTAGTAGAGACAGGGTTGTGCCATGTTGGCCAGGCTGGTCATGAATTCCTGTCTCGGTGCTCGTGCTGGGATTACAGGCATGAGCCACTGTGCCCAGCCTGTAATATCTTTTGTTTGTAAAATGCCAAATAAAGAGAAATAAACTCTAGAACCATCTTGAAAGGCTGTGGGGAGGGACAGAGAATACGTGCTTTTATGCATGACAATGAAAGGTGGGCCATTTTGGGAAAAAGAAAGCTAAATTCTATCTGGGATAGTCATCTGATTGGTGGATTGAGAACTACAAGAGGGTCTGAGAGTCATGGTTCCAAAGATCTGCTGCAGGCCCAGAGGACATCATCCTAAAATAACTTGAAAAAATGAAAACCAAAAGCTGGACTCTACCCTATCTATTCATCTCTGAAATACTCTGTGCAACTCGCTGCCTTCTCTCTAGAAAGAAACAGTGGTGGGAAGTGGTGGGAAGTGGTGGGATAAGTAAGGACATGCACCTGATAGATAGATGTGCTCTGTGGAAGGCCTGACTAAAATGATCCAGATTGGTCAGATGGTGAATCAAGAGGTCAGAAAGGATATAACTTAAGTCTGATAATCATTCCGGGAGACAGCAAAGCATAAGATCTGTATTATGGAAAAAAAAATCAAAGAAGCTTGGCTGTATGTAACCTGTTTTCTGATCTCTATCTCCCTAAATTATATAAGGTTGTAAGGACAGAAAGAGGGTCTTACTCAACTTTTCATCCTCAATACATAGCCCAGGGCCTGGAAAATGGTAGGTGCTTACTAAGTATCTGTAGAATGAAAGAATTAATGGACGAACCAATGGACATCTTGCTCCAAGCAATATGCTAAGGTGGGAAAAGCAATGCCTCAGAAGGCCTGATTTGGCTGTGAACTGTCATACAAACTAACTACCTCCCACAAGTCCCTTAACCTCTTGTGACTTCAGTTCCCTTATCTGTGATGAGGGGAGACAGGCCCAGATAATCTTTGATGTGACTTTGTGACCTGTTACCAGGAGTACCTGCATGAACAATAGGTCCTTAGGCTTTTAGATAGGAAACATGGGATATTCATGGGAAGGTTGACATTAGGGACAAACCATAACCTCTACCCAGTTAGAGAACTGAACCAACTGGATAATCCATTGTTGAGCCTGGATGGTAATTCATTTTGGTCCTTAACTGTTTGCTATTTGAGCACAGAGATCAAGTTTCATTCACAGTTTGAATGTCCAGTAACTAGCTCAGTGCTTTTGATGAACAAATCTGTTTATATGTTACATTAAACTTAATTGTATCATTATGTCCTTAACTTTACTTTCTTCAAACGTAATAAGCAGGGGAGCTATTTCTCCAATTTTCCTCACCTACTCCAAAAAGCAAACAAACAATAAAAGCCCCATGAGTAGAAAATAACCCAGCTAATCTTCTTCCTCTTAGCCATAAGACGGTGTTTATCAACCACCTGAAATAAGAATCACCTGGGATGCACTGTATATTAAAATGCAGATCCCTAGGTACCATCCAGAATTATTGAATCAGAAGTCTCAGAAGTCAGCCCAGAATTCAGGATTTTAACAAGTTCCCCAGAGATCATCTCCTGAGACCCCTCTTTTTGGGCAAACGATGAGAAGGAAACAGTGACATTAGGCAATAAAGTGATGCTGTGGAAGGATCTAGATTATCTCAAGGTAAACCCACATTTTACCACTGAAGGATGTTGCAAGCTATAATGGAGACATCTCAAGATAGCATCAAGGTGCCACTGCTGGGCCTCTTTCCAGGCCTTTTTTCCTTTCCTAGTTTCAGGTGCTCTGATCTGGTGTCTAGAAAGACATGAGTGACTGAACTGCCAGGATCTAGGGAGAGTGAACACAGACAAGCGACATAAACTGCTACAAGTGGAAATGCAACAATATTTATGTGGCTCAGAGTCATTCATGGGAAAGGGGGCCTCTTTTTCATCTCTCTGCCGTGACAGAAGGAGTTTCACAGCCAGGGGCACCTGGAGTCAACTATAAATTGTTTCCCTTGTTGTCATTTTGAAGTATGCAGAATGGAGGAGTGGAGATGGGAGAACCTATCTTTATCATACAGGGGTCAGCGGCAGCATTTTTCCTCTCCCTGTTTCTTCTCGTCATGCTAACATCCTCTCCAGGGACCACCTGGAGGGTGAAAAACTTTCACTTTACTCATTAAATTCTCTTGAAGTTAATTTGGTTTTACATAAATGCCCTATCAAGGGTCTGGGCCCAGGTGTGTGTTTGCTTCATCTCTGCCATCATTAGAGGGTGCTTCTGTCCGTTGCTCATTCATCTTCACACCCTTCCCCACGGGTGGATTTAATTCCCAGTTTTTAGAAAATACAATTCCATTCAAGGGACATTTACTATGCAAGGCACTCTTCTAAATGCTGAAGGGGATCTAAAAAGTGAAAAGAACCTAATCTAGCTGCTCATAATTTGGTATGAAGTCACAGAAATAACTTTAATTGGGGTAGATGCAAACCCTGATTGATTTCAACTAGCAGAATTTGGAAAGGATTTTCAGAGTTGAACCTTAAAAGCAAAGTGTGAAGAACACAACTGGAGTTGTCCATAGCATATGGTAATAGCCAGGCCCTGGAAACCCTAAGCAATCACTAGACTGGGCACCCAGATATGGTCACAAAATAATACCCTCCGACACTGAAGCAGCAACAATCACAAAGATTCACCCTTTACAGAAGTTACTTATGACCTGTGGTTGGGTTGCTGTAAAACAGGACATCTCTTAAATTATATCTAGATCAGAAATGCCTCTCAAATCAACTTTTAAAAAGTCATGGTATCCTCCTCATCTCATTAAGTTGACTAAAGGATAATGGGAGTAAATTATGGTCTTATAAATGTTAACTCTGATGTCATAAAAGAACTGTAGGCATCTGTACAGGCTCTGGCAAAGCCGGAAAAAGGGAATGAAATTTTTTCAGGTTTCCTTTTAGGCAGTTATTCAAGAAAAGTCTCTAAAATCATTTACATAACTTGTTGAACTCAATAAAAATAATTCTTAAGAACTCCAAAATCTCTTCTAATTATAGGTTTAATTAGAAATTAAGTTTATGTTCTTGTTTCTCTCAATGTCATAATTCAATGTGGTAAAATTATATATATATATATACATTTGTTCAAAGTTATAAAAGTACAGGCTATCAAATACAGAGAGGTATTATATACAGGTATTACATATAGATATTCCAGATGTTTTCTAGTATATTCCAGATGTATATGTTTTCCAGAAGTATTTGAGTATACAGTATAAATCTTTACTTTCATATATGTTTTATTTCTTCCCAGTGGATTGCTACAGCTCAATTTCTTATATCACATTAGTTCTACAAGATAAGGGAGTTTCTATCTTTTTCTAACTCCTAGACAGGCCAAAAAAAAAAAAAAAAATTGCCTAAAGACAAAGAAATTCAGAGTTAAGATTAAAATTCATTACTTAACTTGCTCAGTGGTACCCTGCAGGGATCTCAGAGCAGTGGGTGGTCTCTCATCCCATATGTGCAGAAACTGGGATGTGAAAGCTGGTGTCTAGATGGAGTTTTAGGCTTCATTTTGACTTTGTTCATTTGAGCAAGTCTGGCACTTCATCTCAGTGTTATGTGTTCAGAGGGCACTATTCACAATAGCAAAGACTTGGAGCCAACCCAAATGCTCATCAATGATAGGCTGGATAAAGAAAACATGACACATATACACCATGGAATACTATGCAGCCATAAAAAAGGAGGAGTTCATGTCCTTTGCAGGGACATGGATGAAGCTGGAAACCATCATTCTCAGCAAACTAACACAGGAACACAAAACCAAACACCACATGTTCTCACTCATAAGTGGGAGCAGAACAATGAGAACACATGGACACAGGGAGGGGAACATCACACACCAGGGCCTGTCGTGGGAGGGGAGGGATAGCATTAGGAGAAATACCTAATGTAGATGACGGGTTGATGGGTGCAGTAAACCACCATGGCACATGTATACCTATGTAACAAACTTGCATATTCTGCACATGTATCCCAGAACTTAAAGTGTAATTTTAAAAAATTAAAAAAAAAAAAAAAAACAAAGAGCATTGGTAGTGGATGTGTCTCTTTTCTTTCTTTCTTTCTTTCTTTCTTTCTTTCTTTCTTTCTTTCTTTCTTTCTTTCTTTCTTTCTTTCTTTCTTTCTTTCTTTCTTTCTTTCTTTCTTTCTTTCCTTCTTCTTTCTTTCCTTCCTTCCTTTTTTCCTTCCTTCCTTTTCTTTCATTCTCTTCTTTTCTTTTCTTTCTTCCTTTCCGTCTTTTTTTCTATCTGTCTGTCTGCCTCTCTTTCCCCTTAACAAGCATTTGATGCTGCTCCTGGGAGGGCTAATGAAGTTGCTTTGGGGACTTGAACAACAGCCCTGTATGTGCTGCATAAATTTCTTTTAGCTGCAGGTAAACCAAAAGTTATGTTAAGTGAGAAAGAAAAGGTAACAGCTGCTGAATTCTTTTTGCTAGCCCAAGGAGACTTGATACTGCATGTTACAAGCTGATTGGCAAAATCTTAACCTCCTCTGACCTGTAAAAATAAGAAGCAAAAAATCCTAAGGCTTTTTGCAGGAGTACCATTTCTTTCATAGTTTAAAAAAAAATGTGGGGGGTAATTTCTTCATCTTTTTTTTTCTTCCTGCTATTTTTCCAGGAGAATGGTCTGGTAGTAAAAGAATAAATTGAAAGGAACTCAGGTAGAAAAGGCCTGAATACTGGAATGTAATTTTACAAGACTCGTTTCCTTTACTCTGTGTTTTTCTCCTTTAAAGAGATAACTCGATTTTATACTTTACTGTCTTATTAACAGAATGCATTTTGGAACCCTGCCACCGCTAACAGTATCAGAAGGATTTAAGGCTGCTGAAATACATTTGAAGATTTAATTCTGCTGACTTCAGCTTGGATCTGGAGTAAAATCTAACCGTAGATTAAGTGTTTAGCACTGTGTATTGCGATTGGTGCTCCTGGTCATAAATACTCATGTCTATTTCTGTTTTAGACAGCTCTCCGTTGGTTTCCTACTCGGTACGGCACACAATGCTTGCTTCCCAAATGAGGTTATTCTCTATAAGGCTACCCCTTATATAACTCTTTTTATAGACTCGAGCCTCTGCTCTGTTGTGCAATTCATTATAAACTCCCTCGTGCGCTTTGCGATAACAAATGCTGGGTTCCCGAGAAGAGCCTTCTAGAGAGGGAAGCCTGTATTTCCTTCCAGACAATATTTAATCTCATAGCAGCACTGACTAATAAAAGCAAAAGATCAATACAAAGCTGTATTGCTAGGATGAAAATTTACTAACATAGTCATTCATATCACAGGAACATCTGGTTAAAGCTTCAGGGCTCCCTTACTTTCTTAGTTATGATTTTATGGGTCTCTCCAGACTCCTTTTTAGGATTTTAGCAGGCATTTATAGCAGGCTGGACATTTTAATCTTTTTAATGTGGTTATCTGATCCACACTTGGCTTTCTCACACTGACTGGTCATCTTCTCCACTCCTCGCTTATTGCACTTGAATCAAGTTATGATAAGCTCACACTGTAATAGCCCCTAGTCCTAAACGGGTCTAACTTCATGTAAGTGGCCTCCTGAGCTGCTATTTATGGTCATTTCTGTGAGGCACTGTCTTTAAAACCTTGGCATTTAGTGCCTTCTTCCTATCCCCATGACTTGGAATACATAAAGACTATTATAAATCACATAGCCAGGCCTGTAGATATACTTTTTGCTGGAAGAGATTTCTGAGGCCTGAGGGGCAGGCTGAGGAGTCCTGGTTTACAGGCCTGAACCAGACGGACATGTATGAGGTTGACCAGATGGCTTGGTGGCCCAGCATGATCCCCACCTGTGGTCTTCAGTGTCGTGGCTTGGTGCAGAATTTGTTGGTGGTTGAATTTGCTTCTTTGTGGCGTGTGAATCAGAATTCAGTCCCTTCCAGAGACCCATTGGTTTGAAAGTGGTTGGTAGACGGAATACTAAAATTCACAAGAGAATAAAAGACCTGAGGTAGAGAAAGTAAATGTAAGTGTAGTTTTACATCTAATATTTCAACAAACCTAGCCATTATGATACGCAGGGACAGCAAGGGTACCAATATATATGGTACCTACTGTGTGAAAGTCTCTCCACATATGTTAGATTTCATTTAATTTTACATTTATCTGAAGTAGATATTATCTGAACTAGGACTTGTTTACTGAACACTTACTGTAAAATAACCCCCGGGCCACATACTTAATACATTTATATTTCGTTGGCTCCTTGTAACAATTCAGAGAGGTAGGTACTATTATTATTATTATTACTATTATTTTTTGTTTTGAGACGGAGTCTTGCTCAGTCACCCAGGCTGGAGTGCGGTGGCACGATCTAGGCTCACTGCAAGCTCTGCCTCCCGGGTTCACGCCATTCTCCTGCCTCAGCCTCCCGAGTAGCTGGGACTACAGGCGCTCGCCACCATGCCCGGCTAATTTTTTGTGTTTTTAGTAGAGACTGGGTTTCACTGTCTTAGCCAGGATGGTCTCGATCTCCTGACCTCGTGATCCGCCCGCCTTGGCCTCCCAAAGTGCTGGGATTACAGGCGTGAGCCACTGCGCCAGCCAGAGGTAGGTACTATTATTATCTTCATTTGGCAAGTTCAGAAACTGCATCTCAGAGGGATTAAGGAACATTCTTGAGTGAAGCAGCCAGCCAAGGGCAGCGTGGGAGTCAAGCCTCGGTGTGTCTGGCTTCACAGTCTTTGCACATGATGAACAGCGTGACTGCAATGACTAGAAAAACACACAAATAGGTATAAGTTATTCTCCTCATGTCTTATAAAATTCCTTTGCTATTTTGCAACAAAGCCAAGCCATCTACTTCTGTTGAAACTAAGCGTGTCAGACCCATCTCAGAAGATATGAGTTACCACAGATCTTCAGATAAAAAGAAGCAGCACGTTAATTCACTTAATAACACATTCTTCAGAGGAGGAAATTGAAATACAGTTTTAACTTGATTACTTTGTTCTTTCTTACCTGGGCAAAACCAAAGTAATCACACAGAGTTCCCCCTCTCTCTCCTTCTTCCAGGATGCCTTGGACAGGCTGTGGACAGACCACCTTCTCCCCCAGTTCTTAAGGGTCCAATCAAAAGGAGACTATTCACGGGAGATGGGGAGGCTTTGGCATGCGTCAGTTCTCAAAATTGGCTCCCTGGCACAGAAGATGATTTAAGTAAAACTGAACTAATTTTCAAAACTGAAACTTAAGCTGTTGAGCAACATGAGCCAAGTGCCGTTTGTCTTGGACACCCCAACACTTTCTTGGCTCCTATTAGCAGCTCAAATGTTCCCTGGTCACATTAATTAGTTCAATTGTCCTAGACAGGAAGGATGGAGGGAAGGCGCGGGGCTCCAGCAGCCCAGGCTGTGGCAAACTTGGACTCTCAGAGATGTTTCCCAGCATAGTTCTGAGGAATATTATGGATCAGAAACATTCTGAGGCTGGTCACCTACACAGAACAAAATTGTCCCCATAGGATAACCCAGCAGCCTGCTCGGGCATCGAGTTTTGAGGACAAAGAGGTACACAGAAGGCCAGCATGGGCAGAGCTCCTGGACAGAGATGTAAGAATATTTAGTGAAAGGAGAGCACTCCTTTTAGCTCTAAACCTCTCCCATCCCCCGTCGCTGCCCAGGCATTTGGGTGATGACACATTCCCCTTGGGACACAGTCCAATCTCCCCGACAGCTGTGCCCAGAAGGCCATCAGGGGCAGGCCCTGGCAGCTGACAAGCCTCTGTTCAGCCAGCTCCGGCCTTGAGGTACCTTTCAATGCCAAGGAGAGGAATGCAAGGATCAAATTTCTGAGCACTAGAACTTGACCATGACTTCCAGAGACTCAGTCACAAGAACACACGTATTACACAGAAGGACTTTCTTACCATCCAACAAACACAAATGTCCCCATTCCTTTTCTGTTTGAAGAAGAAATAGAGAAAAACCAGCCCTGAGTTCCTCCTGGGACTGGAAGTATGCCTGTCGCTTTCCTTTGCTGCAGCCACACTAAGGGATTCTGTCAACATTGTAAAGCCATCCGTGTAGAAAATGGTTACATGGAAATATTTTTGTAACTTATTATTATTACTATTAACACTCTGGTTTCTCTTCAGATTGTATAAATCTTCCGGCTTATTATTATTATTATTTGGAGGAGAGGGGGAGCTAGTGGTAAGTAGGAGGCACCAAGAAAATACCTCCAAGAGGGCTACAAGTTTTTGCTTTTAGCGATGGAAGTGATGTCTGAGAGAGTCAGATCCCAGTAATAATGCAACAAGCATCATGGAGTTCCAAGTGTCTTTCTTGTAATTTTTGTCATTGCAAGGAAGCTGCAGTATGTCTTGGAGTCAAAAAGTCCTGGGCTCTAATTTTAGCTACAACATTTAGCAGCGAGTATGTCTATGGACAAGTAAAGTATACGTTTCCTTAGCCTAAACTGACTCACCAGTAAAATGGGAATGATAAAGCCAATTGCGGAGGCTTGTTATGCAAAGACGAAATGAGATAATGCAGGTAAATTTGCTAGCACACGTAAATGCTCACTCAGTGGGGGTTTTCATAATTAATAAGATTAACATGCTGTGTTCACAATGCTGATGCATGTTTGAAGTTCTCATCTTTTGCCTCTTAGGGGGAAGCTCTTGCCACGGGACCTCTCCAAGAGCTGGAGACAAAAAGCCCCCTGTTCTGAGAATTGTTGAAAGACTTCTTTCCCTTTCCCAGATTCTTTGCTCCTCAGTGCCCTGTCAAAACATCTGGCCCCTTTTGTCCTCGGCTTTCCCTGCGCTATTAAAGCCAGTCCTCATCACGAGCCACTTCCTGTTGACCTAAACATTTTTTTTTTATTATGCACCTTAACACTTCAAGATGATTAGAGCTGAAAGGGTAAGAACAAAAATGAAGGTTGAGCCTTTCTTTTCCAGCAGCTAATTTGATTCCAACAGCACTTGGAAAAAAAAAAAAAAAGAAAGAAACTCAAATGTTATGTTTTCATCTGCTAAGAATGAAGAAAGCATTATTTTTAAAAATTCTCCTCTCTAGCTCGAGATTAAGAGTACAATAAAAGAGGTTAGTGTCTGGCAAAATATTCTCAGCAGACTAACGTGGTCATTCCTTTATCCAGAGTATTCTTCCAGCCAGGTGCATGCAACATTATTATACAAACTCTGGTCTGTCTTCTTGCTAGGAGAACAGAGGGATTTGTCAGGAATTCAGGGTCCTAGAGCAAAAGTGCATTGCTTCTTTCCCACAGCCAACACTGGTAGTTCCTCCAAGATAAATTGCTTGAAGTAAAACTCTCAGTAAAGAGTATGTCTGAATGGGGACCCTAAGAAATTTCAGGAGGGTTTTTTTTTTTTTTTTTTTTTTTTTTTTGTCTACACTGACTATCCTTTGCTGTGGATTAGGCCACTGCTTATTACAAATTCAAATCCTATCTATATATTGTTCATGGTTCCTTTGTGTCATCAGGAAATTAAAGTTTGCAGCTGGTCCCTTCATCTTGGCTAATCATGCGGACATAAAGTCCTTAAAGGCCCTCGGAGTGGCCCCTGCGGGGGCCCCACTCAACACTTCTCTTCAGCGGGACATTGTTCTTCAGCTGTGTTTTCATCCTTTGCCCCTGCGGTATTAAGCTCCCGCTGCTTTTAGCCCCAGCGTCAGACTGTCATGCGTCATTTTATCATGGCCGGTCCAACACCTACAGGAAACCGTGCCCTCATGCCGAGTCCTGCAACCGGCTGGAAGTGCTTCAGAGGGTGGCAGGGCTTTCTCCGTTGTCCTGGGATGGCCGTTGCATCCTGAAGACCCCCATGGGTACCCAGGTGGAGCAGAGTGGGTCCCTAACAGCCATTGGCCTTGTTAGGGCTCTCAAGTCACACTTGCTCAGAGCCGAAGGACACGAATTACTTGGACCTGTTAGGGAAGGCCTGGGCTATAACTGGGCAGCTGCCAATTTGCCAGCTCCTCGAAAATTGATCTGACGTGCTACAAAACCCTAAGTCTCCTTTCAGGGATCTTTTAATATCCGGCAGAGTTTACACCTGGTTTCTGTGATTCCTTGAATTAATTGAATTCTCATTAGAATACTTCCTGCCTTTCCCTTCCCACACTTAACCATCTATGACCCAAAGTTCACAGGGGAGTGACAAGATGAGAGCAAATCAGTCTCCCTGGTGTCCTTGTTTTATATCCCACACCAGCCTGTGCGCTCACCTCCTCCCTGAGCGACTCCAGCCAGGCCATTCTTTCAGGGCAATTGAGAAGCCTTCCACTCGTCTCTCTCCTAGAAGTTACATTTATTACCTTCTTCCAAGCATTCCATCATTTGTGTTGTCTTACACATTGTGTTGAGTCTAGTGTTCTTTACTTTGTAGCACATTCAGTAATACATCTTTTCTTTTCCAATGACCGTATTTTCTTTGCCATCTCACTGGTTTTAGGCACTCTCTATGATTAATAACATTGAAAATTGTGGCTATATTTGTGGTGCACATTATCAAAAACATGCATTGTCCAGGAGCCTAGAAAATGCTAGGCTCTTAAAAGTTTTTTCTGCACTATGTATGTACAGTACATTTGTGACCACATCCACCATACATGCCTTTTAAGACACAATCTTTCCTTATGTTTACCATCTGGGACCATTCAGTGATGTAAACCATTTTACATATCTCCCACAAAGTTGTAACTATTTTATTATGTTGAGGCTAATTCATTCTTACAGAGATCTAGTTTCATTTCTGATTTGCCTTGGAATTTTATCCTGTTTACACCAGGCATAGTCTCATAGTGACATCACTCTGGCTAGAATATGGAAGATTGTTTATGGTAGAAGAATACTACCTCAAGTAATCATCAGATTTGTAAGGCAGAAAGGTCCAGGAAGGGAGATACCAAAGATGGACAGTGAGATTTCTTTTTGACTTGGTAAAAACACACTCATTTTTCACCTTAAGTGTTACCTCTTCTCTGCCTCTTGTGACATCCCTCTCTCCACCACCCATAACTCTTGTGTCCTTGTCCTCTAGCAGAACACCAGTATGGTTTAATGAACAAAATTATTTATACATCTGCATTGCCAGTAGATGATAGCTGCCTGGGGTTAGAGCCCGTGTCTAACTCAATTATATTCCCTTCACATAGGAGAGTGGCTATAGGTGGAATGAATGAATGAATGAATGAATGAGTTTTATTCCAAACTAAGATATGACCCTCTCTAACATCAGGTTAGAGGCCAGAAAGAAAACTGTAATGTCAGCAAGCCTTTCTTTTTCTACCTCCACCCTTCACAACTACGTGTTCTCCAAGCTCAGGACTCTCTTCCCAACTACACTGACTCTCACAAAACCCTTCTTTTTCCCCTTATTTTCTCCTTTTCATTTTTCATTTTCTGGTCTCAGCATAAGTGTTGCTTGCTCAAGAAATTTTTCCTTGATTCCCTAAAATAAGTTTGTTCTCTTTGGTTTTTACACACTCCCATGTTCCAACGTATCCCAGAAACATCACACTTGGAATCCTTGGGACTTGAGGGGCGGGGGAGAAGAATGTGAGTCCTCAATGAGACAGGGCCAGAGAGAGGAAGGAGGGGGAGTGAAGAGGCCGCTCTGGGCAAGTTCAATTCCTTCTCCCGGCCACTCGGTTTGTTCCACTCTTGGGAGAAGTGTGAGCAGTGGGGAGAAAGGCCAGAGATGAGCCTATTCACACTGCAGAGTGTGAATCCCCTCCTCTTTGCTGGGTTCTTCCCACCCCCTGCTCCATGCAGTTGCCTATTTAAAGTGTCAGCGCAGGAAGTATGCCTTTCTTGTTCCCTACTCTACCTCTGACCCTAAAAAAGTGCTTATATCATCAGGATAGATTTATTTTAAAGAAAAGAAGATAGAAAGGATTGCATTCAATATGATTTAAGCAAAATCAAAGCAATACAGTCCTGTCTACCACACACATACACACACACCAATACCTATAGGAGACCACGTTCTTATGCTTTATATTCCAGCTTAGACACAGAAAGCTGCTGTCTCAGGTTAGTTTCCTAGAGGGAGAAGAATTAAACTATTTAATGTTTTTATTAATAAGTTCAAATTTACTAGTGGTTCCAAAGCTTCAGTCATCAATTCTTATTTCTACCTCTCTTTCTACTATTAATATTTATTTCTTATTTTAACAAACACCTTTTGAGCTCTCATTGAATGCAAGATGTGTGCTAGGAGTAGTCATGTGCACTACAGGTTTTTACTCTTGAGAAGTGTGTTAAGCTGGAAACCATCATTCTCAGCAAACTAACACAGGAACAGAAAACCAAACACCGCGTGTTCTCATTCATAAGTGGGTGTTGAACAATCAGAACACATGGACACAGGGAGGGGAACGTCACACACTGGGGCCTGTCAGGGAGTTGGGGGGCAAGGGGAGGGAGAGCATTAGAACAAATACCTAATGCATGAGGGGCTTAAAATCCAGATGATGGGCTGATAGTTTCAGCAAACCACCATGGCAGGTGTATACCTGTGTAACAAACCTGCATGTTCTGCACATGCATCCCAGAACTTAAAGTAAAATTTAAAAAACAAGTATGTTACCTTGTGAGGAGGACAGACAAGGGAACAGGCAATTATAATAAAGTGCAGTTAGTATTCAGTGGAGCAAATGAGATAAGAGTGACCCAGAATCTTTAAGGCCTGAGACAGCTTCCCAGAGAAAGAGACACTTAGGCTGACAAAGATTGAAAAGCATAAACTAGAAATAGGAGGAAAGGAGTTCCAGACAGATGGAATGGCACATGCAAATGTCCAGAAGGGGGAGAAAAGAACATGGAAGGTAACACTGGGATGCTCAGGGTACAGGTCTGGTCTACCAAGGGGGTATGGGACTGTCTCCCCTGCCCTAGTGCAGAAGAAGGCAGCACAGCTGATGTAATCCCTGCGTGGGATCCCTGTGGAGTCCTTTGAACTGTTAGAGCAAGTCCTTCCTTATCCTAACAAATT
Organism: Macaca thibetana thibetana; assembly: GCF_024542745.1. Taxonomy (NCBI): domain Eukaryota; kingdom Metazoa; phylum Chordata; class Mammalia; order Primates; family Cercopithecidae; genus Macaca; species Macaca thibetana. The sequence continues at coordinate 55,133,456 of NC_065595.1, forward strand.
GGTATAAGCCCTCTTCAATTGGAGACCCGAAGGAGCCTGCTCCTCCAGTAGCTGGAAAGTTCAACACAGGGGCAAGCAGTGCAGGTTCCCTAGGCCTGCTTTAAATAAACATTTGTGGCATGTGACAGTCCTGTCTTTCGAGGACTTCTCACACAGAGGCCTGGCCTTTCCATTGTCTCCTGGCCTTCTTTTCTTCTATTAAACTTTGCTTATCATTTTTCTTAGTTTCTTTGATGTGTGTATTTGTAGCAGATATCATTGGCCTCCCAGCCAACCACAGTTCTCTACTTTCCTTCCTACCAGACCTCCTTGGAGCTGGCCTGGCCTTCACAGAAGGCTGAGACCTCCCCATCCCAAGGGGGCGTATCTCAAAGGATCTAAGTCCTTATGGATCTAAACCAAGTGATGGTGATGCAATTCTCTCCAATTAGACCTGAGGGAGGTCTGTTGGGTTTTCTTGAGAAAGGATACAAGACAGAGAAGTTTCTGTTCTTTCATCTGAATGTTGCTACCTGCTTATAATACCTGTGGCCATCATTTTGGGCCCAGAAGGGGAACCAGCCTAGGAAGAAAGCATACTGTGCAGAAGAGGGCAAAGTAGAAGAAGGAGAGAACCTTAGTCCTTGAAGTTGTAGTTGAACCAACCAGCCCTGAAACCATCCTGCCTCTGGACTTCTCATTATTTGTCAAAGCCACTTCTAGTTGATTTGTCTGACATGGGCATCTGTTAGCATCCTGTCTGATACACTGGGCCACAGGTCATCTGGCCCAAACCCTCTAATTTTTGTTTCGTTTTGTGTTTTTTGTTTTTGTCTGAGACAAGGTCTCACTCTGTTGACCAAGCTGGAGTGCAGTAGCACAATCATGGCTCACTATAGCCTCGACCTCCCTAGGCTCAAGCCATCCTCCCACCTCAGCCTACAGAGTAGCTAGGACTACAGGCATGTACCACCATACTTGACTAATTTTTGTAGAGATGAGGTCTTGCTGTGTTACCTAGGGTGGTCTTGAACTCCTTGGCTCAAGTGATTCACCCACCTTGGCCTCTTAAAGTGCTGGGATTAACAGGCATAAGCGACCGCACCCCACCAAACCTTCCATTTTAAACACAAGGAAACTGAGATCCCAAGGGAGTGAAGGGATTCATCCCTGGTGCATGGATATGGAGCTATGAACAGAATGCTCTAACTTCACATTCAGACTATTTTTCACCACGTTGTCCTATGTTTATCCCTGGAGTGGATGGCTGCTAGTTTTCCTGGCCTCTAAGAAAACTTTCCATAAGTACTGATGGAGAGCTACTAACTTTGCCCCAAAAAAGACAAGATAAGGCAACAGGAGAAGATATTTTTAGATAACTAAGCCATTCACTATCTCTCTAATTGGGTATACAGAAACGTTTATTTCACTGCTTTTTTAAGGATATTATTCTGTCTTCTGATACCATTTATTCATTGCACACCTACTTTGGTAGTTCCTGGAAATAATGTGGTAAGTAAAGCAGACTTTATCTTTGCCCCATGAGCCTACATTATAAACATAACCATTCTCTTTCTGCTTCTGCAAAGTTGAACCTTCATCTTGCAAAAGGAGAGGGATCTCACAGTCAGCAAACAGAAATGAAGAAGGAAAAGACCTACAGCTGGGAAAATAGAGCAAAGTCTATTCGGTCTGAGCCAGCCAGCTGAGTGGGGAGACAAGAAGGCTGAAGTGCTGGTCCCCTCTGATGTGGCTTTGTCCCGATGGAACATGGGTAGAGGAGATTTGAAAGCAGCCTTTCCCTGCCAGGGTTTTGTTTGCTCCTCTGGGACAGGGACAATTTAGCTCCGTTTTGAAGCATTTGGGAAGTAAAGCAGCCTTTAGCATAGCTGGGAAGAGACATGCCCCTAACTGTAGAAGATGAGGATAGATTGAGTGCCAATGGCAGAATCCCAAGGGAATTATTATAAGAGGTTCCAAGTTAAAGGTAAACAAGTTAAAATTTATATTTGGGAACTGGTTCCCTTGAGACTTGAGATTGCCCTGCAACCCCATTCATGGGGGAAGTATGTCCTAAGGCATCCAGGAAACTCACATTCCCCTCCTCTGCTGGTCCCAAAGGACTGGGTACTGCCAGAGCATTGGTTGAGACCATCTGAGTCTCAAAATCTGCTAAACAAAAGACTGTCTTTGAAAATTAACAGAGGTTTTTCTTTTGGCTGAATCTGGTCTCTTGATAATTCAGAAATTTAATACAGCCATCTTGGGCCTTTCTTCTGAGAAATAAGAGGAGACATCTACCTAGACCAAAACCTAGAGAAAAGTAACACATTATTCCGGCTCCAAGATACTATAAATGCTGTGTATATAGCATCCTCCGATCCCAAGCTAATGTTTTAGTAGGGTCTAAATTAAGTGAAAACAGACACTAAGAGGAGCCTTACCAAGGAATAGAAGTCACCGAAGAGAAGCTGAGATACAGATGGGGGTGATGCAGTTCACCCGCCTTGCTTTGTAGATGGGTACAAAGTGTGCAGCAGTGGACAGTGGGTGCAGCTACGTGTTTGTAGAGGCCAAGAGGAAAGACCCAGCCAACTTGACCACAAACTAGTTTTGTGACCTAGACATGGTCCCTAGCCTCACTATCTTTCAGTTTCATCATTTCTAGAGTGACAATTATCTCTATCTCATAGACTTGTTATGAGGGTTAAATGAGTTAATGCACAGAAAGCACTTAAACCAAAGCCAGGCATGTAATAAGCAGAGCAGAACTGTTAGTGTCGAGGGATAAGATCATTTTTCGAACCTGCTGATGATCATTTTCTCTTCCTGCCATGGTTTCTGCAGGTCAGTGTCCTTCTGTGGCACCATAGAGGCCTCCCTTCAGAAGTGTGGGGTCAGGGGATTTGCCTCAATTTCTTGCTTCCTGGAGCAGCTTTGATCTTGGTATCTGGAGAAGATGAAGGTGTCAGTCATGCTGGAAGAAGGCACACTTCCTGACCGCTGGGAGGCACTCAGTAAATATTTGTTGAATGGACCAGGCACCACCCTATTAGAACAAGAATAGAAATTGCTGATACTGGAACAAGGAAAAAGAAATTATTTGGTGCTCAAACTTCATAAACCAAGATAGCCTGGGATCCTCTTCAACTCTCTCATAATTAAGTATGTTATCTAATCACTTATGAAAGGGCAAGGAAGAGGCTACTAGGAAGAGTAGGGAAGCAAGCTCAGGAATGTCTTGGAAAGATTTTTTAAAAAAAAGTGGAAGCTATCAGAAATTGAGTATTTATGTGCCATGCAATGAGCTAGGCATATTACATTATTTTAATTCTGACACCAATCTTACCAGGTATGATTATCCATATCATAGGGAGGCAAGTAGCTTGTCTAAGGTCGCTCTGTGGTGAATCCTCCATGGACTAGGATGCAGGCCCACTCATTTGACTTCAAAGCCCCTAAGCTGTCTGCTGCACCTAACCTAGAGAGTTTCTCTTATTTCTCCAGCATAAAGTAGAATATTGAGCTGTGTGTTCTGGACGCTTCACAACTGGACAGGATAGCAATGGCACTGAGTGTATTCTTCCTTTTTTCTTAAGTACTGAATTAGGACTTCTCCAAACCAGGATTTCGTCCCACCTCCTCTTATACCACTGCCCCACTTCCCAGCTCTCACAGGTCCACCTGCTCCAGCTCAGCAATTTGCGCCGGCACTTACACTTCTTCAACCATCATTTTTGGAAGCCGTGAGAAAAAACAAGCACCAAGTGCATGTTTAACCTGCAGGGTCTCCTCGGGTTCTGAGGCATGCTCAGGGTTTCCTCTGGATTCTGCTAATTCTGTGACAGCTGCTGCTAAATACAACCAATCCCATCTCCCACTCCTCAATGCCATTGGCTGGAGAACTTGTGGCAAGACTAAGGGTGAAAGGTCATCTAAGGGTAGTTACCAACTTTAAGGTCTAGTTCACCTTCTCATCTGCCAAGAAATACCATGGTCAGTCAGCATGTGCAAAGCTTCCTAATAAGATAGCGATGAGTCTTAAGCTTCCCCAGGACCTGTCGGCTATGCCCTCCCACGGTGGCACATCTAAAACCAGGCTCGTAATTCCTAAATCCGGCTCCTAAAACCGGGAGCCTGATTTATACTTGGTTCTCTTGTGGCATCCTTTAAAAAGGCATCAATCATTTACTGTTCTGCTCTTTGGATTTCCCTAAATGCTGTACGGGCACAATGTGACTCAACTCAAGATGAGCAACAGCTGTCCTCAGGGCATGTCAGCTCCTTACTCAGCAGGGGCTAGTGCTCCAAGCTGATAGGAGCTTGGAGTGGGAGGAGGAGAATCCCTCCCACTCGGAGCAGCAGTAGGACCCTGGAAAGCCCCTGCCCCACTCCCATACCCCCCACCAAATACTTGCCATTGGCTGAGGTAAGTAACATATCTTCCTTTGTCTCACAATTATCATCCATTTATGTTACATAGACGGAAAGAGGGTGAAGGGCATTATCCTTTGAAATGCGATGCTTAACATCAAATATTGGATAGGGATAATTTGGTAAATTCATCTTTTTCAGCTGTAATTGCCCTTCCAGTACGATTCCTAAAGGACAAAGGAATCATAAGTAGTCACTCTGCCTTTATGGGCCCCTTTTATTTCAGAACACAGCATTACACGTGGTGCCCTGTCTCCTGCAGAGGGTCATGGTGAACACCCAGCACTTGGCTTGGCCCTGCTCCTTCTGCATGTCATTATCAGAATTCTGGCCGCCAGATTCCATCTGCTGCTTACACTTAAGTTTTCACATCCAGTCTCTTCGCCTCTTTAAGTTTTGCCAAGCATATGTTTGTCCTGCCTTTGGGGGAATATTTAAGTGTAATATATAGAAAGCCGCAATAGCAAGAGCTATGTTGGCAACTCTCTCCATAGTGTTGAGAAAATTTACCCTATTACATCAGAATTGTGGTTATTTTACACACTGTCAACACCCATGCTTAGCTTCTAATGGACACTTTTCTTCCTTCAAGCTGGGATAAACTCTTCCAAACTCTCATCGGGGCATCATTCTTTACTTGTCTTCCTTTCTTGCTGCTCTCCTGCTGTAATGATTGGGTTTACACCAGATGCACAGACTTATCTCCTCATTTAAGGCCACTTCTTAATTCCCTTCACACTGTATCTTTTTTTCACAACCTTCACCTGTTATTTCCAAAGGGAGTCCCCTCCTTACTGAAGCCATGGCAGCCTTCTCCACTGCATTCCAAGATAAGACTATCGAATTCGGCCTCACTCGATATCTCTTAACTTTTGCCCTTGGCATCCAGACAACTCTTCGATTCTCAGGATGCTTGCTGCTGAACTTCCTGTCTATATAAATGTGCTTGGGGAGTCTCTTGCTCCTCTAGCCTGTTTCTTCCTCCTCCCAGAGCTTCCCTTTCCCTTTCCATGCCAAGCAATTATTCTTATTAATTATTCCAGCTAGCAGTAATTATCAGCAGTACATGCCCCAAGCCACATTAATAACAGAAACCTCTAGGACACTGAGCAATCAGCTGGGAGGCCCCTCCGCCTTTTGATTTGCCTGGCGCTGCAACTTGTGCTCTCTGCTCCCAGGGCCCCTCCCACCATGCCTCTGCTTTGCTCTTCCTGGTCCCCGGTTGCTGCATTCTCCAGCCCTGTTTGATGGTGTGATAAAACAGGGGCAGCGTCGTCTAGACCTGTGTGTCAGCTATGGCGGCGTGGGAGGCATCTGACCCCTAGCACACTTGAAAGCTGTCCTTAAGCAGACTTCGACATTGGGTCCTCACCACCCCTGAACACTCTATTAATCCCTCAACCCTTATTTGCAAGGGTTTTTAATTTGTGTGTGTTCTTACCCATTGCTCATTTGTCTTAGCTGTCATTTGTAAATAGTTTAAAACCTCAATGGCAGGTCATTGGTGTATTTAAAGTAATGCTCTTCTTTTATTGGAAAATTTCAAAAATCAATTTGGTTTACACACATCTGAGAAAATTCAATGGTGAAGCACTTTCTTTTATCTCTACTTGGAAAATTGCATTCATGATAGTCTTCTGCAAATTGGTGAACCAGCCTGATTCACTAAAATATTTGGACGAAAAAGCAAATGGCTAGGAAGAGAGAAGAACAGACAGACCAGTTTAGACCAGCACATCTTTCTTCCCAAAGTAACTTTATGTATTAAAACGCGCGTCCGTGCTTGAGAAGTGAGATGCGGTGTTTCGCTAATGTAGCTCCTCACAGTGACTTGGAAATCTGCCTGGTGGAACCTTCTTTCTTTTTTTTTTTTTTTTTTTTTTTTTTTTTTTTTTTGAGACGGAGTCTCGCGCTGTCACCCAGGCTGGAGTGCAGTGGCCGGATCTCAGCTCACTGCAAGCTCCGCCTCCCGGGTTCACGCCATTCTCCTGCCTCAGCCTCCCGAGTAGCTGGGACTACAGGCGCCCGCCACCTCACCCGGCTAATTTTTTGTATTTTTTAGTAGAGACGGGGTTTCATCGTGTTAACCAGCATGGTCTCGATCTCCTGACCTCGTGATCCGCCCGTCTCGGCCTCCCAAAGTGCTGGGATTACAGGCTTGAGCCACCGCGCCCGACTGAACCTTCTTTCTTTAGTGCAAAACATCAAAGTTTGAAACACTTGGATACAATGTCAACTCTGACTTACTACAATTGCAAACCATCAGCAAGTTTTCAGGGAGGCTGCAATGCAAGGTGCTAATTTGCAGATGTTATAGCAAAGATCTTATTACTAAGCCACTACAGACCACATGTGGCAATGGTAAGAATCAGGTGGAAAAGAAAACAAAACAACTTTCAGCATAGTCAAACAGTGTTTTTGTCAGTTGTTGCCAAGTGACAACAAAAAAGCTAGTTTTTAGTTTTTTGACTTTTAGACAGGGTGGAACAAGTTGGCATATGTGAAGCAATCTGAAAAAGATGCAATTTTAAAAGTGACACCGTCTCACTTAAAAACACTTTGAAAAGCAAAAGTAATAGGAAGTGTGCCTTATTCTGACACTGTGCATACTGGCTTCCAGCATGAAATACCAATGCATAATTGTTGAGGCCAGTAGTAAAAATTCAGTCCTTTGCAAATTTATTTAATTTAAATAAGCTTCCCCAACATTGGGGGACTGTGTTGTCTCAGTGTGCTTCATTAGTGTAGCTTACACCACAAAACTGGCTGTATTGAGAAAGATTGCACCATTATCAAATAATTAGGAATGCCTTAGCAGGTGCATACACTTACCTTAGTAATTAAACCCTTGTTAAAACACCAAAATCCAGAGACTTTAAATGGTTACATGATCCCAAAGGAGGTAGCCTAGAAAGTGATTCTATAAGGTAGTGTCATTTGGGAACAGGGATATTGAGCAGAGCCTCTTTTTCTCTTGGGATGCTTACCAAGCACATCTGTGCACATCATGAGATACAATAAAAATTGCAATGACAATGCTAGACAAACACCCACTGCACAAGATGCTGGACAGCCCCAGCACCATCCCGCTTGGAAGCAGATACTGTGTAACTGGGCTCTGTGCGGCCATTGTTTCAAGCAAGGAACATGAGACAAAGAGAAATAAAAATGAGAGTCTCTGAAATAAGTACTCAGCTTCCTCTTTTTACTTCAGGGAGAAAAACGCAGCTAATCCCAATTTCTCATTAAATGCCTTTCTAAAACTTGACTGTAAGTTTTTCTTTGACAAAATGCAAAGATTGGATAGATTTCCTCCCCCAATGGCATTTGAAATGCAGGCCCTTGTAAATATGACAAGCGGCCACCAATAAGGTAACATGCAAGGGCAGTTCCTTAACATCTTGCTACCAGGCGTGTTAGAGTGATCTATATAATTACAAATTAGATCCATTTACTGGGGTCTGGTTGCTTATGCAGGAGCTCCTCTTCCATATAGAAATATAATTGTGATAAATCTGGAACCAACAGCCATGGGGCATTTTGAAGATGATATCTAGGGGTTGCCATGACAACTCCCTAGAATTCCTGCTGTCTTTTCATGGTGGAGTTCCTAGGTAAAGCCTGGAAGGGATCTGAAATAAATCATCAAAAGGTAGGACAGCTGGAAATTGTCCATGGAAGAAATCCAAGTATATGAGTCCATACGTCCTGTGGTAAGGAGGCTGTCACTTGAGGACAAATTTCCATCACTTTTAGAATTTAGGCTGAATATTTCAAGCAATAAGATTTGTATGGAACTCACTGTTCCTAAGGCTGAGGTACTATGGTATTTGGACTAATGGTCTCTGCCAACCACTGAGGTAATCACTTCCTGGGAGCCAAACATCTCACATTCCTGGGATATGCACACGCCTCAGAAGCTCTGTGACCCAAACCATGCAGCAAAAAAAAAAAAAAAAAAAAAAAAAAATGTTGTCCAACCCATAAACAGCAACTCTTGTGTAACTCTCTTAACAGCAGAGTCTACCCTGCCGTCTGGGAGGCCTTATGATAACAGAGGTGAGGCTACGATGGTAACTATTAGTATTAGGTCCTGAGATGGGGCTGACTCCCAGTTAAACCACTTATTTGCTTAGAGACCTTGAAAGAATCACTAGAGCCATTTTCCACATTTGTAAAAACGGGACAACACCCTGACCTAAATTGGTAGTTGTAATTACTGAATAAAAGAGCAAATATAAAATACCTAATGCAATGCCTGCCATTCAATATATAATCAATTAATTTTCTTTTCCTTCTATCTACCCCATAAAAATATAAAACACGATATAAACACAAGACTTATTGCATTATTATTCAATTCTAGAATCTACAGGCCATCAGGCATTGCACCATTACTTGGGCAGACAAACACTTCCAGTTCAATTTTCACTGTGAACAATAACAGAATTTTTCAAAGGGCAAGGGGAAGTGGTGGTTGCTATGTCAGCAGAGACACAGATGTCGTGTGATATTTTAAATGATAAACAGCTGAGACCAGAGTATTATTTGAATTGTCCATGCCACAAACTTAGGAAGCTGGTGATTATGCCCCTATGCCCTGAAGTAAAAGAAACTTTGGAGTAACAAAAAGAGTATTACAGTCGCTTGATATCGTGTCCCAACTTCAGACCTGCCAAGGATATTTATAACATGTTATTCAATAAGTTAAGGCATTGTTTTCACCTGTAAAATAGCACATCCACTGGCACACATAAATCAAATTTGTTTATATTTGCAAAGTTTGTATTGAAGTATAACACACATTCAAAAAAGCAAGGCCAGGCATGGTGGCTTATGCCTGTAATCCTAGCACTTTGGGAGGCCGAGGTGGGTGGACCATTTGAGGTCAGGAGTTCAAGAGCAGCCTGACCAACATGGTGAAACCCCATCTCTTCTAAGAATACAAAATTAGCTGGGCATGGTGGCACACGCCTGTAATCCCAGCTACTTGGGAGGTTGAGGCAGGAGAATTGCTTGAACTTGGGAGGCGGAAGTTGCAGTGAGCTGATATCACACCATTACACTCCAGAGCCTGGGCAACAAGAGCGGAACTCCATCTCAAAAAAAAAAAAAAAGTAGCAAATCAGAAGAGTATAGCATGGTGAATTTTTACAGATTATAATAATGTTCTATTTTAATATCATTTAAATATACTCTATTTATTAGAATGGGTTAATATTTTTGTCTTTGAATGTGTTACTAAAATTTTAGAGCTTGTGTCACAGAGTATTTATTTCTTTTCCTTTTTACAATTTTATATTAAAGGACAGTAATTTTGGCTACTTTTTTGGTGTACTGTTCTAAGAATTTTAACACATGTATGGATTCATGGAACCACTACCACAATCAGAATCAGAGTACGGAATAGTCCATCACCCCAAAATTCTCCCGTGTGCTATCCCTTTGTAGCTGACTGCTGGCAACTGTTGATCTGTTCTCTGTCATGTAGTCTTGTCTTTTCAAGAATGTGATAATAAATAGAATCAGATAGCATGTTACCTTTTGAGTCTAGCGTCTTTAACTTTGTAAAATGCTTTGCAATTCATCCATCCTGTTGCATGTATTAATTGTTCATTTGTATTGCTTGGTATGAATTTCATTGTATGAATGTAAACAATTCATTTATCCATTCACCTACTGGAAAACTTTTGAGATGTATCCAGTCTTGGATGACTATAAATAGAGCCATAAACATTTGTATGTACACTTTTGTGTGAATACAGGTTTTCATTTCATTAGGGTAAATATACAGAAGTGGGATTGCTGGATCTAAACCATTTCTGTGATTCTATTAAATCTACCTAGTTTTAGAGTCTACATTATCTTCATCAGTGAACTATTTCCTTCTTGGGATAGGCTCTTCAGATTTTGGAGAGACGGAAATGGTCTCTTGTGGTCCTCAGATCAGAAAATGAGATTTTAACAATTCAATGTTTTATTTTGTTTTTATCATTTCAGTACTTTTTTATTTTAGTTATTATAACACTAAGAGACATATTTTTAAAATTCCTCAATTGAAAACACTCCTCTATATATTTGAAAGCAAAGTTGCAGATGTTATGATTACCCCCATTTCAGCATCTGCCTCCTAAGAACCAAATATTCTCCTAATTACTATACCATTATCACATTCAAAAAAGGTAAGATTGATTTTAGGTTCTTGGGTGTTTTTTTTTCCTTCACAACACTTTTAACTATTTCACTCTGCTTTCTTCTTGTTGCATGATGTTGGACATAATTTTTATCTTTGCTTCTCTGCAGATAAAGTGTTTTTTCCTCCGACTTCTTTTGAGATTTCTTTCATTGCCATTGATTTTCTGAAATTCGAATATGATATTCCTAGGTTTTGTTTTGTTTTTGGTATTTATCCTGTTTGGTGTCCTCTAAGCTTCCTGCATCTGTGGTTTGGTATATGACATGAATTGGGGTGAATTCTTAGGCATTATTCTTTCTAATATTTTCCCTGTTCCTTTCTCTCCTTCTTTTCCTTCTAGTATTCCCATTACACAAATGTCACACTTTTTATAGTTGTTCCACAGTTCTTACATATTCTATTCTTGGGTGGGTTTTTTCAGCCTTTTTTTCTCTTTGCTTTTAAGTTTTGTAAGCTTCTACTGCAATGGTCTCAAGTAATTCTTTCCTGGGCTGTGTTCACTCTACTAAGCATTCTTCGTTTCTTTTGGCGTTTTTGGTTTCTAGCATTTCTGTTTGATTCTTTCTTCATATTTCCATCTCCCTGCTTGTATTTCCCATTGTTCTTGCATGCTGTCTATGTTATCCATTAGAACCCTTAGCACATTCATTATAGTTGTTTTAAATTCCAAGTTGGATAGTTCCAACATCTCTGTCATATCTGAACCCGTTCTAGTGCTTTCTCTGTCTCTTCAAACTGTGCTTTTGTCTTTTAGTATGCCTTGTATTTTTTGGTAATAGCCAGACATGATGTCATGGGTAAAAGGAACTGCTGTAAATAGGCCTGTAGTAGTGTGGTGTTGAGGTGTGGAGGAAGGGGAAGAGTTCACAGTCCTATGAATAGGTCTCGGGTTCATAGTGAGCCGGTATCCCTATACTGCAAACTTCACGTATGCTTCTCACACCTCCGGCCCCATGCCCCCTTAGTTGGTCAGGGTGACTAGAGTGGGCTAGAGTTAGATACTCCCTTTTCTCCATGTGGAAGGTTAGTTAGGGTCAACTGACTTTTTTCCAGGTCAGTTAGGCTCTGATACAATCTTGGCAGGCTAGGTTCTGGTTAAATAGTTTCTGCTGAGGAAACACCTTGTTAAAAACAGAATGTTCTGGTATATTTCAAAATGGTTCTGGAAGTACTAGGGGATTTTTCCCTAATATTCACTGTGAGAACCTGGTGAGGCTCCTGGGTGTAAAACTCACAAAAGTGTGGGGATGTCTCTATGACCAGATCCCTCTGGAGTTTTGGCTCTCGGACTTCTCCAGACTGAGCCTCCGGCAACTCGTCAATCATAGTTTAGGTTTTCCTGTCCAGCAGTGGTTCCCATGGAGGTTTTTGCTCCTGGATCTCTGTTATGGTAAGTTGTGCTTCTCTGTCTGTGAGTTTCTTGTCTGTCTTTTCAATTATAGGGGGCAGTGATTTGCCCTATAACCTCACTTGTCTGATGAATCTGAGAAGAGTTGTTTATTTTTCAGTTTGTTCAGCTTTTTACTTGTTGCTTGAATGGGGCTGCAATTTCCAAGCCCCTTACATGCTGGGCCAGAATCAGGAAGTCCCTAAGATTGATTTAAATTGTCTGTATGCAGTCCACATGCCAATTTCTCCAGTTATTCCAAAGTGATCTTTTATCATCTTCAAAAATCTGGGATCCAATAAAGTTTCATGTTTTGCACTTGGTTGGCATGTCTCCAGTTTATTTTAATCTCACTCACCTTCCCCATACTCTTTTTCTTTCTTTCTTTCTTTTTTTAATCTTTGAAGACACTGAAACTTTCGAAGAGTTCAGGCCAGTTGTGGTGTAGATTTGTTTTCTTATAACCTGGGTTAGACCTAGGTTATACATATAGCAAAAATATGACATAGGTAATACTATATGCTTCTCATTGCATCATATAAGGAGGAACATACTGACCATTTTGCCTTTATTTGTGATGCTAAATTTGATAATTACTATCCACAAGATCTGTCCATTATAAAAATATATTTTTACTTTTGTAACTAATAGATAATCTGTGGTGATACTATGTGTAGGTGTGAATAATCTATTTCCAACAACCCAATAGTTTTAGCATCCATTGGCAATGTTTGCTTAAAATCACTTATTACATTGCAAAATGGTGATTTTCTTCTTTTTAATTTTTTTGAGATGGAGTCTTGCTCTGTCACCTTGGCTGGAGTACAGTGGCATGATCTCAGCTCACTGCAATCTCCTCCTCCTGGGTTCAAGCAATTCTCCTGTCCCAGCCTCCCAAGTAGCTGGGACTACAGGCGTGTGCCACCATGCCTGGCTAATTTTTTTTGTATTTTTAGTAGAGACGGAGTTTCACCATATTGATCAGGCTGGTCTTCAACTCCTGACCTCGGGTGATGCACCTGCCTCGGCCTCTCAAGATTTCCTAATTCTATCTTTGTCTTATATTTTATTGTAAAGAATGTCTGCCCCTTCTTTGTGTGAGCTCTGTCTCATTGTCACTCTCTCTTTCTCATATCATCATGGATCAAGGACTCTTCCTGTTTTATTTACTTATTATTATGATTTTTGTTGCTCAACTGTCTCCAAGTCAGACAACAAAGATTCCTTCAAGCCAGTTCTTGTGGCTTCCTGTGTCCTTTTGATGTGATCCCATTAATCTTTGAATACTTTGTTGCTTTCTGGCACAATAAGACATCACAGGTTCACTTTGTACTTTCTTTGCCCCAGCTTTGGAATCAGTCAAGGCTGAAATATTATTTAGAAACCAAGATCTGGGGCACTGATGATGTCATTGTTGGATACAATGATCAGGCAGTTTGCCCTACAACTGTGGAAGACTAAACCCATGTATCCTAGAGCACTTAACCACTCTATTTTTTCTATAACCTTCTGTCAGTCCCTCTTAATCTACTTCTCAGTCCATTTTTCCTCTGTTCAGCCCCAAAATGTCAGCACATTCCCAAGGATATATTCCGCAGTTGCCTGGGTCTATTCTTTTGACACTTGCCCTGGCGACTATCTCCATACCCAAGGCTTCAGGTTATCACCTACAGATTAATAACTCCCACATCTTCGTCTCTGATACATAAATCTGCTAAGCCGACCCTTATTTCCACCTTATTTCCAGAACATCTCCACTTGAATGACCCCCAAATATATCAGTCACTATGTCCAAAGTGGACTCACCATTTTTTTCTTGAAAACCTGCTGTCTATATTCTAATCAACATCATCCACTCAGTTATGCCAGAAAAACAGAACTTTCTCTGAATGCTTCTTTATATACACTGCTGATATCTTGAAGGTCACCCAGGCTGGAGTGCAGTGGTGCGATCTCAGCTCACTGCAGCCTCCGCCTTCTGGGTTCCAGCGATTCTCCTGCCTCAGCCTCTCGACTAGCTAGGATTACAGGTGTGCACCATCACACCCAAGTATTTTTTGTATTATTAGTAAAGCCAGGGTTTCACCACATTGGCCATGCTGGTCTCGAACTCCTGACCTCAAGTGATCTGCCTGCCTTGGCCTCCCAAAATGCTGGGATTACAGGCATAAGCCACCGCGCCTAGCCCCATCTTAATCCTTCTCAAATATTCTCCCTCTCAGCTTCCTCCTGCCTTTCCTGGCTTCCCTCATTTCCTGTACAGCCTACTGCTCTCCTAGCACTCATCCAACTCCCCTAGCCTCCCACTCCCATGTCAGACCCTCTATTATCCACAGAGCTGCTGTGGGGAGGTCTCTAAAATGCAAATCTAATTATGTCACTGCTCTGCTGAAAATTCTTCAGTTTCCTCTGTCAAACAAAGTTCAAAATTCTTAGCCAAGATCTTCCAAGTGTCTGACTGTCAGCCTCATCATCTTCTACAGCAGCAGTCCCCAACCTTTTTGGCACCAGGGACCAATTTTGTGGCAGACAATTTCCCCATGGAGCAGGGTGTGGGGATGGTGTGTGGGGGGGGATGGGGGATGACATGGTTTTAGGATGAAACTGTTCCACCTCAGATCATCAGGCATTAGATTCTCACAAGGAGCTTGAAACCTAGGTCCCTCGCAGCGTGGTTCACGATGCGGGGTTCACAACAGAGTTTGTGCTCCTATGAGAATCTAATGCTGCTGCTGATCTGACAGGAGGCAGAGCTCAGGTGGTCATGCTGGCTCACCCACTGCTCTCCTCCTGCTGTGCAGCCCAGTTCCTAACAGGCCACGGACTGGTACCTGTCCACGACCTGGGGGTTGGGGACCCCTTTTCTACAGGAAACTTTTCTTCTACCTATACAGAATTCTTTTCAATATCGTTCCATCCCATAAGCTCCTGCTATTCATAGAATTTCCTCCCTGACTCTCACCCTGCTCCCCTGTTTATGTAGCTAATTCTTGATGAGATCATGTCGCACAATTATGTCAACTGTCCAAGACCTTCTAGTGGATTCCCCATGCACTGTGAGTAAACACAAATGTATTATCCAGCCTGCACGTCCTGTCTTCCTCTGAGACCTCATTTTGCACCCTAATCGCCCCTTGCCCTCTCTGTTTTCTTTTTTTTTTTTTTTTTTTTTTTTGAGGCGGAGTCTCGCTCTGTCTCCCAGGCTGGAGTGCAGTGGCGGATCTCAGCTCACTGCAAGCTCCGCCTCCCGGGTTCACGCCGTTCTCCTGTCTCAGCCTCCCGAGTAGCTGGGACTACAGGCGCCCACCACCTCGCCTGGCTAGTTTTTTGTATATTTCAGTAGAGACGGGGTTTCACCCTGTTAGCCAGGGTGGTCTCGATCTCCTGACCTCGTGATCCGCCCATCTCGGCTTCCCAAAGTGCTGGGATTACAGGCTTGAGCCACCGCGCCCGGCCAACCCCTCTCTGTTTTCATGCACTGGTCTTCTTTCTAGTCCTCGGCCACACACAACCTTATTTGTCTGGTATTTGGAAAAGCTGTTTCCAGAGTCTGGGTTCTTCTTTCCGATCGTCACATTATTATCATGGCTTCTCATTATCGATCAGATCTCAGTTCAAATTTTATGTCTCAAAGAGGCCTTCTTAGGTCCCTTAATTCCTTCTAGTCACGTCTGTGGACTTTGGCCTCTAACTGACCTGAGTTTGAAAGCCTCTGCCACCTACAGGCGTGTGACCCTGAGGAAAATGAGCCACACAGAGGCTCACTTTCCTTATTTATAAAATGAGAGTGATAATGCCTCCCTCACAAAATCGTTGTGAGTCATAAATGAGACTATTGCTTGATTCTCAGTGTTTAAAACATCCAAACAGTAAGTGTTTTTTAAATGGCAGCTGTAAATATTTTTATTTTGTTGCACACCATTGGCAATATTGTTAGCACTACTTCCACTGTGTGATGTCTGTGATACAAAATGCCTCAAAAGAGCTTTATTTCCTGTAGCACTAAGCAAACAAACAAACAAACAGGAAACATTAAAAGAATTTTGTGGCCAGGCACAGTGGCTCACGCCTGTAATCCCAGCACTTTGGGAGGCCAAGGCGGGCAGATCACAAGGTTAAGAGATCGAGACCATCCTGGCCAACATGGTAAAACCCCGTCTCTACTAAAAATACAAAAATTAGCTGGGCATGGTGGTGTGTGCCTGTGTTACCAGCTACTTGGGAGGCTGAGGCAGGAGAATCGCTTGAACCCAGAAGGCGAAGGTTGCACTGAGCCAAAATCGCACCACTGCACTCCAGCCTGGGCAACAGCGGGAGACAGCATCTCAGAAAAAAAAAAAAAAAAGGATTTTGTAGTCTGGCTCTAAATTTTCCAGAATTATCTTCAACTGCTCTCCCTCACAAACTGTATTTCAGCCCGTCTGGACTTTTCTGGAGGTCTCTTGCCTCTTCATTTGCATATAACATGGAGCCTTGTAGAAGTTCTATTCATCTTTTCTTTTCTTTCTTATCTCGCTTTCTTAATCTCTCAAATTAAACCTTACATGGTCACCGGTATTGGAAATGTGTCTTCTGAACTGCCAAATTTATCATCTTGAGTGTCAGAAGAACCTCAAGTTCCATCTGTCTGGAACAGAACATATGATCTTTCCCAAGCAATCTGATTCCTTCTTCTGTGTTATAAGTCTTAGTGAAGACGCCACCATCCACTTGAAACCGCAGTCAGAAATCTAAGTGTTAATGATGGCTTCTTTTCTGCCGCCTGGTAATCATTTACTGAGTCTTGATGAGTTCACCTCCTAAGGTTCACCTTCTATATTGCCTGCTAAATGTTTTGTTTCTCTAAATGCATCACCTCCACTCCCCTATTACTGTTTCATTTTGTTTGTTTGTTTGTTTGTTTGTTTGTTTGTTTTGAGACAGAGTCTCACTGTGTTGCCCAGGCTGGAGTGCAGTGGCACAGATCTCAGCCCCCCAGGTTCAAGCAATTCTGGCGCCTCAGCCTTCTAGTAGCTGGGATTATAGGCATGCACCACCACACCCAGCTGATTTTTTTATTTTTAGTACACACATGGTTTCATCATATTGCCCACACTGGTCTTGAACTCCTGGCCTCAAGCAATCCACCCACCTCGGCCTCCCAAAGTGCTGGGATTACAGGCGTGAGCCACCATATCAGGCTGTCCCCTATTACTATTGATCTGCATCAGACATTTGCCATCTCTTTCTTCACCATGGCAAAGACTTATCCCAGGGCTCTCTGCCAGGCTTTCCCAGGCCACTCGCCTGCAATGCGATGGTTCTGGAATGGACCTGTGGCCATCTCTCTCTGCCTTCCTGCTCCACACCCGTCAGTGGCTCATCCTCAGAACCAAGCCTGTGCTCCTTAGCATGGCACACAAAGCAATTGCTCTCTCTCTCTTACCTGTTCTCAAAACACGCACTTGTTCCCCACAATGCACACCCAAGCCATACCGTTCACATTATATCTTCTGCCTAGATATCTGCCCTCCTCCTTTTTCACGTAAACAATTCACCTCAAGAAAAGAGCTTACTCATTTTCCCTTCTTATAAAGGCAAAATATTTTAAGTTTAAAGAAAACAGAAGATTCAGATAAGCAAAATGAGGAACAGAAACAATCTCCCATTATATTGCCACCCGGAGAAGAGCAATACTGACATTTTTTTCTATACTTACATACAGTTTTTTAAAAATGGAAATATGCCCTATCTATTCTTTTATAACATAATCGTTTTTACTTAATCATAATCTTGAATAATTTCCTGTGTCATTTAATATCATCCTTCACTATTATGCTGCATTGGGTACATAGAAGTCTATTGTGTGGCAGTGCCGTGACTTATTTAATTGGTTCTCTATTTGGTTCTCTGTTGTTGGATATTTATACTACTTCAAATTTTACATAGTTACAAATAATACTGTGATGAATATCCTTACTGATGAAATTGTTTGAGCATGAATTTTAATTTCCTTTGTATAGATTCTTTTTTTTGTATAGATTCTTAAAGATGTTTTTGCTGAATCAAAAGATATGCAACTCTTTAAAGATTTGATGCAAATTGCCAAATTGTTCTCAGAAAGGCCATAGCAATAGCTAAATGAAATATCTTCCAATTTTGTGGGTGAAATCAAGATTTTGTTTTATTTTGCATTTATTATTAGTGAAGTTAAACATTTCCGTATGTTTGGTAATCATTTACTTCTCTTCTTTTGTGAATTGTCTTTTAGTGTTCTTTTCTCATTTGTCTTTTGGTGTATTTAACTTTTGCAAAGTAATCTGAAAAAAAATGTAATGGAACTAACTCTGTTATGCATGCTGAAAATATTTTGCCAGATTATGGTTTGCCTTCCAATTCTATTTGTAGTGTTTTGTGAGTGCCGGTAGCCATGCAGCCTAGCCACTACACTCTGGATTTACTGGATTACTCTGGATTACTGCCTGAGCATAAATCTGAACTCCAACTCTTAAAAGTTGTGTAGTCTTGGACAAGTTACTTAACCTCTCTGTGCCTCAGTTTTCTTATTAGTAATATGGAGGTAATAATAGTAGTTGCCGTATAGGATTGTTGTAAGGATTAAACGAGCTAATACAGGGACAGTGTCTGGAGCTTTGTTTGGCACATGTTAAGTGCTGCATGATAGTTAAGTTAAACCAACAATGGTTCAGCTTCAAAGTCTTCACAAAGCCACCACTGAATCCCTAATTGAGGGAAATCCTACACATCTGACCTTCTATAGTATTTTTCTTAATACTGTTAATTTTATAATGATACATTTATATGCCAGTCTTCCTCAACAGGCTGGAAACTAATACCGTGGTCAGGGATTATATCTTATTTATCATTATATTTCTAATGCCCTCCATATGCCTTCTTCAGTGCTCACAAAGTATCTGTGACCCACACTCTGGCTCTTAGGACCACACATAGCACATATCCTACATTCCTTTGAATTCTGATTGTAAGTGTAGTTAGTTAGCTCTCCAATTAGATCACACATTTCTTAAGGGCAAACACTTACACTCTTGTTTTTTCTACAAGACCAAGCTCTGAGTCTAAAATATATTAAGTGCTCAGTAAGTGGAAGATTATAAGTAGGTGAGGTTGGGAGGGAGGAAGGGGCAGATTTAAAAAAAAAAAGTTTTCAAATGAGTAGAAGTTATAAGCAGACACTTAGATCCAGTCTTGGGAGATCATGCCTCCAGTTACTGAGTCTGGTGTAGTCAAATGAATGGTCAATCCCGTGAACTAAGTAGGAGATAAAAGCCTGAAACCCTGATTCTAGCAAGCTGTGAACAGCCACTCATGTGTACATGGTTTTAAAGAACTACATTTTCATGATGGTTCATGACAACTCCCTCTTTCCTTCTTTGTGCAAGTGGTTCTGCCACTGAATCCAAAGAGGACCCTTGAGCTTGAGGGTCTATGAATGGATCATAGAGAACCCTGGTTGAAAGGCCGAGGTATGCAGTGATCTGGAGCATTTATTGCATTTAAGATCTCAACCCCATCCCTGGCCTGAGTAAAAATAGGCGTCAATGCAGACATCTGTGTCTCTACTATTTAAAATATCATGTCTATATTCAAAGCAGTTTTAGAGTTGTGACAGCCAAATTGATTAAAAAAAAAAAAAAACCTTTTCATTTAAGTGATGATTTTTTTACCCTTTTGACTGTCTTGGTAGCTAAACTTTATACATATGATTACAGATCATGGTTATTTCTGTAACCCATTTATTTACTCACTCATTTAACAAATCATTCAATAAACATGTGTGCTAGTCTATAAGAAGTACTAGTGATGAGGATTCAAGGTAAAACAGAAAGGGCTATCCCTCCTCTTGTGTTTTTAGAGTAAGTGCAGCAGACTGACAATGAAATCATTATTAGAATGTGCTTTTGTAAGCATTTTGATAGAATTATCGAAACACAGAGGAAATGAACATAATCATTTAGAATTGGGAAGAGGAGGCCATAGACAGTTTCATGGAGGAGCTGAGGCTGGGCTGAATTTTGAGGAAACAGTCATTCATTCATTCAATAAATATTGACTGACATGAATAAAAAAGACTACAATCCATCTAGGCATTGAGTTTATTTGTTCGCTGGGAACAAGGTTTCTAAACACATGGGACTAATTATTAAAACATCAAAAGGGGTCATGTAGAACAAAATTTAAAAAGGTGATATGATAAAGAGCGACAGGAGGGCTGAGCATGGTGGCTGACGCCTGCAAACCCAGCTCTTTGTGATGCTGAGGCAAGCAAACCACTTGAGGTCAGGAGTTTGAGACCTGCCTGGGCAGCATAGAAAGACTCCACAACAAAATAAAAATAAAATAATAAAATTAGTCAGGCGTGGTGGCATGTGCTTGCAGTCCTTGAGGCACATAAGTAGCCACGGGGCTATTCAGGAGGTGGAGGCAGAAGGATCCTTAAGCCCAGAAGTTTGAGGTTATAGAGCTATGATTGCGCCACTGCACTGCAGCCTGGGTGACAGAACAAGACCCTGTCTCAAAAAAAAAAAAAAAAAAAAAAAAAAAAAAAAGACAGGAATCAGGGAGGCCAGATCACTAATGGTCAGTGTCGTAGACAATTCAATTGGAAGCCAGACAGTAACTAAGCACATATAGAACAAGGTACTCTGCCCACCACCTAAGGCCCTGGACTGGGTTGGTGACTATGGGAATGGGAAAGAGGAAATAGAAGCAACGAGGACTGTGAAGGATTCAGCAAGTCTGCATGTGTAGGTGGCAGAGATAGAGGCATGAATGGAAGGATGCTGATACAGCAAACAGAAACAGGAAAGCTGGAAGAAGAGACTATTTTAAAGGAGCAAGAGTTGAGTGCTGGGAAGCAAAAAGGGCCCAGTACACAAGAGGTATTCAGTAAATGTCAAATGAATAAATGGGTAGATGGGTGCGTGGGTAGACAGGTGAATGGGTGGGTGGATGAGTGAATGGGTAGAGGATATGGTGGTGAGTGATATAGGTAAATCAGAATTTCTCCTTCACTTCCACCTATCTTGACCCACTGGGAAGCAAACCAAGCAAACTTGTATTTATTTCTTCATATTTTTATCTCCCAACCACAGACTCCTTAAGGGAAATAATTGTGTTGTTCCCCTAGGCACCGTGCCTGACCTCCTGGCCTTGTAGATGCAGACTTGTTGATTACATGCTCTACCCACCATTCCTTCCGATCAGCCACAATTTGACTACCTTTTTTCATGCCTGCTGATTATGACTTTCCATGGGCAAGGTCGGGAAAGCTCTCAATTCTCACCCATGATCTACCACTGATCCTTTCCTCCTTCACTGACAAGTCTTGCTTCACACTCACTGATTGACTCTCCCAGGCATAAGGACCTGGCTGTCCAAACTGGGAGTCTGGATTCATCACACAGCCTACATTCAGGGTAGAGGGAACCTATTTAGAAATTGCCAATACATAACAATCTAAAGTGCACAAATGATTAGGTCAGGATGAACATCAGGCTTATCGGAGACAGTAGCAGTCCTATGTAATTGGGCCAAATTGTGGTTTATTAAGCTAGCTTTTATCATAGTGACTCCTGGTAGTGCTATAGTTAAGGGTCTGTCAGTTTTTCCATTATAAGACCCTGTTTCGGAGGCTTATAACTGCCAGGGAAATTCACTGGTGCCTGGAACTTGACACATTAGGGTGCTCGCAGCCTTTGGGTATATGTTGAAAATACGAATAAAATAAAAATGACGGGGTTATTTGGTTGAGATACGTGGCCTCAGCTTGCTAGCCTATGAGGATTCTGTAACAAGCCGACCTTACCCAGGCTGTGGACAGTGGGTTCACATGACAGATAGTAACATTTTAACATTTTCCTCATTGTCATTATGCTCCATCTTGTCAGTAATCTTCTTGTTAAAGAGCACTCGTTGACATGATGAACAATAATGGCCCCCTGGCAGCCATCATCGGCCATCACAGAGTAACCCAAGTTTCAGAAGTTCCTATATATCATACATAAATTGACTGTATAAAAGGTTGCGGAAATATTTTTGATAGGGCAAAGGTCTAATCAGAGGCTCCCCCTAATCAGTTCCATGGATATGGCTATAAGATTTGTAGGAGTCCTACTGCTGTCACTTTTTTGGGCTTGGGTCTATTTGGACAGTAATGAAGTGACTCTATTTTCTCGTAAGTTCTTTGTTTGCAATTATGACACGTCACCAGCAGCTGATCTGTAGTACTTTGGTTGATTCCAAACTGTAGTTTTCCCATAGGAGAGATCATTAACACACCTTTCAACCTTTAAACTTAACCTACAATAAATACCAATCATGATGAGAGTTAAGATGTAAGAAATGAGCACCTATGTAAAACTTGGCACCTAAACAAGGTAACTATTATTGACCCACTACTTAACCTTGAATCTTTCCAGGGTCTTAAGCATGTCATCTAAGAGGTCACTGTGGGGCAGTTGATGAAACATGGGCTATGAGTTTAGATTCTAGGGTTTACAGATTTCCAGTCAACCATCTACTAACTCTGTGACTGTGGGCCAGCTCCTGAGCGACTGAGGTCTCTGTTTCTCTTTCCTAATCTGTAAAATGATAATGGTAACACCCATTCCATAGAGTTATTATGGCATAAGGTTGTTATGGAATGGGTGTTATTATCATGGAATAGGTTCTATTATCGTTCATTAGGAAAATGCATGCCAAGGACTACAACATCAGAGCCAACCTCTTTGATGTTCTTTCTCATCATTAAAAAAATTGAGTATGCACATCTCAATATATGTTTAAAATACTTCTGTGTTTATAAATTAAATTGTGTACTACTGGACTAAAATATTATGCACATTATAAAACACACAAAAAATAAATTTTCAATGATTGGAATAAATAATACTTAAAACATTTTTCATTTTGTCTTAATAATAAAGAACATATTTTTGCACTTGGGGAAAATTATTACAATATTTAAATAACATTTTATATTACTACATTGAACTAATATTTTTACAAAAACAATGTGATTTAAATGATTCTTTTTTCTTAGAATCTTGCTTTAACACTGTGATGTAATTCATTTGAACGTCTGTTTCTACCTTTTAGTGACCACTGCCGCTTAAAATATACTTCATAAGCTACAAATAGCTAAATGAAAGACATAAATTTCTGGCTATACTTCTTAAAATCTTCAAACTATACACCTTTCATGGAAAGACCTTTCTTGAAATTAAGTTACTAAACGTCCATCTTCTCTGGTTTCAGGCAGTTATTTTTGAAAATAATCACAGATCATCATATTTTACTGAACAGGTTCAAAGTACTCTGAATCGCTTCATTTGGAAGCTTTATAAATGAGTAAGAATGTTTTGTTTCTAGACTTCTTTCTAGATTTAAACATTTTAGTAGGTAATAGATAACGTTTTCTGCAAAAAAAAAAAATCATAATGATGAAAGCATTTCTAACATCCTCTTTTGAAAAATATTTTTTCCATACCAGATATTTATTTTACAGAACACCTATTTTCTCTTTTATTGTTCATGTCGCATTTATCTGCAAAGTATGGATTAAGTGTGCTGATTTTTTTTCTCCCAAAATAACAGCTAGATAGCATATTATTGACAGTCACATTTTATCACAGAAAAAACAAAAAAAAACCCTCAGCAAATGTGGGACATATATTTGTTGTTGTTGTTGTTGTTGTTAAAAAAAATCTGGAATTCATTATTGCATTTAAAAACTTGTGTGAACCATTTCCAGGAGTTAATCTGAGAACCTCTGTGTGGTACAAAACATTTTCACAGTCATACATATATGTATGAATATAGCCTTATATTGGTTCATGTAAACTGCATATGTCAGGATAAACTAAAAATGAATGAATAAAGGATGGGGCCACTGCCCAAATGGAATTTCTGTGCTTCTTCAAGACCCCCAATCTAGCCTAGAAATTGAGTGAGGATGCTAGCATAATCCCATACACCTAAATATCAGTGATGCTCATTTTTCTCTATGTCATGTAAGAAATTACAGAAGTAGAATTTCAATCTTTTCTCCCTACATCTCAGTGGATTGTCTTGCTTATCTCTGGGATGTGCAGACTCCACTTTGGAGCTACTGGCTCAGCAGTCACTGGGACTTATGAGCATGCAACAATTGTCAGTAACTACTCTTATCTTCTAATATCCATCAGTTTCCCAGGCAAGTGGGTGTGGATGCATGTCCACCTGCACGCAATGCTCAAAAATAACACACTAGTTTCCATATCTCTGTAAAATTGGAAAATGCCCCCTGTATTCCTTTCTTGTATTCTTTCCTTGATTCTTAATAATGTCCCACGACCTTTCTACTTCTTATACAAAATTCCAGATATAGATGATGAAAAATCTCTCTAAAACAGATGAGAAAAATAATGATCATTTTCCAATGCACCTCAGCACGAATATTACATTGCACATTTTTTAATTGAGAGACCTGTGAGTTGTCCTATATCAGTATGTGTGGAAGAAGGTTAATAGGCTCTTAAGTATTCTTGCTTTCTTCTTTTTCTTCCTAAATACAGGATTGTTCTCAATCAATCGGACAACCATCTTCCTGGAGGTAGATTATAACATGTACTGAAGGAGTGTAAACATAAAACATCTAGGTAATATTCAGCTTTTGAAATTCAGAGTAAGTCAGGCTAAAGCCTCACAAGTCAGGCTGTTGTCTCCAGAGCAGATTTTCTAAACTCCCTTATCTCCCGGTGTCAGGTGAGCCTACTCCACAGTAATAAGAAAATGTAACGTAGGAGAAGTCAAAGGAGCAGCTCACCTTTTTTCTTGCTTGGGGCATGGTGGGAAGAGTAAGGGGGAGAGGAGGGCATGTGGTGGAGAGGAATGATAGGAGAGAGGGAGGAGAGAACGGGGCACAACTTCACCAGTGTGGATGCTCAGGTGCAGTGGGACCTTAACATTTAGAATGTTAAGCCACCCTTGATTCCAACATGGCCTGGAGTAGGGCTCAGAAATCGTTGAGAGTCTGGATCTACAAATGGCGGTGATCACTATGATAGGGTGGCTCTGATCCAGGGCTGGAAAATGGACAGTAGCCGGTGGGGAGCCCAATAGAGTCCCAGCACGCACAGCGGGATCCTGAATACTAGCTGACTTAGGGGTCAAGTCAGTCAGGGGGAGTCACCAGCTTCTGAGAAAGCCAAGCCAGACCAACAAAATTAAGATAGCCCAGCTGCGCAGGGCGTGGTGGCTCACACCTGTAACCCCAGCACTTTGGGAGGCTGAGGCGGGCAGATCACGAGGTCAGGAAATCGAGACCATCCTGGCTAATACGGTGAAACCCCATCTCTACTAAAAATACAAAAAAAAAAAAAAAAAAAAAAAAAAAAAAAATTAGCCGGGCGAGGTGGCGGGCGCCTGTAGTCCCAGCTACTCGGGAAGCTGACACAGGAGAATGGCCCGAACCCTGGAGGCGGAGGTTGCAGTGAGCCGAGACCGCGCCACTGCACTCCAGCCTGGGGGACAGAGCGAGACTACTTCTAAAAATAAATAAAAATAAAAAATAAAAGATAGCCCAGCTGCATATTTTAAACGCAAATATCACGAGCTCAAGTGGTACATAATGGGTAAGGAAAATCATTTGAGAGACCAGAGCAGGCATCCAAGATTCGCTTTAAAACCTGGACTTTTCCCCACTGCCCTGGGAGATTGCATCCCTTTTCTCATACATCTAGCAGCATCTTGGGAGAGAAGTCAAAGGGAGGGAATACATCCAAAAGACTGAGCATTTTCATCCAGTAAGTCGGTTACTTCAGTTTACATTATTGGATCAGACTAAGCCTTAAACTGGATTGGATATTTGTGGTTTTTTTTTTTTTTTTTTTTTTTTTTGTTTTTTTTGAGGCGGAGTCTTCACTCGGTCGCCCAGGCTGAAGTGCAGTGGCGCGATCTCGGCTCACTGCAAGCTCCGCCTCCCGGGTTCATACCATTCTCCTGCCTCAGCCTCCCGAGTAGCTGGGACTACAGGCGCCCACCACCGCACCCGGCTAATTTTTTTGTATTTTAGTAGAGACGGGGTTTCACCGTGTTAGCCAGTATGGTCTCGATCTCCTGACCTCATGATCCGCCCGCCTCGGCCTCCCAAAGTGCAGGGATTACAGGCGTGAGCCACCGCACCCGGCTGGATATTTGTTAATATCTTTCTCTCTAGCCAGAGGTAGGTTGGATATTTGTTAATATCTTTCTCTCTAGCCAGAGGTAGGCAGGAGTTTAGGTGGAATAGAAGAGTGGAGGGAGGAGATGGTGCATAGGAGGAAGGTAAGTTAGTTACAGACAAAATCAAAATATGGTATTTCCTATGCACCTCTGTATTGTAGTGGGAGCTAAACTTTGCAACACTGCTATGCGTAGAAGGCAACGTCACTCCTTCCAACTATATAGTGGCAGAAGTTGAGTTTCATGTGTGCCAATGCCTCTCTGAGTCACAAGCATGCAGAAAAACACTTCATTGCTTTCATAATTACTGATTTTGGAGCTAGGTTACTGATTTGGAGATAGGAAAACCAAGGCTCTCCCCCAATTAATGTAAGTGACAGGCCAATAATTTATTTCAATTTTGATCCTGCTGATGCACTTAAGTATCTGTTGGTCAATACCAAAGATTTCAGTTGAATTTCTACTTATGGAGTCACTTTGGAAACTAAAGTATTGTACTGACAAAAATGAACCTAGAATACTGCTCCTTCCCTCCCACAGAAATATTTTAGAAGTACCTGAAATCACATTTAAGAGAGTATCATGGGCTGTCACATGATGGAGTGAGATTAAACCTCCTTGTTGAGGACAAGACACTAAAGAGGGCCAAGAAGAGGAGTGAATGGACAGCCATGGAGTCTGGTCCTCATGCCTTTTGTCATTGTCACTATTAAGAATCTCAAGCCCTTAATGTTTTAGCATTAATTATTCATTAGAATTAGACATAGCTATGGAGTCATTTTAATGAGCTTTAATGGCAAATATCCAAAACATCGGGCCTCTCCCCTTCCATGTTACCTGAGGGGATTCTCTGCAGATCCTTCTATCTTCATCTGTAATAAATGCACCATTAACCCTTAATGCCCCTAGCAGGATTGGTCAATGGCCTTTGTATGCCAGCAATGCTTCCTGAAGGGGTAAAGTGAGGTAGAGCAGAGATGCAAAAAAACCTGGAAAGAAATGGAAAAGAAATAATTAGGCTCTCAAAGGGTGGAGACTCTAGTGATAGAACTACTTCGACTGTGTCCTCTGCTGTGAGGAAAAACCATGGAATTAAAAACTGTAGAAGAAGTTCTAGAAATGCAGGAAAGGTGAAATCTAATTAGGGGTTTTTTTCCTCTGAACTTTCAAAAATCAGAATCTCTTTTATAAAATATATCTATTGTTGAATATTCACATGTACAACTTCAGTACACATTTTCAGGAACACATATAAAAAGGAAGGGCACAGCCTGCAAATGCCTGCTGAATGAATGAATTTCAGAAATAAAAAATAGAGGTGCCCTTTGTGCAAAGCTATAGAATTACATCAGTGATTAACATACGTTCCACTTTCACAGGGACACACCACCACTCTGCTATATTCCAGGCTACCACTGATCATTGAAAACACATGTACCTTGTGTACATACTCTATCCTTTCTTTGTCTAAGCCTCTTCCTAGAAAAAATACAGAAAGTGGCAAAGTACATTAACTTCTGTGGGCATGTCAGGACTCTTTAATAGTACATTTCCTATAAAGCACAATTTGGTCCCCAAAAGTTTAAATGAATTTGAATGCTTCTCCAAATACTCACATTACTTTATGAAAATAACTTAGACACTGGGGAGAATTAGAGTGCTTGTTTGATTGTGTTTGGCCAGATTAAGTAGTTGGAAGAGCTTAGCAGAAATTGATATGGAAAGTCAAAGGTCTAGAAGCTTTCTTTTTATATCTTGGTGTGACCGTAGTACTGGCAGGGAGTAAGGAACCAGAAGCTGTGGCTACAACTGTGTAGATGGCAATGAGGGAGATAGCAATTTTAAAATTACGCTTGCCTTCCCAGGATCCGCATAGCATGCACAAATAGAACTTTGAGGGCCAATCAGAGTGCTAAAGAGACAGACACTCTTCCAGTTGCCAGATGTCTGGCTATATAACTTTTTGGCACTTTGTGCAACATAGAGGCAGATCTATGAATTGAATCTATAAACATTGCAGTTACCATCTGACAACTGTTCAGTGGCCTCAGTCCAGTTTCTAGTGGACAGGTGTTTGAATTACCAAAAGAAAAACCCACACACAACAAAACCCTCACTATTGGAGCTACTAATTGATATGCTTGTTGGAAGGCTCAGAAACAAGGCCAAGAATGGAATGGGCATGAAGACAGAAATGTTCCCCCTTCCTGGTGGTCCCTCTCATTCGAACTGGAAGCATTTGGGGAAGAGTTGAGGAGCGGTTTGCCTGGCCGCTGTGTGGGTCTGTGATTACATGGCATCGGCTTCCACTGCTTTGAATTTGAGGCATTTCCTAAGTCCCTTAGTTAATGTTTAAAAATATTAAAGATTACAGAACTCCTTTCTGCTGTAATTGTTCAGCGTTCACAGTTTCTGTGGTGGTTTGACTGATTGGCGAACTTGACAACGATTCACAATTTAGGTGTTGTTGATAACTCAGAATAAAGACTGCATGTTGTTGATGTTTCTCGAAGGACAGTGGCAGGCAGGGCTGCACTAGCTATGAAGACCCACCCAATTCCGGGCATCCCTGAGACCATGTGTGTTCCCTCACACTACCAGAGACCCAACACCGGGCCTGATGGGCCCCATGAAGGATCAGAGAGAGTGCAGGAGTGTGCCAGACATTGAACAGTCTATGTGCACATCTGAACCTCTAAAACTGTATGTTTGCCCTTATGAGAAATTATGAGTAAAATAGAGGGTTAGTTGTTTCATCCTGTAATCTGTGCTGTCTTTTCCAATAGAGCTTTAAGGAACAAAGAGACCTCGCCATTCTTTGAAATAGGGGCCCGAAAAAGAGCAAGTTGTACTTTTAGTTATACAATAAATTTCTCCCTTCACAAGTTTCTAATTTAGTGTGTCTCTGAATCACAGTCAATAATGTCTCTAACGCTGACAACAGCATTGGCATAAGAACACTTTTCACTTTGGTGGGGTTCCTGTTAGGTCCAACAATTTTGAAGGCAATATTAATGATGACAAATGAGGAAGAAAGCTTACCCTGTTATCTCTTTTCTTCAATGTCAATATTAGAGTTAGACTTGGGATAGGCAAACAGCCTTGTTGTTAAGTTTGCATGAAGAAGAGCTGTGATGATTAAGAGACTTTGAATATGGGAATAGAAACAACATTAAATGTAGAAGTCTACTAAAATGGCATGCTTTGTCATCAGCTTTCCATAAATGTAACACGTTTAGGATGTAGTGCTTTTTCCCCCCTTGGAAACTAGTCATTTAATTTGCTGACAATGACAATATTAGGTTTAAAAAGAGATTGCATCAGAGAACGATGTCTCAGTAATCTGGAAATATTTCTAAATGCCTAAGTGACTATGGATGTATCTTTTTTGTATAGTAGCTAAAAAACTGACCAATTTCACCAAACTACCAATCTCAATGAATTTTATACTTTATTGAATTAATGGATAGTACAGTGATTTCAGCCACTTACCCCATCGCATGCTGTTGAACTTGTGGTGAGCAGAGGCTGAGCTGGGGGATCAGGCCACGTGCAGAAGCTCTTCTGTCTATTTCACTGCTCTTTTTCACGCTGACGGCAGAGTCCAAATGCTGGGGAGGACAGTGGTGTGCACCTCAGTCCTCAGCACTGCTAAGCAGCATGTCAATAAGACAGATATTCAGCAGAACATGCCATACATATTTTGGAAAGATGATCTTATCAGGAAAAACAAAATGTTTACAGGCCACATGTTTTTTAATGTAAAATGAAATCATTTTATTAAGACTCAGGGGAAAATGTATCTTTAAAAATAGTTTTTCACTATATAAAATGTTAAAATACCCAAGTAGAGAGAATAATATAATGAATGTCCCAGGTACTCCTCCCCCAACTGCCACATTTTTTTTTTTTTTTTTTTTGAGACAGAGTCTCGCTCTGTCGCCCAGGCTGGAGTGCAGTGGCCAGATCTCAGCTCACTGCAAGCTCCACCTCCCGAGTCTACACCATTCTCCTGCCTCAGCCTCCCGAGTAGCTGGGACTACAGGCGCCCGCCACCTCGCCCGGCTAGTTTTTTGTATTTTTTTAGTAGAGACGGGGTTTCAACGTTAGCCAGGTTGGTCTCCATCTCCTGACCTCGTGATCCGCCCGTCTCGGCCTCCCAAAGTGCTGGGATTACAGGCGTGAGCCACCGCACCCGGCCTAACTGCCACATTTATCAACACAAACTCAGTCCTGGTTTATCCGTATCTCATCACTACCCCTTTCCACCACATTTTTGAAGCAAATCCCAGATGTCATATAATATCATCTGAAAACATTTCAATATGTAGCTCTGAAAAAAGGGACTCATCTTAAAAAACACCTGTGAAATCACAGTAACACTTGTAAAAATTGACAATAATCTTTTAACGTTATCTCATTTCCAGTCAGTGTTCTTATTTCCCCACATATCTTGTACACTTTTTTTTTTTTTTTACAATTTAGTTCATTTGAATTAGGATCCACATAAGGGCCACATATTGCCGTTGTTTGATTCGCCTCTCTTGATCTATAGGTTCTTGCTCCCTTACTGTCTTTTTCTTCTTAAGTTTTTGTTGTTTTGTTGAAGAAGAGATTGGGTTTTGCCTATGGAGTTCCCCACTGTATTAGACCATTCTCACGCTGCTAATAAAGACATACCCAAGACTGGGTAATTTATAAAGTAAGAAGTTTAATTGACTCACAGTTCATCATGGCTGGGAGGCCTCAGGAAACTTACAAGCATGGTGAAAGGGGAAACAAACACAGCCTTCTTCACATGGCAGCAGCAAGGAGAAGTGCTGAGCAAAAGGCGGAAATGCCCCTTATAAAACCACGAGAGCTCATGAGAACTCACTCACTATCACCAGAACGGTAGCATGAGAGCAACTATCCCCCGAGTCAGTTACCTCCCACCAGGTTCCTCCCATGGCATGTGGGGATTATGGGAACTACAATTCAAGATGAGACTTGGGTGAGGTGCATCCAAACCATATCACCCACAGTCCGGATTTTGCTGGTGCCATATAATATATATCCTTTAAACTGGCAGTTAGATCTGAGGCTTGATCAGATCCGAGTTTGACATTTTGGCAACACTACTGTGTAGGCAGTGTTGCACACCTTCGTTTAATGGGGCGTAATATCTGGTTGACTCTGTTTGCAATGTTAGCAGCAACCAATGACAACTACCTAGATCCATAAGACTAATTCATTACAGGTTGCAAAATGATGCTATTTTAACTCTATTATTCCTTCCTCATTTAGTTTCTGGAAAATGCCTATAAAGAGAAACTTCTGCTCATCAACTATTGGTTTTTATTGAAGTACAGTTCATATATGAGAGGCAGGATTCCTGCTTGATTCTTTCCTTTTATTTACCAATTTTCAAAATAAGGAGCTCATTCTCTAGTATGTTCCAAAGCTGACCAATGAGGTTTTTTCTAATTATCACTATGAAATCTTGTGATTAAACATGCCTGATAGTTTCTGTACATTTTCTTGTTCCTCTTACTGCCAATCAAATTTTCCCATCTTTTGCCATTGGTAGTTTCTTCATATTGGCTCCTGAGTCCTTTTGATATATTCCTGGATGTCCTTGATAGTTCCAACATCATATTGGACATTTCTTGCCCAGACTTGAAACCACCCATTTCTCTGAAGAGTTCTGGTTGCTTTTGTTGGTTAAAAGGTTTTTAGAAATTGCAATTTTAAGTAGTAGGTATGCTCTCGGCTCCTAGGTTCATCTTTATATTTTCTATTCTTTCAGTGAATGGAGCTAGAATATTTTTTTCTATTCCATTTTTACTAAGATATATGTATGTACTTTTTATAATAGAAAATATAGAAAATAAAAAATACACAAGCAGAGAGAATAACAACCTTTCCCAGCTTCAAAAATTAACTCACACACATGTACAAACACACATATATATGTGCAAATTCTGTACATTTAGATGCAAAAATTTGTATATGAAAATACATCATGAATTCATATTAAAATTATAATACTACAGTTCAAAATTAGAGCTCTAAGGTTTTTAACCTGAAAATCACAATTTTCAATGGATCAACATAGTCACTGACTTGCTTAATCCAAACAGTGTCAGAATAACAAAACCAGCACTGCCACCAATACAGTTTTTTCTTTTCTTGGCAGTTCTTTTGTCATTAGAGTATAGCCCTGTAGAGATGTACCATCAGATAACTATGTTTTAAAATCACCTGGATACTTCTCTGTGTGACTTATGTCACCAACTGGCACCAGCTTTTGCTCTTACTAATAACACTACAGTTACTAGCTTTGTGCATATATCTCAATGTTTTTGCCAATGTATCTGTATGATAGATTTGTCTAGTAGGATTGTTAGGTCAAAGAGTAAATACATTTGTAATTTTACTAGACATTTTAAAATTCTCTTCCATAAGGTCTGTACCATTTTATGTTCCTTCCTGCAATATATAAGCCTGTCTATTTTCCCCCAGCCTTGTCAAAAGAATGGGTTGTCTAACTGTTGAGTTTTTGTTAATCTGATAGGGGAGAAACAGCATTTGGTGTCATTTTAATTTGCATTCAATTTATTACAAGTAAAACTGAACATATGTTCCTAGTTTAAGTGCCACTTGTGGGAGGGAACTTAAGAGGACAGGTCAATAGCTGCAGCAAACCACCATGGCACACATATACCTATGTAACAAACCTGCACGTCCTGCACATGAATCTCAGAACTTACAGTAAAAATAAATAAATAAATGAATAAATAAATAAATAAAGCCACTTGCATTTCTTTTCCTGTATGCTATTTTTTCATTACTCTGTCCCACTTTAGGGCTGCTGTTTTTTTGTGTGTGTGCTCTGTTTTTAGAAGGTTTTTGTAAGTTAGAGAGATTGATAAAAATATTAATGTTTTATCTTTAACTACAAAATATTTTGCCAGTGTCATTTTTTTTCCCAAATACGTTGTGTGCATATGTGTCTGTGCACAAAAATTTTATTTATTTTATATAATCAAATATATCATTTTTTGCCTTACTAATTCCAGATTGTGAATCTTCGAAAAGTTTTCTTCACTCCCAGGCTATAGAGGAGCCCACCTGTGTTTTCCTCTTGTGCTCTGTGACTTGGTTATTTGCATTTAAATTCATTTAGAATTCATTTCGAATGTATCCTGGCATATACTGTGAGGAATGGATCTAATTTCATCTGTTTCCATAAGGCTATTCAGTTACCCCAATATTGCCTCTTAAATATAGTCTTTTTTCCCCTTGTGATTTGAAATGCTACCTTTATCAGAGTATACTGTATATATTTACTGCATTTACTTACTATATACATTTTATATGTGAATGAGTTTGTTTCTGGATTTTCTATCCTATCTCATTGCCCTTTCTATTAATATGCTAATATCAAAATATTTTTAATTATCGAGGCTTTATTTTCTATTTTAATATTGGATATATAAAGGTCCTTCCTTATATTCTTTTTCATGATATTTCTGGTTATTCTTGCTTGTTCTTCCAAATGGACTTTATAAGCAAGTTTTCTAAGTTTAGAAGAAAAAGATCTCCAAAAACCTGATGAAATTCTTATGGGGATTTTTTTAAATTCATAAATTAACTTAGGGAGAACTGACCACTTTATAATGTTGGGTTGTCATATTCAAGTAAATTGTATGTCTTTTCACTTGTTCACATTGGTTTTCTCTCCTGCAGAAGTGTCATATAATTCCACACAGGTTTTAGACATTTCTTGCTAATTTTACAACTAGGTATTTTATTTTCATTTTTGCTGTTGTTAGTGGATCTTCTCTTTGATTATATAGTTTTTGTTTGTATATGTAGGATTTTTATGTTACTTTTATAATCTGCGAAAGTCATAATGTTATAGTACTACTAAGTCCTCTTATTGTTTGTAATGGTTTTTCATGGATTCTTTTCAATTTGTATTATATAATATTGTCTGCAACTAAACAAAGTTTTGCCTTTTTCTTTTCAATTCTTATGATTTTGTTTTTGCTTTCCCTTTCCTAACTGCATTGGCTAATACTTCCAACAGAATGTTAAATTGCAGAGGGCATCCTAGTCTCTCTCTCTTCCCCTGCCTTCGTATCTGTCCATATCTATCTATATCTGTCTACATGCCTTCTAGTGCTTTGTAATTTGGCTACTTGCATTTAAATCACTAATCTAGTTAGAATTTATCCTGAAATATTCTGTGAGAAATGTATCTAATTTTATCCTTTTCCAATGGTTAGCCAGTTCTCCCAATACTGCAGATTTTAAATCATTTGATCATGTTAATGAAGTGGGAAAGGTGGATTCTTACTTTGTAAATCAGACCACTGTGTTTTTGTACGGCCCTGCTAGCACACTGAGCACTGGAGACTTAGCCAGGTCACTCCCCTCACCCCTGTTCCCACTGGCATCCAGTGCTCCAAACTAGGGCCTGTGCAGGTTGCCATCTACACATTAAAGACTCTTCTGATGTTAGCTGCCAAGCACTGGGCCGTAGAATCTCAGTTCAAGAGTCAGTGGTTTAGTGAGTTGCCTCCCCTTGAGCCAGCTGCCTAAGTTGAGGCAGCTGGGCTTTTGGGGGAAAGAGATATCTGTGTGCAATTCATCCCGACCCACATAGAGATTAATCCCTAGAATCTCTTCAGTTGGTGGCAACTGGGTTGCAGAGTGTGCCTGCTTTGGGAAGAGGTGGGCAGTAGTTTTCTTTTCTTTTCTTTTTTTGTTGTTTTGTTTTGTTTTTGAGACGGAGTTTTGCTCTTGTTGCCCAGGCTGGAGTGCAATGGTGCCATCTCGGCTCACTACAACCTCTGCCTTCCGGGCTCAAGCAATTTTCCTGTCTCAGCCTCCCAAGTAGCTGGGATTAAAGGCACCCACTACCACACCCAGCTAATTTTTGTGTGTTTTTAGTAGAGATGGGATTTCACCATGAAGGCCAGGCTGGACTTGAACTCGTGACCTCAGGTGATTCACCCACCTCGGCCTCCCAAAGTGCTAGGAATTACAGGCATGATCCAGTTTTCTTTCTTAACATAGAAATGCCTACCCAACATTTCTAATTTTGTTTCTTGGTCCTCAAATCCTAAAATATGAACTATCTGGTCCTTTACAGAAAAATTTTGCCAACCACTGCTGTAGATTACATATAATTTATTGGCTAAAAAATGAGCTTGTTGACAACTGGATTTTGTTCTTCAATATTCTTTCCCATTATTTGTTTCCACGAATATAAACATCAGTTCTTAACTGTTACCTTCCTCTTATACTCATAACTAGAGTATAAACTCCTTGAGGGTTAAATTTTTTCTTACTCAACTTTTGATCTTCTCATAGGAGTGCCCACAGTAGGTGCTCAAATGCATTTGTTGGGTTTAATTGACTTGAATTTCCCTAAAATTATCCAGTGAAACACATTGCAGACTATTTTTTTCTATGTCACAGTAAGTTCTCATTTTGCCTTTTTATCACTTTACTATTTCTTGTTGCTTTCCCTAGAGCAGAAAGACTCTTGTCCTGTTGACCTCAAATGAGACTCATCCCTGGTGCTGCCACTGTCACCTCTTATTGATTAAGTGCTTATATCTCTAATGCCTTGCTCAGCTCCCAGCTCCCACATTCCTCCTCTCCTCACAGTTATAATTATTTTACTCCCACCTGCAGACTCAGTAGCTTTATAACTTGCCTTAACCCTTTTGTTAGAAAGAAGTAGGTTATAAATCATAAACATAGAAAAATATAAATATAAAATGAATATCTTCTTCATTTTTAATTGTGGTGAGGCATAATTTTACAATAAATGAATTCCTAGGTCAAAGGAAAAGTATATTTTTTGTACTAAAACACTAAAGAACTTTCCAATAATACCACAAGTATATTAACATTTAAATAAATTACCCAAAGCTTCTGGTTAGAGTACAGAATAGTGTTGTTGCATCTGCCATTCACAGTTATATAATTTGTTAAATTCCTATAATAGGTTATTAGCTTTGGTAGAATTAAACCTGCAGTTGAAGGTGAAGAAATGTTTTCTAGGTTAAAATAACGACACTGTTATTTCAGAAACCAGGTTTAAATCCAATGAAGGCACTCCTAATGGCAGGCAGGCACCTCAATTCTTATTCTCCCCTCCTTTGCAGAAAATATTTGTGTTCACTTCCTCCCTTAGTTCATTTTCTGCGGCTATAACAGAATATAACAGACTGGATAAAGTATAAATAGTAGAAGTTTATTTGACTCGTGGTTCTCAAGGCTGGGAAGTCCAAGATCAAGCAGCTGCATCTGCATCTGCATCTGCATCTGCATCTGGTGAGGGCTTTCTTGCTGTGTGATAACATGGCAGCAGGGCAAGCAAGCACGCATGAAGCAGAGAGAGGAAATCGAGCCAAACTCACTTTTATAACAACCCAGCCTCGTGATAACTAACTCACTCTGGAAATAATGACATTAATTCATTCATGAGGAACCTCCGTGACCTAACAGCTGCTTAAAGGCCCCACGTCTCAATACAGTTGCAATGGCAATTACATTTCAACATGAGTTTTGAAGGGAACATTCAAACCATAGCACTCCCCTTTGTCCAGAGCTAACCCCTGACTTTCCAGGCTTTCTCAGGAGCTCTGTGGGGCTATCTTATTCCCTGATCCTGCTGGCAGAGGCCCTGGAGCCCAAGAACTCCAGGTTGAAGTCCGAGCATGATTTGGATATGTTATTGATGCTTCTGAGGCTTGCTTTTCTCATTACAAAATTAGTGATGACCACTTTCATCTTTTGCAGCTGTCTGAGGTTTACATGGTTTCTTGTTGAAAAACACTGAATATCATGACTGCTCCACAGTGAGGATTTCATGAATGTTAATGCCTACCACCCACCCAGTTTCTAACCTTCTAATCTGCCCTTTGTCGTGGTGGATTGCCCTCGCTCTTCTGTAAATTCAGCAAGATGCACTGCCATCACCCACCCCATCCTGCAAAAAAAAAAAAAAAAAAAAAAAAAAAAAAGGAGAAAAAAACCCCTTGAGTGCTTTTGACACTTGTCAATCAAGTGGTACTTACCTCCCATTGCTCCCATGGATTTATGAGCCATTTGCCAAAGTAATTTGGTGTTCATACTACCTGAGAGACTGAGGGACGGAGAACTGGAGAGACCTTGGAGATCATCTAGTATAACCATTTCATTTTTCACACGATGCCCAGCAAGGTCACGTGGATTGCCCAAGGTGACGGAGCTAATCATGGCAGGATAGGGGCCACTTTGCAGGTTTCTGCCTTCCCAGGGCAGTGCTATTCTATGGCACAACGCTATAGTCGTTCTCCCTCTGGAGAATAAAAGCCTGAAAGCACGTGTCTAAATCTGGTACATTATCTAAAATTAAATTTGCACAATCACAGCCCATTCAATTCAAGAAGCCCTGAACTTTAATTCACTTGAGTCATACTTTCACAGACAGAATTTTGGCCAGAATGAATTCTAAGTTCTGATGACAAGCTAGACACATAGATTTGGCTTAGGATCTCCTTTCCTTAAAAGAAGGCAGTGAGACAAGTGCCACGGTGACCACTGGCCGATCAAGTCTGGCTGAGTAAATCTGTTATTTCAGTGAAGATTTCATATTTTTTGCTATCATTAACCCTACAAATCTAGGCCCATAAACCCATTAACAGTGGTGCAAATGTGTATGATACTTAGAGAGTTTATCATTCTTTGATGATACCATTTAGAATCCATATTAACCATTAAAAAGTTTAAATTAGTTATTGTGTCCTCCAAATCTTCTACTGGCCTTTTCAGGAGTGGGGACTACTAGGTCCCAGTATTTGAAAATGCTTTGATAGTTTTCTATGGGATTTACAAAGAGGTGAGTAATGTTATGTTTTTATCCTCACATATTTTTCTCATGTTTTAAAACTGATTTTAGTTTTGAAATATTTCTTTTCATAATTTCATATCAGAACTTTTTCTCCAAATCATTATGGTTTTATTCCTAGGGTTTTAATTTAGGGATGAATAATGTAAATTATTTTAATAAACCAACAAGTCCCTTGTAATATCTTTAATTAAGATGAAATAGACAGAAGTATATATCTCTAATAATTACTTTAAAAGGTGAATTGGATCTGACACAGCCAATTCTCTAGAATTATTATTAAAATGTGTGGATTAGATTTTCCAAAACATTTGTATTCTATTTTGAAAAATAAAGGTAAAATGAATAATTTTTATTACATTTTTAGCTCTAAAGAGAGAGAAAAAATAAAACTTAATGAACACATAGATTTTTTTTCTAAGCACTAAGAATGTAGCCCAGACCTAGTCTGAACTTCACTCTTATTTCGTGAGGAAATCAGGGATATGGACCACTTGTAGTAAAAGGGACCTCTATGCAGCTTCACATAAATCTTTATAACTAGCATGTTTACACTGGTATAACTGAAGGCTGCTTGCCTTTAGAGAGCACAGCCACAGCCACTGATGACCTCATGGGACCAGGCACCGAACAGGGTTTGTGAGTGTTTAAAATATAGTGAGCCAAGTTCCCTGCCCTGGTCTTCTGATATGCTGGGCATGTTCTTGTGGCTGAGCCATGACTCCTCCCCAGGAAGCAAGATTGGTGTCACAAAGAAGGCGGGAATCAGTTGACACAATATGCAGACACTTAATTTATAGAGCTACCAACAATCTCCTGTGTATAGTTCAAATGTCTCATTTATCTCTTTGAAACGATGAGAAGTATCTGGAATTGATCATTTGTTTGACCCAATCAGCAGCCTTTCAATGGCACATACAAGCTGTTCACATCAAAATGTGAAGCGGGAGGAAGGCTGGGAAATTTAAGAGTAAACAACTGAGTAAAGACAGATTCTGAGCGAGGTACCTACCTAGAGAGACTTAGGAACCTAGAATGTGTGTTCTTGGCACAAAGAAAAAGGACCCTAGGGAGTGGCGAGGGGAAATCACAGAAAGAAGGACAGTAGATTCCTAACGCCTACTTAGAGACAGAAGAGATGACTGAGGCAAGTTGTGGATTGCAGCTGTGAATGCAATAGTAGGGCATCATTTATGAGGATGGGAGGAGAGCAGCACTGGCTCCAAATGGTTTTCGAGAAATTGCCCATCTCCTATTTCTGTCAGTCTTGCCAGAATGTGTCAACTGGTGGCTCGCAGCAGTGTTTCTGAAAGGTGCTGCATGGATCACCTCTGTAATTGCCTGGGGCAGTTGTTAAGAATGAAGATGCTTGGGTCCCCCTCCAGACCTCCTGAGTCACAATCCTTGGGGACGGGCCCCTGAATCTGCATTTTAGTCAAATTTCCCAAATGTACACTTAGCATTAGAATCTGAGCACCATCAGAGCAGTTCATTTGATGGGCCATGCAATTTTTTTCCTCTTTATAATATCTACTAAGCCTTATATAACACTTCTATTTTACGAAGCACATTTACATATATCGTCTCATCTTATCCTCACAGTAATCCTATGGGATATTATTATCCTAGTTCAAAAACAAGTAAATTAAGGCTCGAAACTTTTAAGTGACTTTCCCAACAGCCCACATCCAAGGAATGGCTCTGGGATTTGAAACAGGATCTGTGAATTTCAAATCTGCATAATTTCCATCAAGATACTCACTCTTACCTGCCTGTGTTGAAATTAGGTAAAGTGTCACCAGGTGAGTGTGTGTGTGTTAGTCCAGGCCTTGGAATTGGGTTTACCGTAATTGTAGGTCAAGTATTCAGGACAATAAACAGCCTCATGGGCACAGGTCTTGAGAGTTCAAACCTATAAACCTTAAAGAGATGGAAAATATTACTCCTAGGAGGCTTACAGTGGTTCTTTGTTCCATCAAAGCAAATTACAGAGACATCATGAATTGATGCAAATTCAGTCCAGTCATTTCCCAATCTTTCGAGTGCTGCTACTCAATAACATGAACTATACTTATATTTCTCATTTTTCCTTTTTACTTCTGTGATCCTCCTTTTTGTCCCTTTGTGGCTTATTTCTACTTCTTTCCCCCTAGGTGTTGGGAGAGACATGAGAACAGAGATAAAACTGAATGAGTATTGGTGGCTGTCAGCAGCTTTGTGAAAAAGCAGTTGCAACTATCAGTTTATATCTGGTTTTGGAATTATTTGTGTGTTTCAATTATCCATGTTGTCTACATTCCCCATTATCTCAGATAAGTATTACATTACAGTATTGACATAGCCTGTTAGCAAGTGTATTTCTGCTTGTTCAGTGCAATTGACTGTAACAATTTTCATGACTTTTTTTTTAGACAAACACAGAACAAATTATCTCAAACCCACTCTCAGTTATTCAAGGGTTAATTATCTAACATGTGAGTTTTACAAGCCCTTTGCTCCTTCTCTGTCTCCCTCCCTTTCCCTGTATCCCTCCCCTTCCCTAGCTTTAGGTCATTTGGTTGCTTATTAGTGTCTCCACCAGAGAATATATAACATTAAACTTAAATTAATCTTTTTCACCGTAATAGTGACTCCTTTTGTTTCTTTTAAAATTTTTACTTGTATAAATTTAGGGGGCACAGGTACATTTCTGATACATGGATACACTGTGTGGTGGTGAAATCTGGGCTTTTGGTGTAACAGTGTACATTGTACCCATTAAGTAATTTCTCATCCTTCACCCCGCTCCCACCCTCCCGCCCTTCCGAGTCTCCAGTGTCTGTTATTCCACCATAGTGACTCTGACGTGAGCTGTGATGAGAAAAGGAGGTCAAGAAGTAGAAGTATTTTCTGTTTTTTTTTTTAATTTAATTTTCCAATCTTACCCTTTGCCTCCATTAACACAAACAAATTGAGTTAGTCTTAGCTGTTATAGGAATATGGTATGCGAGTCCTGTCATTTTCAAAAATCTCTCATGAACTGCTAGATAAACTGGGCAAAAGGGTTTCAGTTCCTTGATAAAGTATAGAATACGCATTTCATTGACAGACCAAAGGGTTTAGAAAAGCAACTGTAAATTGTCCAATAAAACATCCAAGCAATTTAGCATGGTGTGAAAGTCAAGAATTCGCACCTCCAATAGGCGAATTTGAGTTTCATCTTTTCCCTCTTTTTTTGCCCACCCCTGTGGGAGGTGATAATGAACAGTGAAATGGTCAAGTTAGGCCTCAGCAGGAGGCAGAAGGAAGGGTGGCCAATGCCTTCAAACAGGTAAGAGGTGGCCAGATGTACTTTTCCTCTCCCTTTCTCCAGACTCTAGAGCAACTTCTCTTCCTCTTCAACTAGATGGGGTTGAGAGGTTTACTGAGTTATCTGCCTGACTCATGCTATTGCCAGCAGGCTAGGCCTCCACGATGAAAGCAGACAAAAATCTCACTGCTATAGAACAAGGACAAAAACCTACAGATGTTCCTTACTAGCCTTTACAGACCAAAGGCAAATGCACAGCCCCTCTGAGGTACACCCCTGGACCTAAATATCCTCAGAGTATATAGGACTTGGTGTAGTTTCTTATTAACCAGGACCGGATATCATGTTACAGGAATGTATAAATTAGTGTGGGTTTAGCTTTCGGACAGAAGGAATCCATTTTCTAGCAGTGGGTTCTTGGAGGGAAATCTCCCTAACTTCTGGAACACATTCTCCTCTTTCTATGAATTATTCTAGTGAGAGACATAGGAATTGTGTTGGCTCAGAAGAATCCAGAACAAAGCAGAAGTCAATAATCCGGAAAAGTATTCATGACTTCCATGAATACTTCCAAAGAAATCCTGAGATCAATGGCAGAAACCATCTCTGGCTAATTTTCAGAGATGCATATTGTATAAGTTAGAATGCAGTATTGGCTACGTAGGAGACAGCTTTATTCAGGTCTAGAGAAACAAGAAAATTTTGTCAAAAATAGTAATATTTTAGACTTAGTTTAAGTCAATATCCCAGTCAAATGGCATTGGGTCCACTCGGAATGTTAACCTACTTAAAATTTCTTCACTGGGTCATATTCTAAGTCTATTCAAGACTTTCTCCCTTATTCTAAACAAGAAACTCTACCATTCCTTTCCAAAAGATAAAATTAGAAAGATAATATACAAATAAAACTTAACATCATGACATGACCTCCAATTAATTTCAGACTAGGCTGGATTCACACTTGTCTGGGAGAAAAATCTATTTTTTGTAAGATGATCAAGTTTATTTTGTTTTTTAACTTTAAGAATGAAGTCTTAGGGGTGTGTATATGTGTACATGTGTATAAAATTCTTCCTCTTTCCATCAATAATGTATTGCTTTTGCCTCATTTTATTAATCTATAAAATGGGATAATAATTGCTGACATATTTCAGAAGTCCTTGGCCAGCGGCATAAACATGATAATATTATAGATTTCATTTCCCACGGTAACTTCAGAGTGAAT
The DNA here is from genome assembly GCF_024542745.1 of Macaca thibetana thibetana. Lineage (NCBI taxonomy): Eukaryota > Metazoa > Chordata > Mammalia > Primates > Cercopithecidae > Macaca > Macaca thibetana. The sequence continues at coordinate 55,176,082 of NC_065595.1, forward strand.
AATAATCAAAGCATTCAGCCTAGTATAAGAAAAATAATATTGTGTGGACTTCACACTGCATGATTTTATTAAATCTAGACTTCATGTCTCCATGGCAAGTGGATCCCCAAAGCCCAGGCAGCCAAAATGATCGTGTTTCCTCTGAAAATAAAGTTAGCAATATCTAAAAAACATACCATTTAATCCATCGTCATTGTTTTGCTGAAGAATTTAGTAGTGGTGTGTTTGGAGGGGAAGTCTGTTTTCTTTAAGATGTGCTGTCCACCTTCCTCAGGCCCAGAAATTACATCCTAAATAATTAAAGTAACAATGCACCTGTACTGAGACTACAGCTAAACTGTCTTAATAGTGGGAATCTGGATGGTCCATGGAAGGGGCTGATGGCAGAATTAACCTTCCTTCTCCACAGAAGGCTGCTGAGTTTGGAATCATTTTCTTTATGGCTTTTCCTAATGTTCCCGAAGGAAAAGATCCACAACACCCCTGTCCCCAAATATTCATCCCGACACCGTATGAGATAAGATAAGGTGATGATAAGGCTGCCTGACCTCTGTGTTAACTTTAGCAGTTAAAATTCTGTTCTTGTACCAGGAATTCTAATTTACCGTGCACATCACAGATGCAAACGCGTCAGATATTAAACGAGTGAGGATTACTCAGATGCCCCGCTTTGCAGGCTTCCTTTGAAGACTCCAGGGGATATAAAGGCATTTAGCTGTTTCCTTTGCTTTCCCTCTAGAGGCATCTGGCTAAGTCAGGTGGTGCGCATTCCACACGCTCCCGTTTATTATATGTTCTCATTCTGCCTTGGCTTTTTCCCTTCCCACTACTCTATCTTTCCTGGCCTTCCCCAGACATCTTTATCCAGAACCAAACATCATATTTGTTTCTGGGATTTCTATCAGGATAAAGAAGAGAAGGAGCAGGCTCAGGTCAGGGCCACTGCCCGGAAATGGGGAGGTCTGCAACAGCACAAATGCACCATGTGCAGCAGCCCGTAGCCTCCTCTCAAGGTACACCCCGGCTTTGCACATCAAATGCTGATAAAGGCCTTCTTCTGCTCGAGGAGTGGGCACGATGCAGCCATTCCCCAGCTATAAATTACACTGACCTCTCTCCAGAAGACAGGCTCCTTCCCTTTCAAGGCTGTCGTAAAGAGGAAAATAGAGCTTGGTTAAAAAGTGGCAAACTACTTGCTATTCTCGTGACTTCAGATTGTCGGCGTAACTCCCAAGTGGACCCCCAAAGCATAATCCCAGGCAAGTCGGTGCAAGTTCTCTTCAGAACGTGGTTCTCTTTTTTGCCAGTCACTGATGTGGATTATCAGCTGACCTGCTGGACTGGTGTAAGGAACATATTTTCTTTGTCGGGTACAGGGGACAATTACACCGAGTGAGGCAAGCTCCAATGGCTGAGGGTCAAGTGCTGCCAGGATAGACCCATCCTGAAACACATCTTTAGGCTCTCTATTCGCTTCTGCAGTGTGCATCCTAATTAGCATCCGGGCCCCATTTCCCCATCTGTGGGCTTTCTGCCTGTCTCTGCATCTGTAACCCATGGTGACCAGGGAGGGAAGGGAGATGTCTGCTCTCTGAGACCCCAGCGGCCGACCCTCTTCCTGCACACAGAAGCAGCAGGGGCAGGATGGGGGCAGGGGTGGTTATTGTGAAATATTATTTTTTCTCTTCTTTCCATATCGTTTATTCTTTCTATTAATATGCTTCTAGAGGGCAAGAAGAGGCTCATGACACCAGTAGCAAGCCCTCTGTGAAAATTTCGTATTTTCTCTGCTGTAAATATGATTTATTTGGATTATTTTCCCTTTACAATCATCTTTTCACAAATAAAAAAATAAAAGTTTAAAAATTTAAAAATATCAAAAAAGGGCATATAATGAAAAGGATCCTGATTTCAGTGCCCCTTCCTAGAAACAAATTGCTATTTGAAGCAATTTTTGTTCCTTCCAGAAATAGTCTGTGTATGTACATATTTATACCTAAGAAACTTATGTGTGTCTCTAAATTTACAAGCGTTTCCTTGGGCCAAGCAACTGGAGCAGTAGGGAGCAACTAAGGGATATTCCTCCTTACTATGGTTTTTATGTAGACAGCTTCGCGTACACTGGTTGCGTGCATTGTCCTGGGCCTGTCCCCTGTACCCATCTAGAAAGAGCCTTGTTTTTATTGTTTTTTAAAATATAGATATATGTATATCATATATATATTTTAGTAGCAAAAAATAAAAGTGCACATATATGCTATACTTCATCTTGTTTTTTCTTATAGCAAAATAAAACTTCAAGTTCTTTTGATATCAATATATATGGAAATACCCCATAAAAATGAAAACATCTTAATGATGGTTTTCAAATGACGAAGACTAGGAAGGAAAGAAAGAATGCAACATAACATCAGAAGCATCCTCAGCTATTTATGGCTGTTATTTGTCAAAACGTCTTTCTCTGGAAATCTCCATCTATCATTTTTCTTGTGTGGACAACAAGGGCAGTGACGGTGGGTTTGTTTTGATTGTTGCTGCAAAATCTAAATTTAAGGTAGCCAAACCCGGCCTCCTCAGTTGTCTTCTGTATTAAGGACATATGAGGTCTAAGGGGTCACCCAGCACCCTTCTGAACGAGAGATGAGGCGTCTTCTCCGCACTGACTGAGCGACAAGGCCACCAACAAAGCCAGTGGATGAGCTGCTGTTTGCTGCTTTGCAACCTCAAGTCATCACCTTTGCTCCGAGTGGAGCAGGCAAGCACTTGGCTGAGGAAGGAGGATGAGGTGTGAGTTGTTTCACTCCCACTCTCTGTCATGAGACGAAAATTTCTGTTAATGTTTTCCTTTATTCCAAACAAGAGCTACCAGCGGAAAGTGTAGCTTGTTCTGATTTCCCTGCCTCCTGCATCATTATCATAAGGAGAAGAGAGGAGAGTCCAGCACACCTTTGTCCTGAAGGTGCACATGGGGCAGGAAAAGGTGAAAAGTGAAGGAGACTGAATTCTCTCTCCATTGCATCCATACCTCCCTGCAACCCCAGCAAAACAGAACTAGGCAACCCCAGCAAAACACAATTGCGAGAGCTGCTGGGCAGGCAGTAGAGTGCGACGGAGGAGCACCATCCCGGGGAGCCAAAGATGGGACTGGAGCCCACCTCCACCCTCGTCTAGCCTGGATACGGTGAACCTCAATGCCGCAGAATTCTCACCTGTCAAATTCAGGATAGCATGATAGGGTTGCTGTAATGATTAAACGAGTTGGTATACATAGGACTGCCTAGTGCTTAATCAGTGTCTTACTGAGTAGTCTCAGCCTCTGTGAGCAAGGTATGGCTGAACTGAATACTCTAAATACAGTTGCTACCCTAAGTTATTTCTGAGACTCTTCCAGTTTGAACAGTGTTTTCTTGCGCACATCCAGAACATTGTTGTGCATTCCAGGCTCAACTCATGGGGCCACCTGGGGCTGGCTCAGGGGAGGCCATTGTAGAGGGTAGCAAAGTGGGTCAGCACACTGGCTTCGGATTCAGACAAGGATGGTGTTGACTCCTCCTTCTACCACCAGTTGTGGCATTTTGAGCAAGTCCTTCTTCTTTCTCTGCCTCAGTATCCTCACCTGTAAATGAGGACAATTTTTTTCTTTTTTCTTTTTTTGCAGAGTGGAGTGTTGAATGAGGTAATATGTATGAAACTGACAGATTAACACATAGTAAGTGTTCAAGAAAATGGTAGATATCATGCAGAATTTCAGAACTTGAAGAACTCATTGAGATTATTTAGTAAAGTGTCTCCTGCATTGACCTCACCCCTCATTCGTGAATGGGAAAGTAGATAATAGAAAAGTTAAGTGTTTCAACAAATGTTCTAGAGCCAGTTAGCTGCAGAATCAGGGGTGGAATCTAGGGGTTCTGAAGCCCGAGTCGGGGGTCTCTCACTCCCCACAGCTCTCCTTCTGCATGGCTGAAAGTGGATGCAGCATCCTTTTTAGGTTATCAATGTTTCAAATTTCTTTGAAACTTTGGACAAGCAATTTTTGAAAGGGTTATGAGACTCAATACCAGGTGCTGAATTCTTGTTTCCATCCTGAGGTTTTAGCTGACCATTTTTTTTTATTAATTCATTTTCTTTTATATGGCAAATTCCTATCTGCCTCTCTCTGTCCTCCTCCTTGCCTAAGAAAGGCGATGTGCCTTCCCTCCCCACTGCCCTTATTTTTTGAACTACAGTCTGCAGTGAAAACCCTCTTCTCTCAAGTGAAATGAAGCAGCTGGCACCTTTAGGGCTCTCCTATTATCATTATTATCATTTAACATTTATAAGTGCTCACAGTATGCTAGACACTATAACATACAGTACTAAGGAACTTGCCATCTAAATTAGACACAGATAGATCCACATAAAAGAGAAAAATAGAGGCAGGGGGTGAGTGGGAGAGGATGAGGCAAGGGAAAAAGTCAGGGTCGCTGCCACAACACTTCAAACCCTTGCTGAGCCAATGGCTCTGGAAGACTTAGGAAGACATATCCAATTTTTAGCAAAGCGAGATAAAATTGCCCCTAAAGGGATTGTGTGAAACACCAGGGCTTTTTTTTTTTTTTTCCATTTCTGCCAGAGAATTGAAGGAAAGCACCTTCTTGTGAACAGTACTGTCTAAATCTGCTTTCTGCTGCCTTTTTCCATCAGCCCTCCTCAATCCCCCCATGGCCCCCCTCCCCATGCACTTTTGGTTTGAACTCAGAGAGCCAGCAGGGAGGCCAGGGAATAAAAGTGTGGGGTAGCCGGCATGTCTAATTCCATGACAGACATGTGGTGAATCTAACGGCCACCCCTGGAAGCATCTTTGATCTCCAGAGGCCTCTATGCGTTCTCTTTTCCCTCCTCGGGGTCAGAGCCTGTGGTGCTCCCCAAAGAGGCTGCCCCAGAGCCCCACCAAATGTAATCTCCCCTTTCTGTGAGTCCAGTGTTGCCCCCAACACTGGGGCAACATTGTTCTTGCAACTCACTCTTGTTCTCCAAATTGTGACTCTTTATCTTCTTGATTATTTTTACTGAACAGATTTACCCCCTTAGAACTTGAGAAAGGAAAGTGGCATCATCCATCGCTACGGGGAAATATTTCAGCATAAAGCCAAATAGATTCATCATATTTGGAGTGGGATCAATAGCTGAACACTCTAATGAACTAAGGCAAAATATAGATATTTTAAATGGTAACACTTCTAATAACCTCCTGTTCATGAAGGTTGTCCAGGGGCTACCCAGAGAGAGCCTCCCAACAGAGAGCATGAACTGGGAATGGCCCAGCGTTCTTGTATCCTGAGCACTAATGGGTCTCTTGATTTTCTGTTTTTAGCCAACAGCAAATAAAACCAAGAGCCCTCTGTGATAGGAGCTAAGAGGGATAGGAAAATAGCAAAAATGCATTTCCATCCTTCGAGAAACACAAATCAAACTAAGGACCTGTTTCACTTGAAATACCAGACAGTGGGCTATACTCAGGGCTAAATGAGGGGCGAGAAGACAAGTCATGCAGGAGACAGAGGCCAGAGGGAAGGGCATCGTGCTGAGGGCATCTGCACCTGGCATGGGCTCAGCACCACGGGAATGGGAAAGGCACTACAATTGAGGCAAGGGGAAATGCTCTTCTCACCTTATTTTCTCTTTCTGTCTCTTTTTTGGCTGGATGCATTGTCCTCTCAATTCTGTCCTCTTTTTCATTCTACGACCTAAATTGGTTTAATTCTGGAGCATTCCTTGGAAGCACTATTATTTTAATTAAATTGAACTCTAAGTTACAAATGCCTGGACACCAGGCATGGACTGCAGCATTAGTTCAGGCCAGCCAAGAAGGAGGTTCCAAGATGGGATTAGCCCTGCAAGAGCAAATAGGGGAGGGGCGGGAGCAGGCACGACCCCTTGCAGACAGTCGGACAGTTCCAGCACCTTTGGGAGGAAGGAAGATTGGGACGAAAGAGGTAGCAACTGAGCACAGTTTTAAGAAAGGTTCAGCCAAGTCACTGTGGAGTCCTGCAGCCAAGGTTGCCCACGGGACAGGAGGTTTGTTTTGCTGGAATGGACCTGCCTTAGGATTCCCACCACACTCAGCTGTTGACAGGAACAGGCAGTGGGAGGTGTGTAGTCACAGTGGTAGATCCAGAAAGGGAGTGGCTGGGGTCATCCACTAGTTATGATCCCACCTCAGGAGACAGAGTTGGTCACCACAACTGCTTTACTCTATGTCATTCCAGAGAGACAATCAAAAAGAATAGAGCAAATAAGCTCTTGGCCCAAAAACCAAACACAGCATTTAGCACTGTTTCATACCAATAACTACCATTCAGGCATGTGCTAGGAACTGAATATAGTTACTGTGTTAAACCTCACAAATATCTTATGAGGTTGCTATTATTAGCCTATCTTACAGATGAAAAAAAAATCAGTCTTAGAAAGATTTTGGCCACACAGCAATCGTTGGTGGAGCCACAATTTAAACCTAACTTCTGGTTCCAAAGTCACAAGGCATGTTACTTCTGAAACCACCTCTTGACTGGAGCCATTTATATTTAATTACTGCTAAGCACTAAAGTAGTGTTATTTTCTTACACTACATCATTAAAGAAGAAACCTCTTATAAAATCATGTCAGACTTTGCATTTACTCAAGAATTTTGCTTAGGAAAAGACCCCCATCCCTCACCACTACCTTCCATTTTCTAGGGGACCAAAGTAAAATTTTTGCCTGTGTGTTGAGACCGTGGCTTAAAAGTGCAGCAACTCCAATGAAATGCCCTTCTTATTTACATGGAGACAATTCCTCAAATGCACACATGCTCTGCAATAATTGATATTTTCCAACCATGACCTGGCAACAAAGACCCAGCTCACAGCCATTTACTGTGCTAAGAAACAAAAGCTGCAGTGAAAAGCCTGCAAAGCTCTCTGAGGCTGGTGTTAATAAATGCTACCAGGTAGGCCTCTACATCTATAACTAATTCTAATAAAAGAGTTAAAACTAATTAAAAACTAATTCCAACAAAGGAGTTAAAATCCAAATTGATGCTATTTCAATTCCACAAAAAAAGATATTAAAACCACGAGCCTCTGAAAACCAAGTTAGCTTAATTACAAAGGAGAACGTACAACCAAATCTGAGGATTAACATGCAGAAATATGTCACAGCTGATGGAAAATGTGGCTCTAATACTATCAGGTTTTCTCTTGAAAAGCTTAAAAGGACACTGTCAAGTTTGACAGGCCCAAAATGCAACACCTGCATATACCCCCTGCACGCAAATATTACATTTGTTATTTTAGCATGGCCTCTTGATAGATATTTCACTATCAGTCTTTGGAAATGATCTCAAGTGAAAAAGAAATAAATAAAATACAGAAAGCCTTTCAGCTCTGATTGCCTGCTAGTTTGTGAGAACAGATTTGGCAAGAAGAGTGGCACCGCCAATGACAACAAATCCAGGTAACCTGGTTGGTTTTCTTCACAGCCAGCCAAGGACTGGGATTTTAACACTATTACCGCCCTCATTTTAAAGGGCTCCCAGCTCTTTACTGCCAAGAGAGCATTCTCAAAAAACAAAAATGTATACAACAGTCATATCTTCAACCTGTCACTCTACCCATTTCCTTTAAGAAAACCACTTCTTTTTTCTTTTTTTTTTTAAGCAATTGAAATGTGTAAGCAGACCCATCCCCAAGGGCTACCAAAAACATAAGCCTGTCCTATTCACACTTCAATACAACAGAGGATACAACACTACAAAAGACTGTCATACATACACTAAATAATATTTCAGGCAGTAATTTTCCTCATGCAGAAAGCAAAAAGAAATAAAAAAGCAACCAAGAGCTTCTATATCATGTGATTTAAATTAAAAGAACCTAGGCATTAGTCCTCCAAGTTTTCAATTCACTTCCTTAAATATATCCACAGTTAATCTCCACAAAGTATTGCTCTGATAATTCAGCAATCATTCAGTACACCTGTATTGAATGCCTATCCAGGACCGCCAGTCCAGGGGAGGAGCACCGTGTTAGTATTAATAGGAGTCACTACTTGCTCAAAAGTGTCAGTGTTTATCCATAAGTTACAGAATCAAGTTCAAATTCTTCAGCCCAGTATTCAAGGTTCTGCATAATTTGGCCCTACTTTTGCAACCTTTCTTCTCACAACTGGCCTCCAAGGCCTGTGTTGTCCAATACAGTAGCCACAATTCACACGCGGCTATTCAGCATTTGAAATGTGGCTGCTCCAAATTGATAAACGTAATCTACATACAGGATTTTAAAATTGATTACACGTTGAAATGATGGTGTTTTGGATATATTGGGTTACATAAAATATAAAATTAATTTCAAGGATTTCTTTTTAAGTACAGCTACTAGAAAATTTAAAATTGCACACATGGCTTTGATTGTACTTCAATTGGATACAGCTGTTAGACTTTGCACTTCCCCCTCACTTGGCTTGTTCCGTTCTTTTCACCTTGACACAGCCACTTTCCAAACTTATTTAAATCCTATCCATCCTTCAAGTCCCTGCTCAAATCTCCTTATTCTAAGTCAGTATTGATATCAGCCTCTTTGAAAAGTGTCTTTTACGCTGTGCATCTCCTACAGCATTTTCACCTTGTGATTTGTTTTACACAATTTGTGTGGGGGTTGCAACCATCTCCAGCCCACCTCTAGACTGTATGACAGCTCTTGGAGGTCAGCTACCATGTCTAAAACATCTTTGTTGTCTGAACTATTAGCACAATATCTTGCATGAGGAAGATAATAAATATTTATTAATGATATGATAAATAAATGGATGGATAAATTCTTGAAAGAAAAAATGGATGTATGAATCAAGACAGGGTGGTTTTGGTGAAAAAGTAGACATGCAGATCAATGGAACAGAATAGGGAGCCCATAAATAAACCACATAAATATAATCAACTGATTTTTGGCAAATGTGCAAAGTCAGTTCAATAGAAAAAGGGCAGTCTTTCAACATAAGGTGCTGGAACAATTGGACATCCATATATGAAAAAATGAACCTAGACCCTGACCTTTTTATCTTTCACAAAAATTAACTAAAAATGCATCATAGATACGAATGTAAAAGGAAAAACTACAAAGATTCTAGAAGAAAACAGGATAAAATCTACATGACCTTGGATTTGATGGTGAATTTTTTGATATTACATCAAGAGCATAATCAATGAAAAATATTGGTAAGTTGGACTTAATTTTTCTGAAATTCTGCTTGTGAAAGACACTGTTAAGAGAATAAGAAGACAAGCCACAGTCTAGAAGAAAATATTTGTAAACCACATATCTGATAAAGGAGTTATATTCAAAATATACAAAGAGCCTTTAAAACTAAACATAAGAAAAAGAAGAACCCAATTTAAAAATGGGCAAAATATCTGAAGACACCATACCAGAGAAGATATACAGAAGGTGAATAAGTGTATGAAAAGATGCTCAGCATCATTTATCAGAAGGTGAATGCAAATAAAACAACGATACATCACTCCTTACATAAACAATAACTAACAATGGGTCATAGATTCACATGTAAGAGATGCAAAAATAGAAAACACTTAAAAGTAAAATTTTATGACCATCAATTAAGCAATACTTTCTTAGATATGACAGCAAAAGCACAATCCACAAAACTAAAATATATAAATTCAGCTTCATCAAAATTAAAAACTTTTATGCTACAAAAGACACCATCAAGAAAATGAAAAGACAATCCAGCATGAGAGAAAATATTTGCAAATCATGTATCTGATAAGGAACCTGTATCTAAAGTATGTAAATTCTTGAAACTCAACGATATAAGGACAAGTAATCTACCTTAAAAATGAGCAAAGGGGCCAGGCTCAGTGGCTCACGCCTGTAATCCCAGCACTTTGGGAGGCCGAGACGGGTGGATCACGAGTTCAGGAGATCGAGACCACCCTGGCTAACATGGTGAAACCCCGTCTCTACTAAAAATACAAAAATTAGCCGGGCGTGGTGGTGGGTGCCTGTAGTCCCAGCTACACAGGAGGCTGAGGCAGGAGAATGGCATGAACCCGGGAGGCGGAGCTTGCAGTGAGTGGAGATCGCACCACTGCACTCCAGCCTGGGCAATAGAGCGAGCCTCCGTCTCAAAAAAAAAAAAAAAAAAAAAAAAAAAAAATGAGCAAAGGATATGAATCTACATTCCTCAAAAACAAAGACATACAGCTGGACAACAAGCACATGAAAAGATGATCAAAATCACTAGGAAAATGCAAATCAAGCCACAACGAGATACCACTTTACATACACTATAATGGTTCTAACCAAAAAGGTGAACAATAACAAGAGTTGGTAAGGATGTGGAGAAACTGGAATACTCAGACATTGCTGAGGTGAGGGGGATGTAAAATAATGTAACATCTTGGAATACAGCTTGACTGTTCCACAGAAAGGTAATAGAGATGCCATATGATCCAGCAATCCCACTCCTAGGTATATAGCCAAGAGAACTGAAAACAGATGTCCAAATGTTCATAGCAGCATTATGTATAATAGCCTAAAGGTAGAAACAACCCAAATGTCCATCACTTAATTAATGGATAAACAAAATGTGATATATCTGTAATGGAATATTATCCAGCTAAAAAAAATGAAGTTCTAAGCCAAGCAAGGTAATCCCAGCTACCTGGTAGGCTGAGGTGGGAGGATCGCTTGAGCCCAGGAGTTTGAGACTAGCTTGGGCAGCACAGAAAGGGCCCATGTCTCAAAAAAATAAATAAATGAAGTACTGATACATGCTACAACATGGCTCAACCTTTGAAATACTATGTTAAATGAAAGAAGCCCGACACAAAGGCCACATATTATATGATTACATGCACAGGAAATGTCCAGCATAGGCAAATATATGGAGACAGAAAGTAGATTCATGATTGCCAGAGGGTAGGGGAGAGGAAAGTGGAGAGTGACTGCTCATGGGGAAGAGTTTTCTTTTTGGAATGATGAAAATGTTTTAAAAGTAGATACTTATGATGGTTGTACCATTCTGTGAATATACAATTCAGTTTAAAAAAAAAACTGAACTGTATATGTGAAGGGAGAAGATTTTATGGTATATAAACTGTATCTAAACAAAGCAGTAACTTTTTAAAAATTAATATCAATAAATACTATTAAAATAGCTAAAACCCAAAAAACGGACAATGCCAATTGCTAGTAAGAATTTAATTGGAGCATGAGAACTCCCATTTGTTGCTGATGAATGTGCCAATGGTGTAATTTATTTGGAAGACAGTTTGGCGGTTTCTCACAAAGCTAAATAGAATCTTACTGCTTGACCCAGCGGTTTACTCTACTCCTAGATATTTACCTAACTGATTTGAAAACTTATGTTTGTATCAACATCTAAAAATAAGTATAGCAGCTTTATTTAATAATCTCTAAAATCTTGCAACAACTAAGATGTCCTTCAGTAGGTGAATGGATGAACAAACTTTGGTATATCCATGCAATGGAATACTATTTAGTAACAAAAATGGATGAGCTACCGTGTCATGAAAGACATGGATGAATCTTAAATGTATATTCCTAAGTGAAAGAAGCCAGTCTAAAAAGCTATATACTAATACAAAAATCAACTCAAAACGGATTAAAGTTCCAAATGTAAGAGCTGAAACTATAAAATCCATATAAGAAAACATAAGGAAAGAGCTACATGGCACTAGATTTGGCAATGATTTCTTGGATATGACCCAAAAGCACAGTCAACAAAAGAAAAAACATAAATTCAATTACAGTAGAATTAAAAACTTATATGTATCAAAAGACACTATGAACAGAATAAAAAGGCAAACTACAGAATGGGAGAAAATATTTGCAAATCATAAATCTGATAAGTGGCTAATATCCAGAATATATTTTATTTTATTTTATTTTATTTATTTATATATATGTATTTATTTATTTTTATTTTTATTTATTTATTTTTTTTTTGAGATGAGTCTCGCTCTGTCGCCCAGAGCACATGCCACCACACCTGGCTAACTTTTTCTTTATAACTTTTCTTTAAATAGAAGACCATTCTTAATTTTAAATTTAAAAAATTTTAAATGGATGGTGGATGCCTTCTAATCCTTCCAAGAAAGCCCGCAAAGGTAGACTTTGCAGTGGCACATGGAATAGCACGCGTGTCCTATCCCTTCCCTTGCCTGTCACTGCTCTTTGTCTCGGAAAAGAAAGTTCACTAACTGTGATATTGTGATTTGTAATAAGATTATATGTACTCTCTATATTATATAGGATTATATATATATATGATCATTTTTTCCAGTTTCCAGAGGGATAAGAGTGTCTTTTGTGTGTGAAAGGAATGACTGGTAGCCTCATAATGGGGCCGCATTCCCAGAAAACCAAGGCATAATTAGAGGGTTGGGACTTTTAGCCACACTCCTCACCTCCACGAAGGAGAGAGGTTGAAGGCTGAATTGCTTACCAGTGGCCAGTGATGTAATCAATCATGCCTACGTAACGAAGTTTGCATAAAAACCCAAAATAACTGAGTTCAGAGAGCTTCCTGACAGTTAAACTTGCAGAGGTTCCTGTAGGGTTACCCACCTGGAAGGGGGCATGGAAGTTCCTCACCTCTTCTCCCACAGCTTCCCTATGCATCTCTTCCACAGGGCTTCTCATCTTTATCTTTTAAAATATCCTTTGTAATATATAGGTAAACCTATGTAAAGTGTTTCCCTGAGTTCTGTGAGCTGCTATAGCAAATTAATCAAACCCAAGGAGGGGATCATGGAAACCCCGATTTATAACCAGTCAGAAGTATAGGTGACAACCTGCTATTTGCGATTAGCATCTGAAGTCGGGGGCAGTCTTGTGGGACCGAACCTTCAACCTGTGGGGTCTGACACTATCTGCAGGTAAATAGTGCCAGAACTGAATCGGAGGACACCGAGCTGGCATTCACTGGAGAGTTACTTGATGTGTGGGGAAATAATTCCTAGACATCTGGTGTTGGAAGTGTTGTGCTAAGTAGAGAGTAAGGAGTAGGAAACATACTTTGGTTTTTTTTTTTTTCCTATATCTCTTATTCTAACAATCAAATTTCTTTTCCCAATTATGAGTTGATCTTTTCCTACTCCTATTCCCACCACCAGGGAGAACTAAAATGGTCATCATCATTTTCTGTTTTCTGAAGCTACACTTTTCCTCCTACTCTCTCCCACACTCTGCTTTTCCTGTTTTCCTTTAAATTATGATCATTAGAATTTCCAAGAAAACGCTTATACATCCTCCAGTTTGGTAAATGAATATGAATAATATTTGAAACACCTGGGAAAAATAATTAACCCCAAATCTACACACAGTGCAATTCTATCAGCTTCCAGAATGAAGGCTTTAAAGCATAACCTAGATCTGAAATCTCCACAAAAAAAAAAAAGAAAGAAAAATCAGTAAGATTTTCTTTATTTCTTCTTTCTTTATTTTTTAAGTTAGAGACAGAGTCTTACTCTGTTGTCCAGGATAGAGTGCAGTGGTACAATTACAGCTTACTGCGGCCTTGAACTGCTGGTCTCAAGCTTTCTACCTCAGCCTCCCAAGTAGCTGGGACCACAGGCATATACCACCATACCAGGCTGGACTTTTAAAATTTTTTATAGAGATGAGGTCTTGCTATGTTTCCTGGGCTGGTCTCAAACTCCTGACCTCAGGGATCTTCCTGCCTTGGCCTCCCAAAGTGCTGGGATTATAAACATGAGTCACCACACCTGGCCAGATTTTCTTTCATAACGTGTCCATTTACATTCTTAAAGAAAGACCTGAGTTAAATTTTGCAAAATAAAGCTAAAAACAAAGGCAAACAAAACCATTTAACATCTCAAAAAAAAAAAAAGTTAGAAATGTACCTCATGGAATATAAAAAAAATTACATAAGGAAGGATGTCATTGGCTAAGTACTTCGAAATAAGTAGACCCAGAGACTCTTATTAAAACCAGTTATGCCTCTAATTTTTACCTGCAGCCAGTTAAGCCAGTGTTACCTCTGAGATGTCAAACGGGCAATGTGAAAGAATTTATTGCAAGAGATATAATTCCCAATTCTGGCTGGTAAAACAAACTTTACGGAGAACTCCTGCACTTTTATAATGATGGAATACAACCTGAGGCAGTATAAATTCATAATCTCTTAGGACAAATAGCCTTTAAAAATCCAACCTAGTATCCAATTCACCATTGAAATGAGTGGAATTTTCTGTAGAAATCACATGACTTACTCATTGTATAGCATGAAACCTCCCAGTATCGTGATCTCAGACCTACCTATCCATTTGCTCTAATTTTACAGAGTCAGCATCACTGAACACATAAGTTCCTGTATGGTTTGTGCTTAAACTGATACAGGCTTTAGGTAATAACTACCTATCAGAAATCTGTTATCCCAGCCTACCTGTGTGTACTGTATCTCACTTCAATATTATACAAAAGGGACCTACATGTAATACTCAAATTGTCATAGTCACTAAACAAATTTCTTTAAATAAAGACCCATAAAAATCCAATTAGATTGTGCACGGAGCACCGTTAGGTTGAAATGCTGCAACAGTAAAAGTCAAAATTAACTTAACCTTTTAAAAAGATCATATTATAGGCAAAGTCATACTGGCATGTGGAAGACTTTGAGCTAATTCTGCACACCCTGAAAAAATTGGAAAATGGCAAATGTAAGTGTATCTTGAAAGCCCCTGGGGTGTCCTGGAATCTGGTTCCCATTTCCCCCATCCCTGGGTTTGATCATTGTAGCCACCAAGGCCCCAGCACACAGCACAGCTCTGTATCCTACAATTTCAGCAGCCTGGACAGCTGCATTAACTCTTCTTTTCTCCCTGATGCTTTTGAAGTAGTGTCTGGAAACTGGTAGCTATGTTGACTCCACCCCTTCCAGGGGAGGTTTCTGTCGCAGTGTGTTTTATATACAACCAAATCCAGGTCAGGCACAGTGGCTCACACCTGTAATCCCAGCACTTTGGGAGGCCAAGGCTGGTGGATCACCTGAGGTTAGGAGTTTGAGACAACCTGGCCAGCATGGTGAAAACCCATCTCTACTAAAAATATAAAAAATAGCCGGGTGTGGTGGTGGATGCCTGTAGTCCCAGCTACTCGGGAGGCTGAAGCATGAGAATCGCTTGAACCCAGGAGGCGGAGGTTGCAGTGAGCAGAGATTGCGCCCCTGCACTCCAGCCTGGGTGACAGAGTGAGACTTTGTCTCAAAAAAAAAAAAAAAAAAAAATCCAAAAAGAATCAGGTTTATGGTGGTCTGATCACCTTTGGCTGAGCACATGGCTCTTGGGCACCCATATTCCCTGCACTTTTGGGAAGCCAAGGTGGGAATATTCCTTGAGCCCAGGAGTTCGGGACCAGCTTGGGCAACATGAAAAGATCTCATTTCTAAAAAAAAAAAAAAAAAAAGTTATTTAGCTGAGCATGGTGGCACAAGCCTGTGGTCCCAGCTACTTCAGAGGCTGAAGTGGGAGAAGCACTTGAGCCGGGGAGTTTGAGGTTGCAGTGAGCTGTGATCATACCACTGCACTCCACCCTGGGTGACAGAGTGAGACCCTGTCTCAAAAAGAAAAAGAAAAAAAGTAACCTTAGATTGTGGTGACACTGGGAAGAAACAGGAAAGAAGGAAAATCCATTCACCCATTCAGGCACTTTTCATAGGATCATCAGATGTCTCTTCAGGAGGGAAAGTTCAGGCCAACTAATTCAAATTCCCATCTACTGTCTCCTGTTCTCTTCTCTCTTGGATCAGACAATTCAAGACAAGTTAAGAAGACCCTGTTATTGAATAATTCTAATTGCTGGCAATATCTGCCTTCTACTGAGCCAATTCTACCTCCCAGTAACATGCCAATTGGTCCTATTGGGTCTTGGGAGCTATCAAAAAATAGGTCTTCACATTCCGCTGCCACATAACTTTTTAAATATTTAAAGACAGTCATCATAATGATAATAATAACTATGCACATTTTCTGGCATCTACTGGGTGACAGCACTATGGTAGATATTTTATACATGTAAGTGGATGGGAGAAGGTTCTTCACCTGAAACCCTTCATGGGGAGAGCACCAAACACATTTGCAAGACAAAATAGCACTTATGGGTGGAGGTAGCCGTGGGACTCTGAGATCCCAAAGGCCACACTCAGGACAGAAATAGGTTTACTAAGGAGGGTAGATTCTGCTACATGAGCAGATCCTTGTTTTGCTGAGTATCATGATAAGTTTTGTTTTTCAAGTTTCAAGATAGGAATTGGGAGAGGGTGAATTGTTCTCATGGAAGAAAGGAAAGAAACGTAAAGATCCTGGTATCCTGGAGGGATGGAGAGAAGTTAGTGACTCTTGATGGGAGAAGGATCCCGATATACATCCCAACTTGCTACCCAATTGCCACAGTAGCAAAGACTTTGCAAAGAACAGCTGTGAGGTGGGGGCTTTAAGCATTTTGCTCTGGGATGTGCTGTGTCTATCGCCTACTATATGCAATCTACAGTGAAATCTACATAGCTCACCAATGCTCCAATGTGAGTAATTTTTTAAAAAAGATAACTCAAAGAGGAGCTCCTGAGTTCTGCATACGAAGCGTTCTAGGCTAGAGAAGAGGGTAACTCATACCTTGTTGTATTTAACCTAAAAATCAGTGTTATGTGGAAGATTATTGCTACTTCATCAATCAGGATACTGGGAGTCAGAGAAATAAGTGGCTTCCCAAGATACAAGTGGAACTGAGTGTATCTGATCCTTTTCACCACACGCCAACTCATCACATTTACCACTGTGACTTACATCTTTCCCCTAGATTCACATTTCTATTTTCCTTGATTTACTCCCATGTTATGCTTTCTAGTGTCCTCCCTATTCTCTTATTTTCTGTGTACTTTCTAGTAGTAAAACTGTATCGTTTTCCCACTTCCAGATGAATTAATACAGCAATGCATATTATATTAGTGCAACCCAAGTTCTTATTCAACACGTTCAGGGTTTGGGGTTTTTTTGCATAAATTAAAACAAACTCTTCCCATCCATATTTATACATAATTGGTATTTTATAACACTTACGATATTTTTCTGTTTACTAAATCAATGAATATTTATTGTAGACAAAATTTTGAAATTATGGAAGATATAAAACAGAATAAAAATATCTATAGCTCCACCACTTCTGGGTAATAATTGTTAATGTTTGGAGGCATATTCTTTTAGTCTTTTGTGTGCATATATACACTGAGTTTATAGTTTCTAGTCTGAATCTAAATGCAGACCTAGCATTTATCATGTTTAAGTTTTATTTGATGATTTAGACTTCTCATTACAATTTATCAAAATAAATTTGACTTTTGCTTTAATCTATTGCATTAGCTACATGTGGTGGAAACCTGCAGCACTGCCTTGCCAGCACGCTGTTAGAGGAGCTGCTCCTCCCTCTACCTCGTCATTATGTGATCACATTATATGGCAGTTCCCATCGCACTCAACCTCTGCATTTGACATAACTGAGAGCTATCACCTACATGAAACATTTTCATTTTGTCTCTTGAACAAACTCCCTGGTCTTTATTTTACTTCACTGATCCCTCCATCTCAGCCTCCTTGGCTGTGTTTTGCATTTTTCCCAACCCTCAGGATTCAATTTCTGATCCTCTGTTTTCCCTCAGTTCCTCCTCCCTAAGTGATCTCATCAAGTCCCTTGGCTTGAAATACCATCTATGCACAATGAACCCTATGTTTTTTTCTCTGGCCTCTTCAATCCTGAACCCTCCCATAACCCCATACTCCTACTGCCTGCCTGCTTACCAGCTGTCTAAGGATATCTCAAACTCATATGTCTAAAAGCAAATGCCTGATACTTTCTCCTGGTTCTGCTCCTTCCAGATTCTTCCCTATTTAAGTAAATGGTAAGTTCATTCTGCCATTCACTCTGGAGATAAACTTTGCAGTTGGGCACTTCGACTCTTCTCTTTCTCTCACACTTTACATTTAATAGTGGATCCCTGGAAGTATATTAAGACTCTGACCACTTCTAATCATCTTTACTGTCAGAGTCCAAGACACCATTGCATTCCACGTGGATAATCGCAATAACCTTCTAATCAGGCTTCCTGCTTTCCTGATGCCACGGTACAGGCATTTTCCACACAAGTGCAAGCAAGCCTTCTAAAATATAAGTCTGTCCATGTCCCTGTTCTGCTCCAAGCCCTGCAATGGCTCCCGTGTCACTCAGAGTAACAACCCACGTTCTGTGCCACAGCCTGCCAGGCTCCCAATGGCCTCGGGACCTGGCTCTGGAAGCCTCTCTGACACATTTTGCCCTCACTCTTCCCATTCCAATCACATTCAGCCTTGCTACTTCTGGAATCCAAACATGCTCCCGCCTCAGCGCTTTTGCACTCCCTATTCTCTCTGTCTAGAATATTCTCCCAGGCATCTCCACTTCCTCAGGTCTCTGCCCAAATGTCACCTTACCAGAGGGACCACCTTTAATCGCGTCATAAAATAGTATCTCCCTCCCTTTCCAAGTCACTCGCTCTGTTTATCTCACTTTTTCCTTGTGTGTTACATTTATTACCGTCTTACTATAACCCATTTAATGGCTTCTTTCTTGGCCTTCTTCATCTTTTTCCTCAAAATATATGAATCCTACATATAGACAGCAGGGGGTTTGTCATTTTTATTTTCGCACTCCTGTATTTTCAGTGCCTAGAATGTGCTAGGCACATGCTGAGAGCTCAACTCATGTTTGTTGAATGAATAAACTAATAAATGAATGAATTGATCCTTGACCAGGCACCAGGTATAAACAAAATCAAGTCTCCTTTCCAAGGGATTAAGAGAGCCAAGCCTGATCTAAATAAGGTAAAGGACTCAGGAGCTGTTAGTAGCCATGGTATCCATTGCGTGGATTCCAGACACAGGAAGGCACTCTGCAAGGAAAAGGAAGAAACAAGTACACCATATAAAAGTCATGCCAGGCCGGGCATGGTGGCTCACACCTGTAATCCCAGCACTTTGGGAGGCCAAGGAGGGCGGATCACTTGAAGTCAGGAGTTCAAGACCAGCCTGAACAACCTGGCAAAACCCTGTCTCTACGAAAAATACAAAAATTAGCTAGGTGTGGTGGCACACACCTATAATCCCAGCTACTCAGGAAGCTGAGGCAGGAGAATCACTTGAACCCAGGAGGTGGAGGCTGCAGTGAGCCAAGATCAAGCCATTGCACTCCAGCCTGGATGACAGAGCAAGACTGCATCTCAAAAAAAAAAAAAAAAAAAAAAAAAAAAAAAGTTATGCAAAATTGAGCATATAGTGCTTACTATATTCCAGGTATCAGATGCTTTATATATGTTAACTCATTTGGTTCTAATAATAACACTTTGAGGTAAATACTATTATTATCTCAGTTTTACGGATGAAGAAACTGAAGCACAAAGAAATTAAATGACTTACCCAACATTGGGAAGAGCTGGATTCAAACCAGGGTCTGTACTGATAGCCATGATGCTTCATGGCGTTTTCAGAAGTCTGAGTTCTTATTCCTGAAGTTCCGTTATGTGCCTGATACCTTTCTAATTAATCCCTGTTTTAGTTCTTTCACACTGAATTCCTTTTTTGTTGTTGTTTTTTGAGACGGAATCTTGTTCTGTTGCCTGGCCTGGAGTGCAGTGGTGTGGTCTCGGCTCCCCTCCACCTCCCAGGTTCAAGCAATTCTCCTGTCTCAGCCTCCCAAGTAGCTGAGATTACAGGCACCTGCCACCATGCCTGGCTAATTTTTTGTATTTTTAGTAGAGACAGGGTTTCACCATGTTGGCCAGACTGGTCTCGAACTCCTGACATTGTGATCTGCCTGCCTCGGCCTCCCAAAGCGCTGGGATTAACGGCGTGAGTTACCATGCCTAGCCTCACATTGAATTTCTTTACTTACAGCCAAAATGATCCAATGAATATATTATTCTTTTCAGTTTTTTGTTTACAGCAAATCTGGTAAGCATAACTGTATTTGAGACATGATCAACAAAGTTAAGTGGGATTTAAGTTCAGAGCCACAGAAAACTGATTCCCATATTTCCTTCTTGTCCATGAGGTTATCATAGAAAATACTCTTCAAATGCCTTGTTGAAACCTAAGTGCATTACCCTTATAATGTTTCCCAGTGCCTTAATTTAATAATCCTAGCAACAAAGAAAATAAAGTTCATTTGGCCTGACTTGCTCCTTGGAGCAACCCGTGTTAGAAATATCCTGGACTTCCCGCTCAGTAACGTCCTGTGTTGCCTACTTGCTTCCTCTTTCTGAAAGTTTGAACATTTGCCTGCCTTCAGTTTTCTGCCACCTCTTTCTCTCATTGTCTGAGATTTTGCAGAGACGTCTGTAAGATCACATATTCCATTTATTTTAGCAATTTGGAACATAAATCTTAGTGCATTAAAGGTGATGAGACAGATCATCTCTGATAACTCCTGACCCACCTGACTGTTAGTTGGCTTTTTTTTTTTTTAAGAGCATTTTTCTTGGTGAGTAATACAAAGCAGAAAGCACGTTCAGTAGCTGTCTCCTATCATTGTCAACTTTATGCCACCTTCTCCATGTAAGGGAGTCAGCATTTTTCCTGCTTTTCTTGAATTTTTTAAAAAACATTGATTTTGTCTTTAATTTGTTTTGTGAACCTCAACTTAGTCTGGGTTTTAGAATTCCTCATAAAATGCCAGCAATGTGAGCCACTTTGCTTTAAAAATCAATCTTTTGTTTTCTTCACATTTTATACTTAACATTTTATGAAAACTTGAGCTCCTTAGAGAGCTTACTATACAGTCGCATCAATGTTTGCCAGATAAAATACAAGACACCTAGTTAAATTTGGATTTCAGATAAATAGCACATACATTTTTAGTATAAGTATGTCCTGTGTAATATTTGAGACATACTTATACTAAAAAAAGTTGTTTTGCTGAAATTCAGATTTAACTGAGCATCTCCTCTAAGATGTATTCACTAAGTCCAGCAACCCTACATGTTGATTTGGTTTTGTTTGGTTCACTTTGGTTTTGAATAGTTTCAACTTTCCTTATTCACTTGGATTGCAATAATATAATTGGAATTTTAGCTTTTAAAAAGTCTCCATTCCTCTTGAGTCAGGTTCATATTTTGCTTTATAGGGTTTGAGGTACATAAGTGTATTAGTCAGCTTAAGCTGCCATAAACAAATGCCACAGACTGGGCGGCTTAAACAACAGACATTTATTTTTCTCACAGTTCTGGAGCCTGGAAGTCCAAGATCAAGGTGCTGGCAATGAGGCAATTAGATTCCTGGTGAGGGCTCTTTTCCTGGCTTGGATAAGGCTGGCTTCCTGCTGTGTTCTTCCATGACCTTTTGTCTGTGCTCAGGTGGAGGGAGGGAGGGAGGGAGGGAGGGAGGGAGGAAGGAAGGAAGGAAGGAAGGAAGGAAGGAAGGAAGGAAGGAAGGAAGGAAGGAAGGAAGGAAGGAAGGAAGGAAGGAAGGAAGGAAGGAAGGAAGGAAGGAAGGAAGGAAAAATAAAGAAAGGAGAAAGAAAGAAAAGAAAGAAAAAGAAAGAGAAAGAAAGAAAGAAAAGAAAGGAAGGAAGGAAGGAAGGAAAGGAAAAGAAAGCAAGGGAGAGAGAAAGAAAGAAAAGACGGAAGGAGGAAGGAAGGGAGGGAGGGAGAGATTTCTTTTCTTATAAGGCCAACAGTCCTACTTTATTAGGACTCCACCCATATAACCTTATTTAACCGTAATTACCTCCTAAACGCTCTGTCTCTAAATACAGTCACATTGGAGCTTAGGACTTCAACATGCATTCTGGGGGACATAATTCAGTCCATAGCATGATCTACTTTTTCTCTAGATTGTTTTGATTTTGCTTTTATAAATTCTCAGGCATATGTCTTTCCTCACACAGATTTCCCTTCCCCCCTCATTCTTGTTAACTCAAAGTTAGCAGGGTCACTTTCTCTGGGATCTCTGAAAGAAACTAGCAACAAATCAAAACCAATCAAAAAACAGAAACAAAGCCACCAGGCAGTAGGCGAAGCACTTTATACATCCTGTTTCACTTTATTCTTCCAAGGGACATGGGTTTCTACCACTGGCATAGACACAGGAAGTTCATTTAGGAAGGGATCCCAGGAAGCACAAGTGAAGGACTGAGAAATCAAACAAGGAAAGGTGAGAAGCCAGGAAATGATGTAGGATGAGTAGCGTCCCACTGTGAACAACTAGGACTCAGTCTCACTGAGGACCCAGGCCTCGGAATTGTCCCACCAGAAAGCAGGGAGGCTGGAACATTAATCCACTGCCTCTCACTCCCCATGGCTTCTCAGGGCACTCAGTGAAAAGACCAACTGGCCCTGAGAAAGCCCCCAGGGACAGCCAGCTCCTGAAGAACCTTTGGCCACTGCACCCACTGCCCTTCTTGACAATGTCTGCCCCGGGTGCCTTTCCTGTGCTTGAGGTGGGAGGCATGGCAGAGGCTGTCTCCCTGTGTAAAAGTTAAACCTAGGACTGGGACAATGGGATATGGAGGTTGAGGGGCCTCGGCAGCCTCTGCTACAAGGAGGCTTATTAATATTCTCATTTTGCCAAAAAAGAAAACATTGATTTGTATGCCAGTATCTATACCAGGCCCTGGTTTGCAGGAGTGAATAAAACAATACAGCCTTTCCTGGTGGAACTTACTCTCTAACAGTTTAGAAGGGTTGAATAATTTATCTCAAGTCACACAAGCAGTGTGTGATAGAGCTGAAATTCAAACCCAGGTCAGGCTTCACCACTCAAACTCCCTCCTATTCACTTTATCCATTACTAGATTTCAAACTTGTAAGGATGCTATAGATCACTAAATCAGCTGCCTGACTTTGTAAGTTAGGAAACTGAGATCGAGAGAATTTATCTGCCTGTCACAAGATAGCTAGACACATCAAAGACAGAAGTTGAACTAGAACTCAGATCTCCTGGTCTTTATTCTAAGTATCAGTGTCAAATATAATCCTTTAGGCTGTCTCCTAGAAAATCTTATAATTTCCATTTTTACAGTTTTATTTGGGTAAAATTGATATACACTAAAGTATATATATATATTTTTAAGTGTACAGTTTAATATATTTATGCACCCATGAGAACATCGCCTCACAAGATAATGAACATATTCACATCCCCAAAGTTTCCTCTTGTGATCCCTTCCTTCCCACACCTCCCTCCCTCTGTCCCATTCCCAACAACCATAGATCTGCTTTCTGCCACTAGAAATTCACTTTCATTTTCTAGAATTTTAAATAGATGAAACATATAGTGTACTCTAATGCCTGGCTTTTTTCAGTCAGTGTAATTATCATGACTTTCATTCTTGTGTGTATCAATAAGTCATTTTTATTGCTGAGTAATGGAATATACTCATATATATTGCAAAACCACAGTTTTTGAAAATCCATTCACCAGTTGATGGACAATAAGGTATTTCCAGTTTATTGCCATTACAAATAAAGCTCCTATGAACATGTAAATACATATGAATGTAATACGCAGCAGTGGAATGGCTGGATTACATGATAGATATATGTTTAACTTTTTAAAAGACTTCCAAAGTGTTTTACAAAGTGGTTGTGCCATTGTACATTCCCGCTAGCCATGTATGAGAGTTCTAGTTTTTTCTATATCCTCATCAATACCAGGTATGGTCAGTCTTTTAATATTTATTTCTTTTTTAAAATAAATTTGATTGTGTATACTAAGGTATACAACATGATGTTGTAAGATACATACATGTAGTAAAAAAAAAATTACTGTCATGGAGCAAATTAACATATCCATAGTCTCATAGTTACCCATGTCCCCTATGTGTGGCAAGAGGAGCTATAATCTACTCATTTAGCACAAATCCTGAGTACAATACACTATTATTAACTATAGCCCCCATGTTCTACATTAGATTTTTCTACTCATTCATTCTGCGTATTTGCCACTCTGTACCCTTTTATCTACGTCTTCCCGTTTCCTTCCTTCTACCCTGACCCTGGTAATCATGGAACCACTGTTTTGTTCTCCATATCTTTGTATTTGACTCCTACCTTTTTTAAGATTTAAGTGAGATCACGTACTATATGTTTTGCCATTTTAATATGTGTGTAATTGTATCCCATGTTGACTTTATTTTATTTTATTTTTATTTTTTGAGACGGAGTCTTGCTCTGTGCCCCAGGCTGGAGTGCAGTGGCGCGATCTCGGCTCACTGCAAGCTCCGCCCCGCCGGTTTCACACCATTCTCCTGCCTCAGCCTCCCAAGTAGCTGGGACTACAGGCGCCCGCCACCTCGCCCGGCTAATTTTCTTGTATTTTTAGTAGAGACGGGGTTTCACCGTGTTAGCCAGGATGGTCTCGATCTCCTGACCTCGTGATCCGCCCGTCTCGGCCTCCCAAAGTGCTGGGATTACAGGCTTGAGCCACCGCGCCCCCATGTTGACTTTAATTTTCAGTTCCTAATGACTAATGACATTGAGAATCTTTTCATTTTGTATTGCCATTGTGTATCATCTTTGCTATAGGATCTGTGTCTTAAGTCTGTTCTGGCTTCTATAAGAGAATGCCATACACTGGGTGGCTTAAAAACAACTGCATTTTATTTCTTACAGTTCTGAAGTCTGGAAGTCTGACATTAGCATGCCAGCATGGTCAGCTTCTGGTGAGAACCCTCTTCTGGGATGCAGATAGCTGAGTTCTTACTGTATCTTCATGGTGGGAAGAGTGCCAGAGAGCTTTTTGGGGGTTCCTTTTAAAAGGGCACTAATCACATTCCTAAAGGCTCCTTCCTCATGACCTAATTACTGCCCAAAAGTCCTACCTCCTCATACATATTGAGGGTTAGTATCTCATATGTGAAACTTTTGGGTGATACAAACATTCAGCCCATAACAATCTGTTCAAATGTTTTGTCCATTTTAAAAATTGAGAACCAATAAACTCATAACTGGCAAAATCATCTTGCTTTTTTTTTCATCTCATCTCATCTTTGTTCTCTTACTCTTTTACTGGTTTTGTTGGTAATAATCTGATTTTTTTTGTTATTCCATTATATCTCCTCTGCTGGCTTATTAGCTACCACTCTTTGTTTTATTATTTTAGCTTTTGTTCTAGGGGTTATTGCATATATCATCTTCCTTCAAGTGATATTCTACCATTTCACAAATAAAACCTTTACAAGAGTATATTTCTATTTCTTTGCTCCTGACATTTATGCTATTGATGTTATACATTTTATATATGTTATGAAACCCAACAATTATCTTTTAAAGAGATTTAAATAAGAAAAAAAATCTTACATAGTTACCATGTGGTTACTAAGCCCCACATTCTTCATTCCATTGTGTAGATCCATATTTCCATACAGGAACATTTTCTATCTGCCTAAAAGACTTCCTTTAATATTTCTGATAATGTGAGTGTGCTGGTCATGAATCCTTGCTGTGTTTGTATTTCTGAAGATGCCCTTATTTTGCTTTGGCTTTTGGAAGATATTTTTGCTGGGTATAAATTGTAAGTTGATAGTTTTTTTTATTTCCATATTTTTAAAATGTTCCTTCATTTTCTTTTTATATTCATTTGAATGTGAAATCTGTTATCATCTATATTTGTTCCTCTGTATGATTTTCTCTTTATTGGCAGTTTTGAGCTATTAGATTGTGATATACTTTGGCATATTTTACTTGGTGTTTATTATGCTGAAGGTTCATTGAGCTTCTTAGATTTGTGGGTTTGTAGGTTACATCAGATTTGGAAAACTTTCTGCCATTATTTTTTTCAAAATTTTCTGTGGTCCTCATTCTCTCCTCAGCTCTGAAGACTCCAGTTACACACATGTTAGGCCCCTTTTTGTTTTTTACAACTCTCAGATGCTCTGTTCATTCTAAAAAATGTTCCTTCTCTCTCTACTTTTATAATTATATCATCCAATAAACTAATCTTTTCTTCTTTGATGTCTGCCACAAATGCCACCCACTGTAGTTTTTATTCTCACATTTTATAATATTCATTTTTTGAACTTTACATCAGACTTTAAAAAATAACTTCCATGTCTCTTGTTAGCTTTTTGATCATATAGAATAAAAATTTAATAACTATTGTAATGCTCCTGTCTGCGAATTCTAATATCTGTGTCAGTTCTGAGTCAGCTTGGATTGATTAATTGATTTCCTCATTATGGATTGTAAGTAGATTCCAGACATTGTAAATTTTACCTTGTTGGGTGCTAGATATTTTTACATTTCTAAAATCTTCTTGAGCTTTGCCCTAGAATGCAGCTAACTGGCTTGCAAATAGTTTGCTTCTGTTAGTCTTTCCTCTTAAGATTTTGTCAGGTTGGACTCCCACAGCAGTCAATTCAGGTCTAATTATTCCTCCTCACTACTGAGGCAAGACCCACCCATGTGTCCTTAATCCAGTGTCCTGTGACTCTTCCAATTTTCCAGTCTGGCTTGTGGAAACAAACTCTATTCCCAGCACTGGACACTGTTTCCTTTATTCTAGTGGTTTTCCATTTTGCCTCCTAATGTCTGGAAGTGAAAGACAATGTCTCCTATTGGCAATGCCTGGAAACATTTTTGGTTGTCATAAGTGGGGCATAGGGGGAGATGAGTGGCACTGCCATCTGGTAAGTAGAGGCCAAGGATGCTGCTGAGCTTTCTACTCTGTACAGGGAAGCCCTACAACAAGGAATTGTACAGCCAAAAATGCCAACAGTGCCAAAATGGGAAAACTGTGCTTTGATTCTTTCAGCTGATTCTTTTCCTAGTCTCCCAGAATGCCTTCACGTGCTTGTGCGGATCAGCACTCAGCTAAATACTCAAAGGGGACTCTCTGTGGATCTCTGGAGTTCTTCTCTAGGCAGCTGTCCTCCGGCACTCTGTCATGTAAACTCTAGCTCCCACATTTTCCCTGGACTGTCATGTCTGTCTCCTCCAGCCAGGGAGTCTTCTGCGTCTGTCTG
Source organism: Macaca thibetana thibetana (assembly GCF_024542745.1). Classification (NCBI taxonomy): domain Eukaryota; kingdom Metazoa; phylum Chordata; class Mammalia; order Primates; family Cercopithecidae; genus Macaca; species Macaca thibetana. The sequence continues at coordinate 55,203,141 of NC_065595.1, forward strand.
TGTTTCCCTCTCTGCACCATGACTGGAGATTCTCTCCCAGCCCAGCACCACGGCTGGAGATTCTTCCCGCTCCCTCCACCACGGCTGGAGAGTCTCCCTGCTCCCTCCACCACAGCTGGAGATTCTTCCCGCTCCCTCCACCACGGCTGGAGAGTCTCCCTGCTCCCTCCACCACAGCTGGAGATTCTTCCCGCTCCCTCCACCACGGCTGGAGATTCACTCCACTCTGCACCATGGCTGGAGATTCTCTTCCCTCCTTGCACTGTGGCTGGAGATTCTCTCAGAGCAGAAAGCTAGGAAGATATTAGGCTCCTCTCATTTGTTTCTTCTCTCTCAGGGTCACTGTTCTTTGATGCCTATTTTACAAACTGTCGTTCATATGTCTTGTTCATTTTTGGTTGTTTCTGGTGGGAAAGCAACTCTGGTCCCTGTTACTCCACCTGGGCCATAAGCTCAAGTTCTAAAATTTCTTTCTAAATGTGTTTGATCTTGCCTTCCCTTCCCTGTTGGCTTGCCATTGTGCTGCAGAGGATTGTTAACTATGTAAGTAGATGGTATTTCCAAGTATGTGTGCCCAAGAGCACCTGTGTGTGCACAATGATCAGACACACAGCACCCGCTTTAATGAGCTACACCTTGCTCACCTTCCCCCTGCACTGTTCTTTCTGGGATTATTTTGTGGCTCTTGAATTTTTAAAGTAGTTTACCCAATAAGTACTTTAAAATTTCAAAAACTAAAATGCCCTTGGCCTAAGAATTCATATGCCAGTTGTAAGTTTTATTTGATGGTAAATGGTTGAAATAGATGCCCTGGAGAGAACTGGTCCTTTTGGCAGCACTGGCCTTAGGCAAAATTGTTAAGTAGGTGAAGTCTATCTTTAGGGAGCTCCTAGATTCTGCCGCTCCCCTCCTCCTATTCCAGAGCCCTTGAGTTCTCTCCCTTAATACCAGAGCAAGTGCTTCTTTCAATCTTTTTTTGGTTAACATTTAGTTGTCAGTGACTGATAACTTAAATTTGTATTCTTCTTCAAATATTTGCATTTTCATAGAAAGCAAGGGACTAAGGCAGATAGACGGAAAATGATTTTAACAATATTTGGTTGGAAGTGGCTGCTTGTAGTACTGTATTGAGAAAGGTGACTCAGCAGAAAACAGGATTGATTAGTGATGTCTGCACATACGAACACAGAAGGTGATAAATTTGCCATCTCTGCTCTAATCTAGACGTGTTTATTCTATTGGACAATTTCCAAGCACTAGAAATCAAGTGGAAAAAAGACTTTGGGGGGCAATTGAAACTCATTAATGACCTTGAAATCAGCCCAAATAGGGCTGTTGACTGGTATCACGTAAAAAGTTGAGACTGCTTTTCCAAGTGTAACAAGAACTTAGTGAAATATCATAAATGGAATGTAATGCCATAGAGGTCTTTTATTTCAACCCCTTAGTGTGTCTGTGACCTTAGAGAGTATTCTTTTTTGTTCCCACTTTACCTTTTAGCCATCTTTTTTTGGACTTGTATAGTAACCCATGCATGATACACACCTCTAGAACCACTGAAGTATTTCTTTCATACACTACTGCCTTAATGAACTGAAAGATACTGCAAAGCCCCAAATGTTTCACTTGTTTATATCCAAGCTATTTGTTACCTGAGTAAAATAATAAGCACCTTCCTAATTAGCATGCAATTCATTTATTTCTGTTTATGTTTCCATAATATGAAAAAAAATGAGGTACCTATCTCCTATGGTATAGAATCACAGTAAGGAATGAATATTCTAGACTGATCTTTATAGAAGTCTCTTAAATAAGGTCAGGCTTGGAAACAAAATGAGCAGTGCTTACTACATCCCGGGAGCTGTGCTAGCATTTTCACCTAGGTTGTCTCATTAATCCTTACTAAGACTGCTTGAGAGAATACTAGTAGCCTCCTTTCACTATGGGTGTTTCCAGATCCCACTGGCCATGAGTTGTGAATGAGATTATGGTGATATTAATACCTATAGGTTGTATTAATACATAGGCTGCAATCTTCATTGCAGAGAGAACTGGAGGTCCTCAGTTCTCTCCTGACACTAGCCCCTGGAGATATTTGGAGGCATCTCCCCATGGTCATATACTTATGACCTGTTCATATTCTTCAGCTTCATATTCTGTTCATATTCTTCAGCTTCATATTCTGTTCATATTCTTCAACTTCCTGAGAGGTAGCCTCTGCCAGCTGACCACCCAAAGAAGGCCCCTTGCCACTGCCTTGCTGCCAGGGTTCTTCTTGGGAACATGGTTTCTCTGTATCAAGTGCCTTTCTTGATGCTGGAAGGTTCCATACCCCACATCCATTGCTGATCTATTGCAGACATGCAAAGGATGGTTTCAACTTTCAATTAGCATGTAGTGCTTCAAGCTCTGAACCACAGTGCTTGTTCACCAAGTGTTTAAAAAAAGAAAAAAAAAAAGAAGCCCCTTTGAAAACGACTCCTTTAGCTTCCACCTGTAGCCCTTACCACAGCCTTGGATTGACTGAGGAAGGTGATTCACTCTATTTCTTATTCTTCCAATATAAGATTCTCAAGCAAAACACTTGTTCCTTACAGGTCTCCCTTCCCCCATGCAAATTAACTCATGCAGTTAAAGATCTGGGGAGGGGAGGAAGTCCCACAACTTAGAGTCATTGTCCCGTGTTCCTGAATCCCAGTGTAGGTTTGCTACAGCCCTAGATAGCTCTAGTTGAGGAAACTAATGAGGATAGACTGCTGGCCTGAGACCATACCATTAGTAAGCCATGTCCTGAAGGTGCCCCTCAAGTTGCCTCCCTACAACAGCCTGCGCCACCCACACAACATCACTGCACAGGACTGTCTTTCATCTCCAGGCACAGAATGGCTGCTGAGGTTCCTTCCCTGTGTTTTCCAAATATATTCACACAACCCCCAATTTGCAAGGCCGAGGTCCCTGCAGCTCTCTACTTAACTCCTGTCACTGTATTCAATTCTAAGTGCCTAATATTAAGCTTCATGGCATTTTATTGAATTTGTACCATAACAAGGTCTGATCTGCCATGAGTTAAGGATGAAAAGTAGCTGCCATAAGGGCTGCAGCTGTTGCTGTTTTAGAAGTTGCCACCTTTTTTTTTTTTTTTTTGAGACAGTCCTGCTCTGTTGCCCAGGCTGCAGTGCAGTGGTGCAATCTCGACTCACTGCAAGCTCCAACTCCTGGGTTCAAGTGATTCTCCTGTCTCAGCCTCCCGAGTAGCTGAGATTACAGGCGGCTGCCACCACACCCAGCTGATTTTTTGTGTGTGTTTTTAGTAGAGATGGGGTTTCACCATGTTGGCCAGACTGGTCTCGAACTCTGAGCTCAGGTGATCTATCCACCTTGGCTTCCCAAAGTGCTGGGATTACAGGCATGAGCCACCGTGCCTGGCCCACCTTTCCATTCTTTTTCTGTTTCCTGATGTGGATATGGCAACCGGGGGATGGTTGTTTCTCAGTGAGGGACAGCATGGTTACTGGGTTCCTCAAAGTTTTATAAACTGCAAGCAAGGTGTGCTATCATGAGCCTCCTCTCTGCAAAACAAATGCCAGCGTGGAGATGAGTCCCAAGTACACAGAGCTCCTTTCTTTTTGTGACATAGATTCCTTCTCACACAGGACTGTAACACATCTGTGTGCACGAGCACATGCACACTGGATATTAGCAGCCAGCGAGTTCGATTTCTGCATTTAACAAAGAGAGAGCAAGAAGGAATGAAAAAAAAAGATAGAGAGAATGTTTTCTATCCCCCCCAAAATTTTCTAATTCAATAGAGTTGGAAAAAATCTACACACGTACATTACACGAATTTTTTTTTTTTTTTTTTTTTTTTTGAGACGGAGTCTCGCTCTGTCGCCCGGGCTGGAGTGCAGTGGCCAGATCTCAGCTCACTGCAAGCTCCGCCTCCCGGGTTTACGCCATTCTCCTGCCTCAGCCTCCCGAGTAGCTGGGACTACAGGTGCCTGCCACCTCGCCCAGCTAGTTTTTTGTATTTTTTTTAGTAGAGACGGGGTTTCGCCGTGTTAGCCAGGATGGTCTCGATCTCCTGACCTCGTGATCCGCCCGTCTCGGCCTCCCAAAGTGCTGGGATTACAGGCTTGAGCCACCGCGCCCGGCCCATTACACGATTTTTAAAAGCTGCACAGTGTGTCTGTCAGGAGTTTGATAATTTTTAAGATATCTTGATGGAACTATATGAATATACACTTCAAGGTAATAATTAATTCCCTGGGGAGAGCACTCATTAAAAAAAAATCATGTTGCTAGAGAGGAAAAAAAAATACTAAAAAGCTAAGATATCACCATGTAAGCTAGCTGACAGTTAAGTCTTTCAGAAGATTATAGAGGAAAATGAGGGCTTCAAGTGGAGGTCTCTGATTAAGAATTTGATCTTCTAGATAAGAGTTGGATAGCAATGGTTTACTCATGGGAGGTCCCAGTGAAACATGTCCCAGGGGTTCATCCTAAAGTGCCTCTGGTGCAAAGATGTCTATTCATGTCACATGTAAAGAAACAGTGTAGCAGAAACACTAACACAAAATGGCTCTTGAAATTGTAGAACGTAACCTGAATCTGGAAGTACAAGTAAATCTCTGGGACCATAAGTAAATCCTCTTTTCCGTCCTCTTCCCGCCTCCTTACATGTGGCTTGATAAAATATGAAACTCTGAGACTCCTGTTGATAGTGTATAAAGATGTATTACATGTGTGGTTATCAGGGGGCAGTTCGTAGGGGACTGAGGGACACCCTTCCTCTTCTTTGCCTAGATTTTATTCTTGTGTTTGGCAATCCAGAGTGGAGAGAGTTATTTCCTTTGTGGTTTTAGTTTACATGGAGATAAGTAAATCTTATCTTGATTCTTAGAAAGTGAATGGCCCTATAATTGTGAAGGTGGTGACTCCTATCTTTGGCTCTACCAAACCATTTTTGGAAGAAGATCAGTCCTTTTTTTAAAAAATTCTTCCTACTTTGTTTTTAAAGTATTTTAGAGATAGAGTCTCACTCTGTTACCCAAGCTGAGTGCAGTGGCACGATCACAGTTCACTGCAGCTGTAAACTCCTGGGATCAAGGGACTCTCCCAACTCAGCCACCTGAGTAGCTAGGACCACAGGTGCATGCCACCATGGCCGGCTAATTTTCTTACTCTTTGTAAAGTCTTGCCATATGGCCCAGGCTGGTCTCAAACTACTGGGCTCAAGCAATCCTCCTGCCTTGGCTGGATCCCACAGTGCTGGGATTACAGGCATGTTCCACTGCACCTGACCCTCATTCTTCCTATTTTACAAATTAGGAACTTTCCCAGTGTCACTAATATGACTGTCTCTGGTGTCCTAATCCTTTTAGTTGAAGTAATAACTCTGTTAAAACCTCAGGATTCATAACAAGAGCACAGATAGAGATGATGGTTGTGTAAAGGACTGAGGGCTTCCTCCTTAAAAGACTAGAAGTGTGCAAAGCAGAATATATAGATAAATCTGAACCCCAGAGCTAGGACAGGTTCTCAATGACTATAGTGGATCTCAATGAGGATTGTTTAAAATGTAATATTTGTGTTTGTTTTGATGTCTTGCTTTCTGCTTTTATGTGGCAGTGACTAATTGGGTCCATTGCCCCTTTGTTTTTCTCATAAGCACTTCAAAATCATGAGTGGGGTGAGTGGCAAATGGTTGAGCACATATGCTGACTAATTTAGGAAAGCAAAAAGTGGAAAGGAGGGAAGAGAAGAGAACTTAGATCTCAAACCCAGTCCCTTCTCTTCAGCTTGCAGTCATCCCCACAGATGCAGTCATTGCTATTACCAGTCTGGGCCACTGCAATGGTTTCCACCAAGCCACCTGCCCAGCAATCTGCCTTCCCTTTCCAATTCTTTCTCCAAGGGCTATGTCCCTGCTACATCAAATCATTGAACATGTCATATCAAATAAGATGACTTTGATTCCAAATAGCAATGACCCTGATGTAATGCTTTAAACAATAAAAGCATTTATTATTCCTCATGACAAGAAGTCCAGAAACGGGCTCCATGATTGGTATAATCAATAGCTCAAAAAAAGTCAACAGTGATGCAGGTTCTTCTCTCTGATAAAGCTCTTCCCTCTGACAGTCTCAGCTTTGACGTCACCTTAAGACTGATTTCCCTTATTGTCACAAGACGGCTGCAGCAGCACAGATGCCAGAAAAGGACCATCGTCTTCTGGTGCTTTCTTAAGAGTGAGCCAAGCTCTCCCGAGGCCCCTGGCAGACCTGCTTCCCATTTCCTTGGTGAAACCTGGATCACAACCCACCCCCAAACTGGCAAAGCCAATGAGGTTACCTTAGACTCAGACTACCCACAATATATCCTTTAACTGCGAATAGGGTTGCCATCCCTGAGAGATGGTGGCTGAACACCAGCTGGTTCCTGTTGACAAGGATCGTGTGGGAAATGGATGGAGGAAAGGCAACCAACTATGTCTGCTACACATGTGCATTGTAAAAGAAATTGAACCAAACAAAACCAAAAATAAGTTTCTCTCATCTGTTACCTCTGGTTCTTCTTCCCAAAAGTAGCCAATAAAAATCTTAATTTATAATCGTCGTACGTATGTAGCTGCCATTCATTATGTAAGTAAATGAAATTACACTACACAGACTTAAATATCTCTAAGATCTTCCATATCAGTCCAAACAGATCTGTAGCATTAGTATTTAATCATTATGATTGCATCAGGATTTGTTTAGCTGGTTCCTTGCTGATGAACATTTAGATTGTTTCCAGTTTTTGTTGTTGAAATGATTAATATTAAAGATGATGGGAGATGGGTGTGGTGGCTCACACCTGTAATCCCAGCACTTTGGGAGACTGAGGTCGAAGGAATGCTTGGGCCAGGAGTTTGAGGCCAGCCTGGGCAACATAGCAAGACCCCATGTCTTAAAAATAAAAGATGATGTTTCATTGAATTTCATTGTCTTACTAAATCGTGGTATTTTGAGAGTATATTCATGGTATATATTTCTTATGGTGAAACTGTTCGGTCATTTAAAATTTTCTAAATTGTTCTTCAAAAAGGAGCCATCAATTTACATTTGCTTCCACAACATGTGAGAGTGTTTAATTGCCACATTCTCACCAATCCCGGTCATTATTATATTGTTTACTTTTTCTCAATATGTTAGATGAAAATGGTATCTCAGTGCAGTTGCTCATTTCAAATTGCAAATCTGCCACGTCTCTCCCCTCTTTAGAATGTCTTGAGTTTTCCTTCACTCCTGGCATGCAGGTTTGCTGTGTTTGTTTGTTTGTTTGTCTGTTTTTGAGACCGAGTCTCGCTCTGTAGCCCAGGCTGGACTGCAGTGGCATGATCTTGGCTCACTGCAACCTCTGCCTCCCAAGTTCAATAGATTCTCCTGCCTCAGCCTCCTGAGTGGCTGGGACTGTAGGTGCCCACCACCACGCCTAGCTAATTTTTTGTATTTTAGTAGAGACGAGGTTTTACCATGTTTCCCAGGTTGGTCTCAAACTCCTGACCTCAGGCAATCCACCCACCTCGGCCTCCCAAAGTGCTGGGATTACAGGTGTGAGCCACTGTGCCTGGCCCAGATTTGCTGTTCTAACACAGGCTGTGTGTGGCTACATGGCGTGGCCCTGCTTATCCCCTGCAGCATTCCATGCTACTGTCGCCAGCTCTCTGCCTGCTGGCCCCATTGGCCTCCTCTGTATATGATGGATGCCATGTTTTCTTTTACCCTTAGGGACTTTGCTTATAGCATTCTTTATGCCTGAAACACTAACTCTCTCATCCTATTCTCTTAGCTTATCCCACGTTGACTTATTTTTCATGTTTCACCTTAAATGCCATGTTTTCAGGGAGAACTACTCTAGACACCTAGCAATATGGTTTGGATTTGTGTCCCCACCCAAATGTCATGTCTAATTGTAATCCCCAGTGTTAGAGGAGGGGCCTGGTGGGAGGTAATTGGATCATGGGGGTGGATTTCCCCCTTGCTGTTCTCATGATAGTGAGTTCTCACCAGATCTGATGGTTTAAAAGCATGTAACACCTCCCCCTTCACTCTCTTCCTCCTGCTCCTGCCATGTACATAAAGTCCTACTTCCCCTTAGCTTTCCACCATAATTGAAAGTTTCCTGAGGCCATGCCTCCTGTACAGCTTGCAGAACCATGAGCCAATCTAACCTATTTTCTTTATAAATTACCCAGTCTCAGGCAGTTCTTTATAGCAATGTGACAGACTAATACAACTAGTCTAGTTAGTATCTCCCTGTTATAGGCTCCCATTGTAAATAATGAGGTATATTCATTGCACTGATTATAAATGCAACATTTGTGCAGTAATGTTTTAAAATGTCCACCACACCTGCCTGAGGCCACATCTGTCCTGTGGGCGATCGTATTCCCTGTGCTCAGCACAGCGCCAAGCACACATGCATTTCTCAACCGTGGACCATCAAGTGAGAGCCATGGGTAGAGATGGGGTGGGGATACAGGATTCAAAGAAACTGAAAAGAGTTGAAAACAACCTCTAGAATTTAGCTACTAGTGCTGTAGAAATGGTTCCATCCAAAACTATTCTTGAAGCTTCACTATGAGCTTGGCCCTTCACTGCATGTGTTTGGGTCCCTGCAGTGAAGATAGGTGTCATATATTCTGTGAATTCCACAGTCCTGGGGACTGCAACATAAAGTCGATGTTAACTGCCAGTAGTCCACTAGCAACTTATAAAAGAGATGTAATTTTATTCTTGTATAATTCAAATTAACTTCCATGTGAACCTCCATTCCATTCTGCCAGAGGAGACAGAAACTTCATTTTGCTGAATTTGTGGTTCTGACCTTGTCTGGAGTTTGCAAAGCTCCAAGGGGCTTATGGAGATGGCGTCATGTGATCCTTGAGAAGTCGGTTCCCTCTCTTGGTGACTGTGCGCCGTTGTACTCCAGGAGTACTCACTGTGACATCCCCATCGCTGCCTGTAGCTCCTCTTCCAGCCTGGCAGCTTCCACCATGGATTTCTTGCAGGATGAGAGAGCCCAGGAATGTCTGCAAGGCGCTTTATGGCCCTGTCCACTTGGAGGAGGCAGGCGACTACTCTCTCTCAAAGGTTTTACAGTGTCTGAGATGGAGGTGGGTTTTGCCAGGAAAGAAGGTGCAGTCTCCCTGCTCTCATGGCCCCCAAATTAGCCAAACCCATATCTTTGAAACTCACTGAACTTCTCTTTTCATCTGCTGCCTCTAAGTTTTCTTCTTACCCCACATCGAAGGAGTCATTGTCTATCCCCAAGGGGAAATACCTGTTTCTCTTAACCTGATATTTTACCTCTGTTTAATCCTTTCAATTCTCTAAAAGGTTAGGCTTTTGGATGAAGAAGAAGAAGAATTTTTAAAAGTCAGAGATTCACAGTCTTTCTGCTTTTTACCCTGTCATTCTCCTCCTCTGAGACCACGAGCCCTGGCCAATAACCTGCTAAAAAGTGGTGTGAGGGCAATCTGAGCAGCAGAAAGGGGAAACTTGGAGGGAAAAAAAGAAAACACTGGTTACTTTCAAAAATGTCATCTTGTCATACAACCAATATTTCCAAGAGGGGTAATAAACTCACTAAATACAACAGAGGGGCTGTGAAGATGGGCATCCTCAGAAGAGCACCAGAATGCTTTCAATTGGTGAAGAACAACTAAAGCACCTTTTACAGCAGATGGATGAAGGTGGAAACCAGATTTATGGAGATTAAAGAGGTTATAATTTTTTTTAAAACGTTAATATACGGCAAAACCATTGAATGGTAAATGGATAGATATTATGGTATGTACATAATATCTCAATAAAGTTGTTTCTTTTTTTGGCAGTACCAATGCTATGTAAATTTTTTTTATAATTAAGTTCTGGGATACATGTGCAGAACGTGTAGGTTTGTTACATAGGTATACATGTGCCATGGTGGTTTACTGCATCCATCAACCCATCATCTACATTAGGTATTTCTCCTATGCTATCCTTCCCCTTTCCCCCTACTCTGCAACAGGCCCCAGTGTGTGATGTTCCCCTACCTGGGCCCATATGCTCTCATTGTTCAGCTCCCACTTATGAGTGAGAGCAAGTGGTGTATGGTTTTCTGTTCCTGTATTAGTTTGCTGAGAATGATGGTTTCCAAGTTCATCCATGTCCCTGCAAAGGACATGAACTCATTCTTTTTTATGGCTGCATAGTACTCCATGGTGTATATGTGCCACATTTTCTTTATCCAGTCTATCATTGATGGGCATTTGGGTTAGTTCCAAGTATTTGCTGTTGTGAATAGTACTGCAATAAACACAAGTGTGCATGTATCTCTATAGTAGAACGATCTATAATCCTTGGGGTATACACCTAGTAATGGGGTTGCTGGGTCAAATGGTATTTCTAGTTCTAGATCCTTGAGGAATTACCACACTGTCTTCCACAATGGTTGAACTAATTGAAATGCTCACTAGCAGTGTAAAAGATTTCCTATTTCTCCACATCCTCTCCAGCATCTGTTGTTTCCTGACTTTTTAATGATCACTATTCTAACTGGCGTGAGATGATATCTCATTGTGGTTTTGATTTGCATTTCTCTAATGACCAGTGCTGAGCTTTTTTTCAAATGTTTGTTGGCTGCATAAGTGTCTTCTTTTGAAAAGTGTCTGTTCATATTCTTCACCCACTTTTTGATGGGGTTGTGTTTTTTTCTTGTAAATTTGTTTAAGTTTTTTGTCGATTCAGGATATTAGCCCTTTGTCAGATGGATAGATTGCAAAAAATTTCTCCCATTCTGAAGGTTGTTTGTTCACTCTGATGATAGTTTCTTTCTGCTGTGCAGAAGCCATTTAGTTTAATTAGATCTCATTTGTCAACTTTGGCTTTTGTTGCAATTGCTTTTGGTGTTTTAGTCATGAAGTCTTTGCCCTTGCCTTTGTCCTGAATGGTATTGCCTAGGTTTTCTTCTAGAGTTTTCATGGTTTTAGGTCTTAAGTTTAAATCTTTAATCCATCTTGAGTTAATTTTTGTATAAGGTATAAGAAAGGGGTCCAGTTTCAGTCTTCTGCATATGGCTAGCCAGTTTTCTCAGCACCATTTATTAAATAGGGAATCCTTTCCCCATTGCTTGTTTTTGTCAGGTTTGTCAAAGATGAAATTGTAAATGTGTGGTGTTATTTCTGAGGCCTCCCTCTGTTCTGTTCCATTGGTCTCTATATCTGTTTTGGTACCAGTACCATGCTGCTTTGGTTACTGTGGCCTTGTAGTATAGTTTGAAGTCAGGTAGTGTGATGCCTCCAGCTTTGTTCTTTTTGCTTAGGATTGTCTTGGCTATACAGACTCTTTTTTGGTTCCATATGAAATTTAAAGTCGTTTATTCTAATTCTGTGAAGAAAGTCAATGGTAGCTTGATGGGAATAGCATTGAATCTATAAATTTTGGGGGAAGTAGGGCCATTTTCAAGATATTGATTCTTCCTATCCTTGAGCATGGAATGTTTTTCCATTTGTTTGTGTCTTCTCTTACTTCCTTGAGCAGTGTTTGTAGTTCTCCTTGAGGAGGTCCTTCACATCCCTTGTAAGGCATTTTATTCTCTTTGTAGCAATTGTGAATGGGAGTTTGCTCATGATTTGGCTCTCTGTTTGTCTATTATTGGTATACAGGAATGCTTGTGATTTGATTTTTTTATCCTGAGACTTTGCTGAAGTTGCTTATCAGCTTAAGGAGTTTTCGGGCTGAGATGATGGGATTTTCTAAATATACAATCATGTCATCTGCAAACAGAAATAATTTGACTTCCTCTCTTCCTATTTGAATAACCTTTATTTCTTTCTCTTGCCTGATTGCCCTGGCCAGAAACCTCCAATTCTATGTTGAATAAGAGTGGTGAAAGAGGACATCCTTGTTTTGTGCTGGTTTTCAAAGAAAATGCTTCCAGCTTTTGCCCATTCAGTGTGATATTGACTGTGGGTTTGTCATAAATAGCTCTTATTATTTTGAGATGTGTTCCATCAATATCTAGTTTATTGAGTATTTTTAGCATGAAGTGTGTTGAATTTTATCAAATGCCTTTTCTGCGTCTATTAAGATCATCCTGTAGTTTTTGTCATTTGTTCAGTTTATGTGATGGATTATGTGTATTGATTTGCATATTTTGAACCAGGCTTGCATCCCAGGGATGAAGTTGACTTGATCATAATGGATAAGCTTTTTAATGTGCTGCTGGATTTGGTTTGCAAGTAGTTTATTGAGGATTTTCGCATCGATGTTCATCAGGGATATTGGCCTGAAATTTTCTTTTTTTGTTGTGTCTCTGCCAGGTTTTGGTATCAGGATGATGCTGGCTTCATAAGAAGAGTTAGGGAGGAGTCCCTCTTTTTCTATTGCTTGGAATAGTTTTAGAAGAAATGGTACCAGCTCCTCTTTGTACCTCTGGTATGATTCAACTGTGAATCCATCTGGTCTTGGTCTTTTTGGTTGGTAGGCTATTTATTACTGCCTCAATTTCAGAACTTGTTATTGGTCTGTTCAGGGATTCGACTTCTTCCAGGTTTAGTCTTGGGAGGGTGTATGTTTCCAGGAATTTATCCATTTCTTCTAGATTTTCTAGTTTATTTGTGCAGAGGTGTTTATAGTATTATCTGATGGTAGTTTGTATTTCTGTGAGATCAGTTGTGATATCCCCATTATCATTTTCTATTGTGTCTATTTGATTAATCTCTCTTTTCTTCTTTATTAGTCTGGCTAATGGTCTAACTATTTTGTTAATCTTTTCAAAAAACCAGCTCCTGGATTCATTGATTTTTTGAAGGGTTTTTTTGTGTCTCTATCTCCTTCAGTTCTGCTCTGATCTTAGTTATTTCTTGTCTTCTGCTAGCTTTTGAATTTATTTGCTCTTGCTTCTCTAGTTCTTTTAATTGTGATGTTAGGATGTTTGCTTTAGGTCTTTCCTGCTTTCTTCTGTGGGCATTTAGTGCTATAAATTTCCCTGTAAACACTGCTTTAGCTGTGTCCTAGAGATTCTGGTATGTTGTGTCTTTGTTCTCATTGGTTTCAAAGAACATTTTTATTTCTGCCTTCATTTCGTTATGTACCCAGTAGTCATTCAGGAGCAGGTTGTTCAGTTTCCATGTAGTTGTGAGGTTTTGAATGAGTTTCTTAATTCTGAGTTCTAATTTGATTGCACTGTGGTCTGAAAGACTGTTTGCTATGATTTCCATTCTTTTGCATTTGCTGAGGAGTGTTTTACTTCCAATTATGTGGTCAGTTTTAGAATAAGAACGATGTGATGCTGAGAAGAATGTATATTCTGTTGATTTGGGGTGGAGAGTCCTGTAGATGTCTATTAGGTCTGCTTAGTCCAGAGCTGAGTTCAAATCCTGAATATCCTTGTTAATTTTCTGTCTTCTTGATCCATCTAATATTGACAGTTGGGTGTTAAAATCTCCCATTATTATTGTGTGGGAGTCTAAGTCTCATTGGCTCTAAGAACTAGCTTTATGAATCTGGGTGCTCCTGTATTAGGTGCAATATGTTTAGGATAGTTAGCTCTTCTTGTTGCATTGATTCCTTTACCATTATGTAATGTCCTTCTTTGTCTCTTTTGATCTTTGTTGGCTTAAAGTCTATTTTATCAGAGACTAGGATTGCAACCCCTGCTTTTTTGTTTGTTTGTTTGTTTTCCATTTCATTGGTAAATATTCCTCCATCCGTTTATTTTGAGCCTATGTGTGTCTTTGCATGTGAGATGGGTCTCCTGAATATAGCACAATGATGAGTCTTGAGTCTTTATCCAATTTGCCAGACTGTGTCTTTTAACTGGGGTATTTATCCCGTTTACATTTAAGGTTAATATTGTTATGTGTTAATTTGATCCTGTCATTATGATGCTAGCTGGTTATTTTGCCCGTTAGTTGATGCAGTTTCTTCATAATGTTGGTGGTCTTTATTGTATGTTTTTGCAGTGGCTGGTACTGGTTTTTCCTTTCCATATTTAGTGCTTCCTTCAGGAGCTCTTGTAAGGCAGGCCTGGTGGTGACAAAATCCCTCAGCATTTTCTTGTCTAAAGGTTTTTATTTCTCCTTCAGTTGTGAAGCTTAGTTTGGCTGGATATGAAATTCTGGGGTGAAAATTCTTTTCTTTAAGAATGTTGAATGTTGGCCCCCACTCTCTTCTGGCTTGTGGGGTTTCTGCCAAGAGATCTGCTATTAGTCTGATGGGCTTCCCTTTGTGGGTAACTCCACCTTTCTCTTTGGCTGCCCTTAACATTTTTTCCTTCATTTCAGCCTTGGTGCATCTGACAATTATGTGTCTTGGAGTTGCTCTTCTTGAGGAGTATCTCTGTGGTGTTCTCTGCGTTTCCTGAATTTGAATGTTGGCCTGTCTTGCTAGGTTGGCTAAGTTCTCCTGGATAATATCCTGAAGTGTGTTTTCCAACTCGGTTCCATTCTCCCTGTCACTTTCTGGTATACCAATCAAACGAAGGTTTGGTCTTTTCACATAGTCCCATATTTCTTGGATGCTTTGTTGAATCCTTTTCATTCTTTTTTTCTCTAATCTTGTCTTCATGCTTTATTTCATTATGTTGAACTTCAATCTCTGATATCCTTTCTTCTGCTTGATCAATACCGCTATTGATACTTGTGTATGCTTCACGAAGTTCTCATGCTGTGTTTTTCAGCTCCATCAGGTCATTTATTTTCTTTTCCAAACTGGTTATTCTAAGTTAGCTGTTCCTGTAACCTTTTATAAAGGTTCTTACCTTCCTTGCATTGGGTTAGAACATGCTCCTTTAGCTCATAGGAGTTTGTTATTACCCACCCTCCAAAGCCCACTTCTGTCAACTCATGAAACTCATTCTCCATCCAATTTTGTTCACTTGCTGACGAGGAGTTGTGATCCTTTGGAGGAGAAGAGGCATTCTGGTTTTTGGAATTTTCAGCCTTTTTGCACTGCAGTGGGCTCTGCCCAGTCCAAACTTCCCAGCAGCTTTGTTTACACTGTGAGGGGAAAACCGCCTACTCAAGTCTCAGTAATGGCGGATGCCCCTCCCTGCAACAACCTGGAGTATCCCAGGTCGACTTCCAAGTGCTGTGCTGGGAGCAAGAATATCAAGCTAGTGGATCTTAGCTTGTTGGGCTCTGTAGGGGTGGGATCCACTGAGCAAGACTACTCGGCTCCCTGGCTTCAGCCCCCTTTCCAGGGGAGTGAACGGATTCTGTCTAGCTTGCAGGGGAGTGAACGGGTTCTGTCTAGCTTGCGTTCCAGGTGCCACTGGGGTACAAAACAAACAAACAAACAAACAAAACTCTTGCAGCAAGCTCCGTGTCTGCCCAAACGGCCGCCCAGCTTTGTGCTTGAAACCCAGGGCCCTGGTGATGTAGGCACCCAAGGAAATCTCCTGGTGTGGGTTGTGAAGACCATGGGAAAAGTAGTATCTGGGCCGGAGTGCACCTTTCCTCATGGCACAGTTCCTCACAGCTTCCCTTGGCTAGGGGATGGAGTTCCCTGACCCTTTGCACTTCCCTGGTGAGGAGATGCCCCACCTTGCTTCTACTCGCCCTCCGTGGGTTGCACCCACTGTCTAACCAGTCCCATTGAGATGAGCCAGGTACCTCAGTTGGAAAGGCAGAAATCACCCTGCCTTCTGCATTGGTATCTCTGGGAGCTGCAGACCGGAGCTGTTCCTATTTGGCCATCTTGCCCAGGAATCTCAAGTTGTTTCTTTTATAAATTTTAAAAAAAAAAAGGGGGGGGGGGTTACAGAGATTATTCTAAATCTCTCTTGCTATAATGTATTTTATTTGGTTTCAGTTCCATGAAAATGAAAAAAGCAATACTAAACAATGTTTCTTTGCTTGTTTCTGCTAATTTTCCATAGAGTAAAAAATGACATTCAAATGATATTGAGGCCAAAAGAAGACCGTGGAAATCCCATACGGAAATGAGTATAAATTACTCAGTTTCAGAGAAAATATATATCTAGCAGTTTTTAAAAGTATGGTTAATTGACCTAGTGAACATTACACTTCCAAAGTCATTAAGATATGTCATGTAAATGAGCATTTAATCAGTTTTTTAAGACATATCTTTCACCACATTGCCCATGAAATCTCTCAAAGTTTTTATTTCTAAAGTCTGCATAAATGTATACACCGTTTAAATTTGAATTCGGCAAACATTTATTAAGCTTCTACTACATACTATGTATAATACTTTCACATAATCATCTCAATCTCCACAATAATCCAGCAAATAAAATGTTATTCCCACTTCGCAGATGAAGACACTGAGGCTTAGAGTGTAAGTAATTTTCCTAAGTCACACAACTGGACAGCAGTGAACCACTATTCAAAGCCAAGTTTTTTATCTCTGATTCCCGGGTGTGTTTCACCACTCAGCTCAGGCAGTAAGTAATTTGGTGATCTGTGAAAGCAGGATTTTAGATGAGCCTAAAAATTGCAGGTGAGAAAGCAATTGGTGACGACTGTTTGATCGAGAACTTTGACAGTTAAAGAAGGAAGAGTTAAAGAAGGACAGTGTAAGAAGGAAGACAGTTAAAGAAGTAGCTCCAAAGAGAGACCCAAAGAGGCTTTTGTTAAAAGGTAGCAGTCCTCAAGTTTCATCAGAGAATTGCCTGGAGGGTCTGTTGAACAGAACCGCTGGACTCCACCCATGAATTTCCGAATCCACAGATCTGGTGGGGGGAGGGGAACCTCAGGAATTTGCATTTCTCACGAGTTCCTAGGGGATGTTGCTGCTAGTTTTGGGGACTTCACTTTAAGGAAATGTGTCATGTTTGAAAGCAGAGTAGGCCGGCGCGGTGGCTCACGCCTGTAATTCCAGCACTTTGGGAGGCTGATGCGGGCGGATCAGGAGGTCAGGAGATCGAGACCATCCTGGCTAACGCGGTGAAACCCCGTGTCTACTAAAAACACAAAAAATTAGCCGGGTGTTGTGGTGGGCACCTGTAGTTCCAGCTACTCGGGCGGCTGAGGCAGGAGAATGGCGTGAACTCAGGAGGCGGAGCTTGCAGTGAGCAGAGATCGCACCACTGCACTCCAGGAGTGAGACTCCGTACAGGGAAGGGAAGGGAAGGGGAGGGGAGGGGAGGGGAGTGGAGGGGAGGGGATTGAGTAAACACAGAGCGAGGAACTAAAGATGCTGGGGAGATGAGACAGATCTGAGACAGGAGAGGTTATAAGAGAGATTAAAAGAGTTTCATTATGAGGTCAGCTTAAAATAAATAAGATTTGATCATCTGAAAAAGAAGTGAAAAGAGAAGATGGATGTCGAACCAGAGAACGGATTGGAGAGGAGAGAAAGTAGGGAAGCTCACTCCAGTTATCTCGTTTGGGGTTTATTGGTTGTTTTTATTTGTTTATTTCAGAGACGGTAAGTTTGCCTCCCAAGTAGGATAGAACTCCTCAAGAGGAGAATGGTGAGGTCTCGGAAAGCACTACAGGATGTGTGCTGCAATACCAGGGGCGTAATTTAGATGATTACTGAGAACAAGGGAAGGGCTGGGTGAACTTTAAGACATCATTACCTTGTGTGCCTCCTCTCCTCCATGAGCTCAGGCAGGCTCAGCTCCCAACCAATGAGAATAGGGTGCATTATTAATTATCCCATTTAAATTACAATAGAGGAAATAGTATTTGCTGATGCTGATTTTGGATATTTGCTGGGCCATTTCTTTTACACTCATCCATTAAAAATGAGGTCAGAGAACATCACTTGCAAATGAGGTTAACTCACTTTAACCTATAGACAGAACAAGGCAGCTTCAAACCAATATTTATTATTATCACCCACACACTGCTATAAGCAAGAGGCTCACTCAGGCTCACAGCCCATCCAAGTTTGGGAGGTAAGGAATGAAGTTTGTTAATAAGCAGCTTTATCTCTATGATAATGTTCTTCTGTGACACCTCTAAAAAATTCATGAAGCCCTCAGTCAGCCACTGTTCAGATCCAGTAAAGAGATGCTTTTATATGGGGGTTCAGTAAACATTGATTGAGTGAATGTGAGCACTTAATCAGAATTTGGTGAATAACTGCTGAGTTTCAGAAGTGCTGAAGAAAATAAGTATTGTGGAAAGCAGAAATTAAGTACTGTCTGTACCTTGGAACAGCCTGATGTCATGGTGAAACGGGAGAGTTCCCTGACCCTGCTCTCAGGATGTGCAACAGGGCTGTGGCTGCCATGTGCACACAAACCCCTTACAGGAGGGGGAGCATGCAGACAGGCAGGTGCAGGAGCTGGAGCAAGCACCTTGGGGCTCTGGCCCCACAGTAGCATCTAGGAGTGGGTGCCTATGATTCCCAGAGCCCAAGTGGGCATGTGTTACAGAGCATTATTTTAGCTTTGCCATCTGCAGATGGCTTAAGTGTTAACCAGCTCAGTGCCCTCTTGATACCCAGGTCCTTGTCCGGTGTCCAGGAAGAATCAGGTCTCACACAGACTTGAGGATGGTGAATGTGGGAGTTTTACTGAGCGGTGGAGGTGGCTCTCAGTGGGATGGATGGGGAGCTGGGAAGTGGGTGGAGCGGGGAGATGACCTTCCCCTGGAACTTAGCAGTCCAGAGACCTCCTCTTCCCAACCAAATTCCTCTTGGTGTTCAGATGCTCCTTCTCTTCTCTCTGTCACACTGTTCTGCCGTTCTTCTGCTCTTCTCTTTGTCTCCTCGTGGAGCTGGGGGTTTGGTGTTTATATGGGTACAGGTTAGTGGGGCAAGGCAGGCCAAAAGGCAACTTTGGGGCCCAGAAATGGGAATGCCTGTTCCCATTTAGGGTCAGGAGTCTCCAGGCTTGAGTGTGGGACCTTTGCCAGGGAACCGCCTTCTTTCACCCAGTATTTCCTTGTCTCCTGTCCGTATCAATGGAAGAGACAGTATATAACAAAAATATGTGTAGAACGCCACGCGCCTCTTAAAGGGAAGAGCAGACAGTTAGTTTTGAGGAGAGACGTGAAGAAAGACCAGAAGTTTTACAGTGAGGTAGGAATAGTAAGAACAGCCTTAGCCATGGCAAGGGGGTTGAGCGGAGTGTTTGAGAAACTTACACTTTTATTTTCTTGGTGGTGGAATGAAAAAATCAACCTCTCTTGATCATGGGTGATTCATCTAGAATAGCACTGGGAATCTTTCATATGTGATTCCACTTAACAATCACAACAATCCCACAAATTCATTTTAAAGATATGGAGGCTCTAAGATATTCTGTAATTTATAAGAAATCAGTAGAGCCAAGAATCAGAGCAGAAGCTTTTTCTAGCTTCAAGACCTTATGCAAGTTTCATACCTTTCTCTCCTTCAATTTCTTTATCTGATAATGGAGAAAACAATATTGAACTCAAAGTGTTGCTGTAACATTAGCTGTTTTGTGAAGTGTCTTGTCCCTTACCTGATGTCATGCCCATGCTTGGAGAATAGTATCTATCATTCTTCTGTGTCTTATTATTACCATTACTAACAACTTGTCTGGGGCCATGTAGTAAGGGCCACAGCTGGGGTTCGGAACAAAGTTTCTTTAGACTCTAAAAGTCCTGCCTGTCCAAATTCCATGCTTGGTCCAGCTCTGATATGTTAAAAGAGTAAAGGGCCCTATGCATGAGGTTACAGACCTCAACCCCAGGCGGGTGGCAGCATGATTTACTCAAGAGAGCACAAATTTTGAAATATGACAGACCTAGACTTGAGTTCCCATTTCATCACTTACAAATTGTGTAACTTTGGGCAGGTTATCGAGCCTGTCCAGTCCTGTCATTTTACATGTCTGTAAAATGACACACAGCCTTGCAGAGTTGGGGTGAGGACATAGGAGGTCACATCTATGCAGAACCTGGCTCTGCAAGCAACAGGGGTTCATACAGGAACTTCTGCTCTGGCTTCTGAGTTCCTCCTCCAAGGAGCAGTCTATAATTTGAGGAAAGAGGCAAACCCAGTGAGTGAGATATGATGCTACACTGTTAGGAAGGCGGTTCCATTTTTATGCCCGTAGAATTCTTGGTGTATACATCTCAATATAGTTGACAAAACGAAGGAGAACATCCTTTATCACTGCTTATCCCTATTATTAGTATCACTCTAAGACTCAAAAGAGTAGGGCAGTTTCTAGGTAATTTCACTTCCCTGAATATTATGATAGTGAGATCATTTTTAGAAGACTGATTAGGATTTCAGCTGCATGTTAGGGTCTGTAAATGGCATTCCAGCCAAATAGACATTGGTAATGCCTAAAAGTAGCTCTTCCAGGGACTCTAAAGTCAGTCAGTCACTCTGGTGTCCTTTAGCCTGACTTCAGCTCCAGACAGGCTGCATATGTACTGATCTCTAGGTAACAGAAGTTGCGTATGATTTGGCACACTTCATCCATTGAACCATTAATGTGTACCCATGTCATCAATACCAAGGAAGCACATTGGAAATGAGGCAAGGCTTTTCCTCAATAAAAAGAAATGAAAGAGCTTCTGATTATATTTTTCAGAATGTGCCTAAATGTTTCAAGGGAGTGTCAAAAGGGTCATATATTGCTCAGGGTCTGAGATAATTTGAAAGTGTTTAGTCTTTCTCCCGTGTCAATAGAAAATTGCCATATGTATGATCTTAAACCCTTTGATAAATTGTTGTGTTCAAAAACCAAAACTGAGTTTTTGGTTTTTATTCTTAGACAAGGAATAATATAAGGTTTATAAAAATATTCTTTTTTTTTTTTGAGACGGAATCTCACTGTGTCACCCAGGCTGGGGTGCAGTGGCACAATATTGGCTCACTGCAACTTCTGCTTCCCAGGTTCAAGTGATTCTCATGCCTCGGCCTCCAGAGTAGCTGGGTTTACAGGTGCACACCACCACACCTGGCTAATTTTTGTAGTTTTTGTAGATTTGGGGATTCACCATGTTGGCCAGGCTGGTCTCAAACTCCTGACCTCAAGTGATCATCTGCCCACCTCGGCCTCCCAAGGTGCTGGGATTACAGGTGTAAGCCACTGTGCCTGGCCCTAAAAATATTATTTATGGGAAATATACATAGTAATGTGCATACTGTTTTAAGAAAGAAATTTCAGAAATGAGACAATACCATGCCAATCCTAGAAATATCGATCATTTATGGGGTAGATTATTTCAGGCCTCTGGTATTGTTGATATAATGAGATATTTGTAACAAGCACACATTAACTTGTATCCTTACTTTTAAAAAATCAACATAGAAACCACGAGGACTACAATAATTTAGATCCCTTTGAAAGCAATGAAAAGAAATGTGCTCTTATTCTTCTTGTATTAGTATGATACGAACGCTCCATATAACGACCTGGATCATGTTTACCTATGCATCTGCCTATAAATAATTTTATTAAATTTCTAAAGGCTGAGCCCTCAACCAATGGAAGGCAAGTTATAATGCTGGTTACACACTGACAGCTCATCAGAACAGGCCAGGCTCTGTTTTCTGCTTGGATGTCATCATTCTGTGACTATGAAAGCATAAAACTGGAGACTGTTCCAGCAGGTCATTGTCGCTACAACTTGCTCAAACAGAAATAAAACAGCTTTTCATGCTTATTGATCTTGGACTTTTTGCCATTTTTATGCTCTGTTGACCTGAAGCTCAGTAAGGATGTATTTTGTAAAAGGAGCTGAAAGTTTTCTTTCTCAGTAGATGAGACATTTCACATTTTGGCCGCATACAAAAACAATTTCGTTTTTTTTTCTTCCAAATGCATTCTGTCTGTGACTCTAAAAGAATAGTTGATCTTTAAGTAACACATGTGATATTAGTTTTTCCATTTTAAAATAATCACATTATTGCAGACATTTTAATAGCTGTAGAGGTTGCTATGTATTAACATGATTCATGGTCCTTGACAGCACTGTCTCTGAAAATCCCCCAGGAATGCAAAATACAAAACTCCACACACGTTCAAATTTTACTGCCTGCAGCTAAAAGAAGGCAAAGAACTTAAAACTGTTGAAACCCTTCAACTTTAAAAGCATTAATAGACGGTCCCAGGGGATTAAATCTAAATCTTAATGTGTAAAAATCAAGTTAATAACCAGAGACATTAATATGGCTGCATTTGATTATTGTGATAATGCAAACAATTAGTACTGCTAAAGTGAGATGTATTAGCCTCCTGCTTGCCCCTCACATCAGTAAGGCACTGGAAACAAATGGAAATAAAACATTTTACTACGAGGTTTTTTGTTTCCACCTTTGTCTCTCCTTCCTTGTAGCTGACTCATTTTTGAAATTTTATTTCAGACTGGAATCATCTTTTCATTTTGCAACTACAATTTCTATAACACTGGTGGCAAATGATCAAGGATCATCCATTCAACAATGTCACAAAATTATTCATACATCCTTCCTTAGTATCAGCGTCTTTATAAATCTTCATGATAAATGGAAACAGAAGGAAAACAGAAGGGAAAGATTGAGAAAGGGTAGGGAACAAAGGAAAGGTAAAGGAACCACGTGAAATATACACCATTCAATTTTAAGTTCTTAAGGTTTTTTAGGAGGTGACAATCGGCATCTTTATAGTTGTTTTAGCTCCACATAGCCTGAAGCATTGGACAATGTTCAATATGCATTTTCTTGACTGTGGTTTCTGAAGAAAGGCGATAACCATGGCAAACCTGCCTCTGAGTACAATATGTCCCCTTATTAGGCAGATTCCTACATTTTCCTTAATCTAGTACCAGATGAAAAAAGTGGGCTTCTGGTTGGTGGGCAGTGGGGAAGAAATCCCTGTAAACAAAGAAGCCGGCTAGCAAGGAATAAGTCTGGCATTGTGAATAAATGAATCAGATACTCTGCCAACAATTAACTGATGTTAAAAGACATCTCTGCCCTTCATATTGAAGTTGACAGGAAAGAAATATAAGCCTTATTTTAAAAAGCCATTTAGATATAAACTTCATGAAGCCTCAGCAATCACAAGGCATTGCAGGAAGAAGTCCATCTGAAACAGAACCAATATTCTTTTGGGGTGGGGGTGGCTGGGTATCTTTTAGATCCTCAGAATTTTAAAACGATTTGATTTTGCTGTTGAAGGACAAAGGTGAAATTAAGGTAAAATGAGTGAAGAGTTAGTAAGATGCATTTCGAAGCAAATGAAAACAAAGGAAGCTTAGAGAATGGCCATGTTAGTGATTTATTTTGGGGGGTCCTCAGACGTGTTCTGGCCTATGTCACTGGAAACCTTTTAGTTTGCTTCTCAGTTCAGATCTGTGTTGTGCATCAGATGGGTGTTCCATTCGTTATTTTTGTTTAAGCAGCGTCTGCAGGGAATTCCAGGGGACCATTTTAATAAACAGCAGCAACAATGGAATATTTGTTCACTTTTCTTCAGCAAAGAATCTGAGAAAAGTGTGTTAGAGGTAGGGAGTGGGTAGCTGTCAGTAGCTGCGGCTCCCTGAGCCTGACAGCCTCGTGACAGTTACTAATATCAGCAGATTTAATGTGTTTAGTCTAGTTGTAAGGTTTGTGATGTGTTTTTGATTTCCTGCTTCAAAAATGCGTTTTGGCTAGAAAACAGTGAGCCATACAATTCTTTTTCTTACCATACCCCAGTCAGGAAATTGTTACCTTTGTACCCAATTTATGTTATATAATAAGTAACTTACATGCACACTAAGATTTGTACTTCTGGGCTATTCAATCAATGTGTGAACATGAGCAAAAAGGTAATGAGTCCTGTGGTACCTGAATTTAGCAGAAGCCCCGTGCCAACACCTAGGCTGTGTCAGGATTCACAAAGTGTACTTTAGTTTTATTTCTCATTGATGCTTCAGTTTCTCTTTATTCTCTAGGGACTGCAAAATTGCCTCACTGTCTTTTAAAATCGTTGCTCTCTTTTGCTGTAGAACCAATTTGGAAAAGAATATACAAATCACCTGCAAAACTTGGACAGCGCATTTTTCATGTTTTGCTATATAGCAGTGAGTGGTTTATGCATCTTTCTTTCCCTTGCAACTCTTAAAAAATATATTTTCCCTTTTCTTACTATTGATTTAGGCATCAAAGGTTGGGGGGAACCTCACAGTGGGTTCCTGTACCCTTCAGAGCTTTTAGTCTTACTGGTTTGTTCTGTTTCATGCATTGTAGTTAGTCAGCCAAATCTTGTTTTTAACATGGTGTTTTACTTTGTGGTCCATTATAACAGGAAAGCTTAGGGTTCAAAGCTGATATTACTATTAGTTTGTAGTTTACAAATCAGATTTGTTTTAACTAAATGTTGTTTATACAACCGTACATTGTTAATTATTCTTAATTCAGTGTAGGAAAAAAAGACATTGAAGAGAGATATATTTAAAAATAATTTAGCTAGGACATATCTGTATTTTGTTTTGGGAGTTTCAAAAAATAAATTTCATTTTAGTCTCAAAAATTCTTTATTAATATACCTATGTCCCCTTTTTATAAATCAGTATATAAATAAAAAAAATTGTGGAAAGTATGTTGAAAGAACTGTCAATACACACTAAGTAAAAAGCTTCCCTGCTCCACTCAGGAACACCCTCCTGATATAGTTAACAACAACAACAATCTATACAGATATAGAAGAACTACAAATTTTTAAAGCAAAGACAGATAGCTTTTTAAAAATTAAAATATAAGAAAATCTTACAGAAAGCTTGGGGAAATAAGAGGGAAAAAAAAACCTGACACAATCACTGCGACTCTGAGACAACTGCTATCCGTTTTTGTGTATTTCCTTTGTCTATGAGAAACAGCATTGGATTATTCATGTTAAAAACATACTTTATGTTTTATGATTTCAGAGTTCAAAAAGAAGAGGTCTTGTTTCTTTAAAACAGAGGACTTAAAATCAAGCCCGCCTGAAGGGGAACTGAGAGACTCCAGGGCTGCCTCCCAGGTCAGTGGGCAGCCGGGATGCACCCATCTTTCCCGGCGCAGGAGGATTTCCTGCTGTTTTTTCAGGAGTGACCTAGAAGGAGGTTAATGATTCCAAAGAAGGACTTTTCCCTCAGGGAAAATTTAATCTGGTGACCTTTTTCTCTATCTGTCCATTTCTTTTAAGTCATAGACTCCCTTCATTTAACTTACATCAAGCTGTTTTATTTTCTTCAAAAACACGGTTAAAGTGAGTGCTTTGCTTTCATTTAACCCTTGAACTGGATACATTTCAAAAATGAAATCTCTGTACAGATTTCTGTACTGAACTGGGTTTACAGTTTTCCTTTCAAATACTTATATTTCTTTCTCTATCCCTTCAAAAAAAAGAAAAGATTGTCAATCCTTACTAACACTCCAAATCAAATGCTATTTGCCTAACTCTCGCAATTGTCGTTCTCAGTAGTTGCACACAGACACAAAGTGTTCAGAATAAAGCAATACTTGGTAAATGGATAAATTCTTTTAAAATATTGTTTGAGGGTGTTTTATTGGTGAAAGTAGGGTTTACTAGTGCCCTCAGTGTTAAGATTGTTGAAGGAAATTTTATTAAGAAATATGGTGGATCAGGAGGTCAGGAGATCCAGACCAACCGGGCTAACATGGTGAAACCCCATCTCTACTAAAAACACAAAAAATTAGCTGGGCATGGTGGCGGGCACCTGTGGTCCCAGCTACTTGGGAGGCTGAGGCAGGAGAATGGCATGAACCTGGAAGATGGAGCTTGCAGTGAGCAGAGATTGCGCCATTGCACTCCAGCCTGGGCGACAGAGTGAGATTCTGTTTCAAAAAAAAAAAAAAGGAAAAGAAAAGAAAGAAAAAAAAAAAGAAATATGTAAATGATGACAAAGGTCTCTGCAGAGAGACTTTAAGATTATAAGAAAATAACAACTTCATCTAGCCAGTTTCATTTTTTTTCTACCTGAAATAGGCAGACATTAGTGGATCAAATTAAGTGAAAGAACATAGTAAAATAAAGCTGTAATTATTTTATTACTCTCATGGGTTCATGCTCTTGGTGCAATGAGTTCTTGAGGGTAAAGTAAAAACAGAAACTGCCTTGTGCTCAAAGTTGTCAGTTTTTTAGAAACAACTTTGTATTCTGCAGCAGATCCAGGACATTTGCAGCATGATCACATTACTCTGTTTTACTGCCAACGTACATTGAAAAGAATATTTCTTAATTTTCAGCATTATAACGTTCCATTTCAAAACATGGTCAATCCAGAATATTGTGATGCCTGCTGATGTATAAAATTGTCCATGCATAGATTCTCTAATATTTAATATGCTATGCTGCATATTAAATTAATAATCCTCTTTTTCTTCCCTTGGGGCAAAAGTCATTCGGAGGCAGAAGAAGGTAGAACGAACTACGAAAAGAAAGCTCCAGTTGATCAGCTAGTCAATTTCCATTGGCTCAAACCATCAATAAGCATGAATTGAGAATCTACTGTGTTCTTACTGCTCTGCATAAAAGATAGTGAGGACCAGTCTTTGTTCTCAGGTTATCATGAAGCTGAAAATCATTATTATGCATGGGACAACTAAAGACCAGTTATATGAGAATACTAGTGACTACAATAGAATGGAAAAACTACAGTAGCATATAAAGAATTTCATCTTACAAAGTGATTTTATGTACACAACTATAATTCTGCAAGTCATTTGGTGCTTCAGTTTCTTTAGGATAAGCATACTTGTCCATACCTCACAGGGTCGTTGGAGAAATCAGATAATACGAAAATATTACTTGCCAGGCATTGTCCCAAGAGCTTTACAGGTACGAAAATTGGAGCCCAGAGAAGTGATACAATTCACCTAGGGCACGACAGGCAATTAAGGGGCAAAGCTCAGATTTTTAAATCTTCTTCTATTAGTATCCAATATGGTAGGGGTCCCCAACCCCCCGGGCCACAGATCAGTACTGGTACTGTTAGAAACCGGGCCACACAAAAGGAGATGAGTGGTGGGTGAAGGACTGAAGCTGCATCTGTATTTACAGCCACTCCCCATTGTTCACCTTACTGTCTGAGGTCCGCCTCCTGTCAAATCAGCAACGGCATTAGATTCTCATAGAAGCACAAAGCCTATTGTGAACTGTGTGTAAGAGGGATCTAGGTTGCCAGCTCCTTGTGAGAATCTAATGCCTGATGATCTGTCACTGTCTCCCATCACCCCCAGATGGGACCATCTAGTTGCAGGAAAACAAGCTCAGGGCTCCCACTGATTCTACATTATGGTGAGTTGCATAATTATTTCATTATATATTACCATGTAATAAAAATAGAAATAAAGTGAACAATAAATGTCATGCGCTTGAATAATCCCCAAACTATTCTCCCCACCCCAGTCTGGAAAAATTGTCTTCTACAAAACTGGTCCTTGGTGCCACAATGGTTGGGGACTGCTGCAATATAGAACGTTGTTCATATCCGCAAGTCCAAAACCAAACCAAGCTCACTGCCTCCTCAACACTTGTTCTGCCTCTTCTAGACTGTAACTCAGTTGACAACGTTTCCATTTGCTGTTCCACCCAAGCCAGGGATCTGGGAGTCATCATTCCTTCCTTCATCTCCCACCTAACCACCCCACAAGATTAAGTTCAACCCCTAGATTTCCCCTAAGTGACCTATAGCTCTATGGCCACTGACAAGACCCATAATTAAAGCCCTAGCCCTCAAGGGCTTGGCTCACTTTAATAGTCCCCTGACTAGTCTAGACTCTGCCTTTCTCTTTCCCTCTTCTCTACATCCTACCATAGGGATCTTTCCAAAGCACAAATCTGATCTTATTATCTCCCTGCTTCCATCCTTCAGGGGCTCTGTTCCTGCTCCTGTCCTGCCTCCCAGTACAGCCTTACCACCTCCTGCATTTCCATTCACCCTTCTCACTCTGCAGTTCCAGACCACTTGTAATTCTAAGCCTGTTCACATCTTCATCCTTTGTATACGGTGCCCCCTCTATTTAGGATATCGTGTCTTCTATATTATCTGGAAAGCAAAACTGTTGGCCATTGTTTAAGCGATGGTTCTTTCTTAGGAAGGAAATCCCTGCTTCTCTATATCCCAATGGTGTTAGTCACTCTATTCTACACACTACTGAAAGATCAAGAAGCTGCATCTCTTTGTACTTATCAAACTATTGTGAAATTACTTATTTACATGCCTATTTACCCTAATTGAGAGACATTATTTTTATTTCTTTGTGACTTTATACAGCGCTTGGCACATAACAAGCTCTCTATAAAATGTGTGTTGAATTCCAGGGAATGAGTGGGCAGCAGAGCTGGATGTGGCAGGGTAGCCAAGGAGGGAGAGAAGACGGAGAAAAACTGATGATTTAGGAAAGATAGGTGGCATTGGGAACCTCCCAGGAGCAGAGTCCCAGAGAGGAAGGCATGGGCATGCAACCGGAACGGATCATCAGGATTCTGGGATCCAGACTCAGAGTCATGTGCATATGAATTTTAAAATACTGAATTAAAAATATAAAATATTTTAAGTGATGAAGTACTCTTTTTCTCTATCCTTGGCCATTAGGACTCTTCCTTAGAAGATACACATTTTAGTTTATAATCCCGGAGTATAAGTTTCAGACTTACTTGTAAAAAGTAACAATTGCTTAAAAATTGTTTTTTTCAGTTTCAAAGTGTGTCCCTAATTTCAGTGTTCCAAAGTTGAATAAGCAAAACTCTCTTTTATCTCTCTCTCTCCTTCCCCATCTCTCTGTGTGTATGTGCATATATATGTATTTTACATTATCCTTTACAATTTTAAACAATGTTATGTGACTAGTTGCTCACCATTCAGATCTTTCTAGGCCAGAGAAAACAATTCTAACCCTTTACAGAAGCAGTGGGCCAACCCTTGTGGTTGTACAGATTGGTCTGCACAAGGGAGCCTGCTGAGGAGGTGAGTGTTGGCTCAAATCCAGCTGGCATGCTCCTCCCCAGGTGAGGCGGTGTGGGGCTATGTCCACCAGGGAGGACACCTCCATCTAATTCACACTATGGCACTGTCTGGGCTAACACTGCCCTGAAGAAATCCTTTTATCATTATTTTATTTTATTTGCCTTTTCCCTGACCTGTTCCTGCTCTGTTAGGTTTTTATTAAAGTGGAACAACCAGAATTGCAGCAATATTTCAGCAGGAGATGCCCAATGACTTTATAAAAGGGTTTGCTGGTATTTTCTAGTATTTTGTTCACTTCGTGGATAAAGCTGCACAAAACATACTTGTGTCTGTGGAACAGCACATAGGAACCTTTCTGGTGGTGTGCTGCCACCAGCTTAGACCAGCTCCTGGAGTCACTTCTACTCATCTCTTTCCAACTCAGCATTCTGTGACATTACATCGAGAGCTTGAAATTGGAAATGATAGGAGTATTTCTACCACAGAAATTGTCCAACATCACAAATCAAGGCTTCTCCCCCCAACCCCAAGAAAGCAGATGTACCAGCATACCACTATATATACCTTTTCTAGACACTAATTACTTTCTAGAACCAATAATCTTTTATGTAAAATAAATGTTTGAACCACTGTTTCTACAGAATACACATTGCCTTACAACTCTGACATTGAAATCTACATGCCTTATTGGGCCAACTTTTGTGGTCTCAGCGATGTTCGGTGGATCAGGACTTCCCCCTTGTTATCATGAGGCTTAGAGATGTCACTGTGTACTTTCTTATACACATCATTCACAAAATTCCCAAGTGTGCCTTGTTCTCACATGGATTTCTTGATCTCAATTGGAGTCCCCAGAAAAATGCTTGTTTGTTTCTCTAGAATATATTCATTTCTCTATGTGGGGCATCTGTGTGTATGTTGTGTATGTTCTAGCTAAGCCTTGAAAAACATATTTTATTTAATCCTACGGCAATTCAATTTGTAATCATATCTTTTGTATGAGACTCTTCTAAAAGACATGGTGGATTGGAGCATTGGCCTTAATTTTTCGTCCATGCTGTATATACCTCCTTTGCCATGTCACCCCACCTCGAGGCAGTGTGCGTTCCTTTCCCTTGACTTTGGACTCACCCATGTGACTTGCTTCAGCAAATGAGATGTTAGCATTTGTGACACAAGAAGGGGCTTAAAATAGGCTTCATTGTTGGGCTTGTCTTCTTGTGCTTCTGCCATAGCTATGAAGAGAATGTGCCCCTGTTAATTTGCTGGTGTAAGGAGGATGAGAGACATGGCACAGGTCTGGACCCAGCCTGCCGCTTGGAGTCAAGCCCAGATTAGATTCACTGAACCCAAACTGACACAGAGATATACGAGCAAGAATAAATTATTGCCATTTGAAACCTCTGGATGTGAAGGTGGCTTGTTATGCAGCATTACTGTGGTAATAGTTGACGGATATATCATGTGATTTGCATGAACATCATGAATTTTGCATAAACCTTTTTTTTTTCTTTGAACTAAGAGATTATTTTAAACAAAAACAAAAATGTTTCTGGTCAGTTAAAAAATCGTTATTGAATACCTACTATGTGCAAGTTGCTATGCCAGAAGCTGGAGATTCAAGGGCAATCAAGAAGTTCTTGCTTTCAGGGAGCTGATATTCTGTAGCTGTGCTATCTAATAAGGTAGCTACTAGCCATATGTAGATATTTAAATAAAATTTAAAACCAAATACATAATAAGAGAAATATTTAAATAATCAACTCAATTACATTTTAAAATGTAGTTCCTCAGTCTCACTAGTCACATTTCAAATGCTTAATAGCCACCTGTAGCTAGTGGCCACTACACTGTGCATCATAGAGAACATTTCCATTATTGCAGAAAGTTCCACTGGACAGTGCTATTCTAGAGGGAGGAGACTAACAACAAAAAATAAATAAATGGACAAAGTAATTTCAGCTAGTGGTAAGTACCATGAGGAAAACAGAACAGAAGTGATGTGTTAGGGAGTAAGCACGGAGGGTGCTGGATGCTGGAAAGAAGCGGCCAGGCAAAGCTCTGGGGGCTGCTCCTTCTGGGCAGAGAGCACTGTAAGTGCAAAGGCCCGGGAATGAGAAGTAGGTTGGTATGTTTAAGGAATGGAAAGGTCAATGTAGCATGAGCTGAGTGAGGCAGGAGAGGCGAATTGAAGGGCAGGAAGTCAGACAGGTGCAGGAGCCATATCCTGCAAGGTCATACATGCTGTGGTCAGGGGCCTGGATTTCGGTCTAAGTGCAACGGAAAAGCCACAGAGGATTTTAGACAAGGAGTGACATGATCCGATTGGTATTTTTTAAAACACTGCTCTAGCCACCTGAAGTGGATCTCGTAAAGGTGAAGTTCTAGATACTGAGATAGTAATGGATAAATGTGTTTCTAGAGAGATTAAGAAATAAATCTAAGAACGTTATTATGATAAAGGAATCTATGTACACATTTTAAGTTGTGTATTCATTACTGCCATATTTATATGCTATCCCCAAATCATTTTTAAAAACGAACACTTTGTGTGGGTCCTTCTAAAAACAGGAATATAACTTCTATCTAAGAGGGAATCACAGGGCTAAAGCAAAGGGAGCATCTGGAGCCGTCTTACAAGGGATGCTTTCTCTCCTGCCCTCTGTAGGGCTTGGCAGAACCACAAAAGGGTGGTCAGGGCACCAGCATGGGGAGGAATGGCGGATCATGGCTAGCTCAGCCCAGGCAAGGCAGGAGGATCATTCTGGAGGGCCCTGAGAAAGTTCTAAATAGCAAGTGGGGAAAAAGAAATCAGGAAGCAAATCATAAACGACCACAAAAAGAGAGGAATAAAGTCATAGGTGTGGAGTGACCTAGGATAAGAGAAATAACTACCTGAAAAAACAAAAAAGAAAGGGCAACTTTGGGTACGTATCAGTTCTCTAAGTCGGCAGAGGTGCTAAAGTCAACAATAAAAAAAGTTAGCCAATGGCCCTTGTTACAATTATGTTATACATCTTTTTATAAAATAATTAGGGATGATTCTTCTGTTAAGCTTCTGTGACTTGGAGCAAATCCCTTAGCATCAGAGACTTTGTTTCTGTATCAGTAAATAAGAAGCATAAAGTTAGTTCTCTTGCCTCTTAGATGTCTCTCAGTTTTAAAATGAGTAGACTGTATGATTCAAGATTCAAGATAGATTACAAAATTCCAGAAAGTCTAGATGTGTGTGTGTGTGTGTGTGTGTGTGTATGCGTGTGTGGTTTAGAAGTGGGCCACTTTTCCAAAAGTTTGTTTTAAAATAACTATATGTAAGAGAAGAAAAAGAATGAAAAAAATTGTAACTGAGCTGTTTTTTCTTTTTTCTTTTTGAGATAGTCTCACTCTGTTGCCCAAGCTGGAATGCAGTGGCTTGATCTTGGCTCACTGCAACCTCCATCTACTGGGTTCAAGTGATTCTCGTGCCTCAGTCTCCCTGGTAGCTGGAATTACAGGCATGTGCCACCAGGCCCAGATAGTTTTGTATTTTTTACTAGAGATGGGGTTTTGCCATGTTGGCTGGGCTGGTCTCGAACTCCCAGCCTCAAGTGATCTGCCTGCCTCTGCCTCCCAAAGTGCTGGGATTACAGACCTGAGCCACCGCACCCAGCCTGTGACTGAGCTTTGTGCTAATTGAGTCAAGGGCAATATTTATTTGGAAACAGTAGCTGGACATAAATCTGTATGTCAAAGGAGATACTGTATCCTTACGTGTACTGAGAAACATTACAAATGTGAGAAAGGGAAGAATAAAGCAACCCATTTGCCTGGACACAGGGAGCCTGAAATAGCTTTCCCCATTTCTGTTTGGCAAGACTCTACCCATTCTTGAAGACCCAGGTTAAATGTCACCTCTTCCGTGAAGCCCACTTCAGCCTTCTTAAGCATAATCAGTCTCTCCATTTGTCGTGCTCTCAAATAGTTTGGTAATCCCCTTGGGATGGTGAGAATCATATATTATTACAGTTTTTATAGCCATTTTCCTTCTTTGCTAGGCCCTACGCTCCTGAGGGCAGAATTCTGATGTACTTTTGACTCCCCCCTCCGCCGCATCCCATCATGCAGTTCCAGTCACAGAATAAATAAGTAAGTGTGCGTTGATTTAATGTTGTATGGTTAAAAACTATAGTTGACATGAAGCAAGTTAAGTAGAAAAAGAAAAAGGAGAAAAATGGTCTTAGTTCTTCAGTTAAGATAGAGATGAACTAAGATAGGAAGTTCAATATGAGAAGATGCAGAGAAAGAACTTTGGAGTGACTGAGCAGAAAGGAAAAACGAGGCCAAAATAAAGAGAAGGTGAAAAAGGAAAAACAAAGAAAACCAGCCACTGGGCAGATGAAGATATTAGGAACACAAGCAAAGATGAGGGTAGAGGGAGGGAGCTGAAGACAAATCCACAGAAACGAGCACAGGGGCTCATTTAGTGCAAACTTCTCTCCCAAGCACCAGGTTGGAGAGATCTGAGAAACAAGAGAGAAGTGAGGCCCATAAAGATGTAAAGTGATAATATAAAGAAAAATGACAGAATATGAGGATCAGTCTTAGTAGGTGAGTTTTTGTTGGGGCTGAAAATAAATAATTTAAGAATATAGGTAAGAGAAGAGAAGATTAATATTTATGAAAATTAGTTCCACCAGGATAGAGATACCATATGAAACCTTACAGGGAAAAAAACCTCAAATTGTTATTGGAGAAATGTGGCAGAAAGATCCATCCCAATCACTGACTTTACACTGGGCACTGCACTGGGTGCTTGGCAAATGTATTTCTTCAGACTAAAAAGTTAATTTCTTTCTTTTCATACCTGAGAAAAGAAATCACATAAACATGCTCTTTTACTTGTTCACACATCTGACTAGAAAATGGACTATAATAGATGGCAAGTGGGTGGCAAGAAGGGAATAGTAGTTAATATTTATGCACGGACCATTATTTTAGAGAGTTTGTGCTAAAAAGGGAATCCATTTGGTGAGAAAGTTTAAAAAGAAAAAAACCCAAAATTACCTAGAAGAGAATACTAAAGCTTCTAAGAGCTGCTTCTCTAATGGGTGGGTTTCTTACTGAGTTTTAGAATAATTTATTTATTGTTCGATGGTGTGAGCACTTGCCAGCCCCTGATCTCTTTCTGTTCTGGGGAAAACACCACCATGGGTGATTTTGGAAAAGGACAGGGACTCACCTTTTTTTTTTTTTTTAATCAAGGGTGAGTAGATGGTCCTTTGTTCTGCACCCTAGCAGGCAGGCACTAGTATGTGACCTCAGCTCAGTCAACGAGTGCCCCACTCAGAACTTAGGGTCTTTGGGAAATGATGGAAGGAGGCCAGAACAGCTGGAGGTGATGCACAGTGACAGCCCTGGCATCTGAAGTCCAGCAGTGTCCAAGCATCCTGCAGCATGATGGCCTGACCTGTGTCCAGCAGCAGGACCTCGACTGAACTTTGATGGATTTTACCCTCTCTTGTTGCTCGTGTATTCCCTGAATTTCCTTCTTCAGCCTTCCTCAATTCTGGAAGCTACCTGTTCTCCTTTCATTGTACTGCTTTCTTGCTTCAGTTAGCCTAACTTAGTTACCAAGAAACCCAACTGATACACCAACTTATTGTAAGTGGTGATTAATGAAGTTTTAAATAAAGGATAAGTCCTCATTAGGTCATTTATTCAATAAATATATTTTTAGCACATATTATGGTTCAGGCATTATGCTAGGTCCTGGCAAAATAGAGCTTACTACTTCATTACCCTGTTGCTACTTATACTGACTAATGAAAGAGTGTGATATGTAAACCACATATATAATATCATGTGTATTCGTGAGCTAATGGTGTGTAACAAATCACCACCCAACTAAGTGACATAAAATAACAAGCATTTATTATCTCATAGTTTCTGAGGGTCAGAAATCTGGGTGCAGCTTAGCTGGGCATTATGGCTGTGGGTCTCTCACAAGGCTGTGAGGAAGATGTCTCATCTGAGGGCTTGGCCAGAGGAGGAGCCATTTCCTAACTCATTAGCAGTTGTTGGCATGTTCATTTGTTCACAGGTTGTGAAACTGAGAGCCTCAGTTTTTTGCTGACTGTTGGTCACATTTCTTTCATTTCCTCGTTAGGAGAGTTTCTGCATTAGAGTAGTTCACAATGTGGCAGGTGGCAGGTGAGCAAGTGAAAAGAACCAGAGTGGAAGATGGAGAGAAGGGGAGGGAGGGAGAGAGACTGAGAAAGACAGAGAAAGAGAGAGAGAGACAGACAGACAGAAAGAGAGACAGAAAGAAAGAGAGAGAAAGAATAGCGAAGGAAGAGTTTGAGAGAGCGCAAGCAAAACGAAGTTTTGTACTCTAAACTCAGAGTGGCATGCCATCACTTTTGCCATATTGTAATTGTCAGAAGCAATTCACTAGGTGCAGATGACACTCAGGAGTTGGGATGACACAGCAGCATGAAGACCAGAGCAGGGGTCATGGGCGCCATCTTACAAGCTGCCTGCCACACCACAGTAAATACACATACTTTATCTGGGTCCTCTAGAAATATGAAGGCTGATGGTGGGGGGCTGAGTGGGGGTAGAAAGCAAAAAAAGTGGGGGGTCAAGGGTAGCTTTCAAGAAAAAGTCAAACTTTAATGAAGTCCACACCAAAAGCGTTATTGAAAGTGTTTCTGAAAAAGAAACAGAGAAGGATGTGAGAAATGTGAACCCCTGAGGCCACCAGGTTACATCCTGTAAAAGCTTCTGCTAGAATTTATACTGTCAGGTTGCAGTAGTATGCATTAATAGTTGACATAACACTCAATACTGTAATAAACAGGAGAGAGATTAAAGGTAGTGAATACATTCACCAAAAGGGAGACACGGTGGGTTTCTAGGGAGTGCCCAGAAGGCAGCATTGCACACAACAGGCATGCTCTAGTTTTAAACCTTGAAGCATTGGGTTTAACATCCAAATGTGAGATGGAGGTTTAGAAATGTGATTGGGGAAACCAGTTAATTTGAAGGCGGGTAAAATCATTAAATAAAAAGGATGAGGTGATGACAGAGGTATGCTTCTGGACTGACAATTTGGAAAACTATACAGTGAACTGAAAGCCGGTTCATGTATCTAGTCAATAAGAAAAATGAAATAATCTCTGAGAATTCAGTTCATATGCAGTTGACGCATCAGAGGAGAAGGTAGATTGCAACTTCCAATTATAATGAATATTTGAAGACGGTCAGGGTACAGAGTCAATAGAAAATAAACGCAGCGGCATGCTGGTAAGAAAAAAGAAAAAATGGGAAAATTAGGAAAGGAGGCCTCTTTAAAATCCTACTGCTATGTTTGGAAGAAAGGATCATGTAAGACAAAATTAAGAAGAGAGACTAGAGGAGGGCAAGGATAAAATAAAAACTTGGGAAATACAGGAGGGGGGTCCCTATGGAACTGATTCTGCCTCATCAAACGTTTTTAATTCCATTTTTTATACATAAGTTATAACTGGCAACCTCTGTTGAGACTGTTTTTTTATTGCCTTATGGAAAAGCAAGGCCAACATGATTAAAAGGCAACGTATTCACCTCCCAGGGAAGGGGAGCTGGGAATGATGAACCCAAGGCTTTTCTTCAGAGTGACATTTTTATGTTACAATTTTAATAAAAAATAAGGAAAAGGAGGAAGAAGAGTGGGGAAAACACTTTAAGTTTCATCTTCCTTGCTTTGAATGATAGCAGGAGAGGTCAGTACTCTTTAAAAGGAATGGAAAGGTGATCCCTTAGAAAAGGGCAGGATATGAAAACAGCAAAGCAGCAACATAAAGATTACCACGTGGGAGACAATGAGGAGGGATTTGAATACCACGAACTGATAATACTATCTAGATAACCTGAGTGAAAACTGCTCACATAAAGTTTCAGTGTTGTAGGGAAAATAATGTGGTAGAAACGGATACATTTTGCCTACATATGAAGTCTCTAGATTTTACAGTGGGTTGACAACATCAGTCAAAAAGAACAATTGTGGGTTTTGAACCCCACTGCTCAAAAGAAATAATTCTTTAAATTTTTTTAAAGGAGGGGACTAGTCACGAACAAGGGCGAAAGTTCTCTACGATTAAAAACTCTGACAGGAACTTTTTGGTTAGAATTTTTTCTTTAGAAGAATACTGACTCCATTTATTGTGAATTGAGCCTACAAGAGCCCCAGTGTTGAAGGGCAAATAACAAGTGTTTATGTAGTATCAAAGGTGACACTGAGAATGATTACTCTCTGTCTCAAATCTGTATCCACTTCCTTCTTCACCTATATTTTGATCAACCTGATGAACATCTCTGAAAATTACCAAGTAGGAAATTAGGATGATGATCATTGACTAAGAGGGCCTCACAGGGTTTCATGAATAAAAGGAAAAAACAGAGGTTAGAAAAACTTATATGCAAAGAAATTTATATACTTTTGAATTGGGAAATTTATATTTAGCATGAAGCTATCCAAATTGAAAATACTGGTACTGTAGGCAGACAAGAACGAAATGTCTGTACTCAGTTAAGGCTTGGTGTAGATGGCGTTCTCTCATCCGAATTCTCTATTAATTGGTATCTCTGCATGTCTTGATTATAGTGGTAATGAATGTTCATAAATATTAATTCAAAGATACCAAAAATTTATGAAGCACCTTCTAAATCATCAAAGACAGGTTAGATGCTGTTCAGCAACACTCCACAGATAAGTGACTTTACTGTGTTCTGATTCTTTGAAAATTATTAATCTGTGTAATAGAGAGCACACATTTCCAAACTGCAGGATAACAAATAGTTTATTTGGTTGAACTCTTAACAATTTCAAAACATGTATAAGAAAAATCTCTACACCTAAAATCCTGTTATTTATACCATGCCTCTAGTGTACAATGCATCTCTTTTTCACTATAAACCAAAAAGTTTATGAGTGTCTCCCCTTTTCTGAAACTCCAGCTTTATAAGAAACTGTTTCATTTTCCTAGAAGTCTAAAGAAAAAAAAATCCTCAAAAATTATTTGAACTCAGATTACAGGGCTTTGATTTCTTTGAAAATAAGATTCAACACAACATATTATAGATCATTTATTTTAACGAAGAGAAATTTTAGAAACCTATTTATTCTGCTCCCACTGTATCATGGTAAAGAGATAACTAAATAATCTTTAATGTTATCTTTCAAAAGAGCTGGTGTTCACAGATGGCTACATTTTTTCTCTGCTATGTATGGTCTTTAACTTTTACATTTGAATTTTATCCTTTTTGGATAAAAAAAAATAACTGTAATGACCACTTATTGTCATAGGGCTTCTTTTAATTATCTCTGGATTTTAATGACCGATATTCTAATTTTTATCAATTGTAGTGTTAACCAAATATTCTGGTATTTTAATAATTATATTAAACTGTAACAAAGAAATCCATTTGTGCTCATTTGTAAAAAACTTAAAGTTTTGGGGTTATAAACCAAATGACATGTTCTGTTTTCAATGTATAAAATTAATTCAACTGTGTATACTTTCTAAAACTTTAAAAATATTTATACCAAAGGCATGATTATCTAGGGACATATAACTTATGAAAAATTGTTTATAATAAATTTTTTTAAGTGAGAGAAACATAATTTGCCTTTTTAGGAAATATAACTATTTCCTCTTTATTTCATTATCTATAAATTTTGTATTTCTGATGACAGTAATTATTTTTAGCATATGTCAGTAAGTTCTACAAATATATACTATTAGCAATACTTAAAAAGGTAGATTCAATTTCTATCAACTGTTTTATTCCTTTATTGTCTCTTTTAAGGGTACATGTTCATTTTGTGTTAGTAGATCACTTACCTATATCCTTGAGAATTCACAAATGAATACTATCTGGTTTTTCTAATATGCTACAATCTCTTTTCTTAAGATGATGCTTCACCTTTCACAGTTACCTTTAAAAGTAGCTTGCAAATATTATTCTACTGAAAGATCCCTCTTCTCTTTTCACAATTTCTGTAGTGAAGAAAGGATATTTTCTCTCTTTTATTGTTTCAGTGGCTCAACAAGGACCTTTGCAGTGGTTATGAAAGCCTCAGTAAGAAAAGATGACAATATGAAACCTCTAGTTTTAAATGTTTCTATGTATGTTGAAATTAAATCTTTAAATTTCAATGAATTCGTGTATTATAAAATAAATGAATAATTTATAGTGTGCATTTAAAAAACTTAACCTTTTTGGATATAGTCTACCACCAAGTAGAAAAGTCCTCAATGCATCCATATCAGAATTTTTTAAAAGGGGTTTAATGACTCAGATTTTATGAAAGAAAAGAAGTCAAGTAAATAAGACTAAAAAAAGATTG
The DNA here is from genome assembly GCF_024542745.1 of Macaca thibetana thibetana. Taxonomy (NCBI): domain Eukaryota; kingdom Metazoa; phylum Chordata; class Mammalia; order Primates; family Cercopithecidae; genus Macaca; species Macaca thibetana. The sequence continues at coordinate 55,242,374 of NC_065595.1, forward strand.
AAACTAGAATTTATTATTCATGACAAAATGCATTTGCCATATTTATATATTTAATGTAGATTTTTCCATGTGATGTTCTTAAATGCTTTTGCATTCAAACATTGCTACCCATTTCATAGATTAAGAGGTAGAGTATGGTTATGAGTATGTAGGATGGAAATCAAGTAACTTACTGAGAATTAGATGGTGGACAATTAAAGGCACTGGGAACTGAGCATAGTTTTTGTGGACTAAAAATATTGCCTTTCCAAATGCATCACTAACATTCTGCACAAATGTTAATTTAAAAGTCTCTTATATGTTGTTCTAACAATGTGTTAATATGTATACATGTGGATGTATATACATATATAACAAACACATATATTTTCTATTTTAAACACACAGACACAGACACACACATTAGATTCAGATGGATTTTGATGAAACTGCCCTTTCATAGGACTTTAAAAAGTCTTGTTAAAAATGTTCCTCCTTTAAAAGAAAGCTTCTGTGAAGTAATACAGTCATATTACTCAGGCAGGTACTACACTAGATTTGAACTAACTTTCAATATTAAAAAATCCAAAATCAGTCTTGAAAATCTTAAAATATTATATGAAATTGTTGTACAGATAAGTAGACATGTACTAAGGATATTTATATAAAATTATAAGCAGAGTATTCTCTTTGTAATTGGTTTAGATGCCAGATTGCAACTTTGACACCGTTACTTATAACTTATCAAAGACAATTTATGCTTTGCAACTGACATTTTAAATTGGAGATTTACTTGAACTGGTACCTAATGTGTTTTCTGTAATTAATTCCTTTGAGGTCAAGTTTCACGGACACAGGATCCCTTTAACATTAATCCCTCCTTTAGCAATATATTTATTGTTGGAATTAACAGTTGAAAAAAAGTTAGCCTTGTTTTCAAGTAAGATTCTCAGTTCCAGATATTGTTTGTTTCATCAATGCAAGATATTCTGAGAAGTGCAAAATATCTTAAAAGTAGGTGCTGTGGAGTCAATGCATGAAAAGAACCAGAAGTTAAATCAATCATATGTTAATACAAAATGGAAAGTTTAATTATG